>NC_142708.1:40425227-40725681 GCF_055471065.1 Atractosteus spatula
GTGCTCTTCTGAGCCAGGCAGTTACACTGTGATTCTAAGGGCTGAGAAAACGCGTTTATTTCGGGCTGAAAAACACGTTTTGAAAACTGTGCTGTTCCTGCCCTATAAGTTACATGGTGCTGACCAAAGTTGCCAAAACGTGTTTATTTCTGCTGTAAAACACGTTTTGACAATTTCAGCACACTGGGGTTAAGGGCTGACTCAGTGTGCTCTTCTGAGACAGGCAGTTACACTGCGATTCTAAGAGCTGAGAAAACGCGTTTATTTCGGGCTGAAAAACACGTTTTGAAAACTGTGCTGTTCCTGCCCTATAACTTACATGGTGGTGACCAAAGTTGCCAAAACGTGTTTATTTCTGCTGAAAAACACGTTTTGACAATTTCAGCACACTGGGGTTAAGGGCTGACTCAGTGTGCTCTTCTGAGACAGGCAGTTACACTGCGATTCTAAGAGCTGAGAAAACGCGTTTATTTCGGGCTGAAAAACACGTTTTGAAAACTGTGCTGTTCCTGCCCTATAACTTACATGGTGGTGACCAAAGTTGCCAAAACGTGTTTATTTCTGCTGAAAAACACGTTTTGACAATTTCAGCACACTGGGGTGAAGGGCTGGCTCACTGTGCTCTTCTGAGACAGGCAGTTACACTGTGATTCTAAGGGCAGAGAAAACGCGTTTATTTCGGGCTGAAAAACACGTTTTGAAAACTGTGCTGTTCCTGCCATATAACTTACCTGGTGGTGACCAAAGTTGCCAAAACGTGTTTATTTCTGCTGAAAAACACGTTTTGACAATTTCAGCACACTGGGGTTAAGGGCTGACTCACTGTGCTCTTCTGAGACAGGCAGTTACACTGTGATTCTAAGGGCTGAGAAAACGCGTTTATTTCGGGCTGAAAAACACGTTTTGAAAACTGTGCTGTTCCTGCCATATAACTTACATGGTGGTGACCAAAGTTGCCAAAACGTGTTTATTTCTGCTGAAAAACACGTTTTGACAATTTCAGCACACTGGGATTAAGGGCTGACTCAGTGTGCTCTTCTGAGCCAGGCAGTTACACTGTGATTCTAAGGGCTGAGAAAACGCGTTTATTTCGGGCTGAAAAACACGTTTTGAAAACTGTGCTGTTCCTGCCCTATAAGTTACATGGTGCTGACCAAAGTTGCCAAAACGTGTTTATTTCTGCTGTAAAACACGTTTTGACAATTTCAGCACACTGGGGTTAAGGGCTGACTCAGTGTGCTCTTCTGAGACAGGCAGTTACACTGCGATTCTAAGAGCTGAGAAAACGCGTTTATTTCGGGCTGAAAAACACGTTTTGAAAACTGTGCTGTTCCTGCCCTATAACTTACATGGTGGTGACCAAAGTTGCCAAAACGTGTTTATTTCTGCTGAAAAACACGTTTTGACAATTTCAGCACACTGGGGTTAAGGGCTGACTCAGTGTGCTCTTCTGAGACAGGCAGTTACACTGCGATTCTAAGAGCTGAGAAAACGCGTTTATTTCGGGCTGAAAAACACGTTTTGAAAACTGTGCTGTTCCTGCCCTATAACTTACATGGTGGTGACCAAAGTTGCCAAAACGTGTTTATTTCTGCTGAAAAACACGTTTTGACAATTTCAGCACACTGGGGTTAAGGGCTGACTCAGTTTGCTCTTCTGAGCCAGGCAGTTACACTGTGATTCTAAGGGCTGAGAAAACGCGTTTATTTCGGGCTGAAAAACACGTTTTGAAAACTGTGCTGTTCCTGCCCTATAACTTACATGGTGGTGACCAAAGTTGCCAAAACGTGTTTATTTCTGCTGAAAAACACGTTTTGACAATTTCAGCACACTGGGGTTAAGGGCTGACTCAGTGTGCTCTTCTGAGACAGGCAGTTACACTGCGATTCTAAGAGCTGAGAAAACGCGTTTATTTCGGGCTGAAAAACACGTTTTGAAATCTGTGCTGTTCCTGCCCTATAACTTACATGGTGGTGACCAAAGTTGCCAAAACGTGTTTATTTCTGCTGAAAAACACGTTTTGACAATTTCAGCACACTGGGGTTAAGGGCTGACTCAGTGTGCTCTTCTGAGCCAGGCAGTTACACTGTGATTCTAAGGGCTGAGAAAACGCGTTTATTTCGGGCTGAAAAACACGTTTTGAAAACTGTGCTGTTCCTGCCCTATAAGTTACATGGTGCTGACCAAAGTTGCCAAAACGTGTTTATTTCTGCTGTAAAACACGTTTTGACAATTTCAGCACACTGGGGTTAAGGGCTGACTCAGTGTGCTCTTCTGAGCCAGGCAGTTACACTGTGATTCTAAGGGCTGAGAAAACGCGTTTATTTCGGGCTGAAAAACACGTTTTGAAAACTGTGCTGTTCCTGCCCTATAAGTTACATGGTGCTGACCAAAGTTGCCAAAACGTGTTTATTTCTGCTGTAAAACACGTTTTGACAATTTCAGCACACTGGGGTTAAGGGCTGACTCAGTGTGCTCTTCTGAGACAGGCAGTTACACTGTGATTCTAAGGGCTGAGAAAACGCGTTTATTTCGGGCTGAAAAACACGTTTTGAAAACTGTGCTGTTCCTGCCCTATAAGTTACATGGTGGTGACCAAAGTTGCCAAAACGTGTTTATTTCTGCTGTAAAACACGTTTTGACAATTTCAGCACACTGGGGTTAAGGGCTGACTCACTGTGCTCTTCTGAGACAGGCAGTTACACTGCGATTCTAAGAGCTGAGAAAACGCGTTTATTTCGGGCTGAAAAACACGTTTTGAAAACTGTGCTGTTCATGCCATATAACTTACATGGTGGTGACCAAAGTTGCCAAAACGTGTTTATTTCTGCTGTAAAACACGTTTTGACAATTTCAGCACACTGGGGTTAAGGGCTGACTCACTGTGCTCTTCTGAGACAGGCAGTTACACTGCGATTCTAAGAGCTGAGAAAACGCGTTTATTTCGGGCTGAAAAACACGTTTTGAAAACTGTGCTGTTCCTGCCATATAACTTACATGGTGGTGACCAAAGTTGCCAAAACGTGTTTATTTCTGCTGAAAAACACGTTTTGACAATTTCAGCACACTGGGGTTAAGGGCTGACTCACTGTGCTCTTCTGAGACAGGCAGTTACACTGTGATTCTAAGGGCTGAGAAAACGCGTTTATTTCGGGCTGAAAAACACGTTTTGAAAACTGTGCTGTTCCTGCCCTATAAGTTACATGGTGCTGACCAAAGTTGCCAAAACGTGTTTATTTCTGCTGTAAAACACGTTTTGACAATTTCAGCACACTGGGGTTAAGGGCTGACTAAGTGTGCTCTTCTGAGACAGGCAGTTACACTGCGATTCTAAAAGCTGAGAAAACGCGTTTATTTCGGGCTGAAAAACACGTTTTGAAAACTGTGCTGTTCCTGCCATATAACTTACCTGGTGGTGACCAAAGTTGCCAAAACGTGTTTATTTCTGCTGAAAAACACGTTTTGACAATTTCAGCACACTGGGGTTAAGGGCTGACTCACTGTGCTCTTCTGAGACAGGCAGTTACACTGTGATTCTAAGGGCAGAGAAAACGCGTTTATTTCGGGCTGAAAAACACGTTTTGAAAACTGTGCTGTTCCTGCCATATAACTTACCTGGTGGTGACCAAAGTTGCCAAAACGTGTTTATTTCTGCTGAAAAACACGTTTTGACAATTTCAGCACACTGGGGTTAAGGGCTGACTCACTGTGCTCTTCTGAGACAGGCAGTTACACTGTGATTCTAAGGGCTGAGAAAACGCGTTTATTTCGGGCTGAAAAACACGTTTTGAAAACTGTGCTGTTCCTGCCATATAACTTACATGGTGGTGACCAAAGTTGCCAAAACGTGTTTATTTCTGCTGAAAAACACGTTTTGACAATTTCAGCACACTGGGGTTAAGGGCTGACTCAGTTTGCTCTTCTGAGCCAGGCAGTTACACTGTGATTCTAAGGGCTGAGAAAACGCGTTTATTTCGGGCTGAAAAACACGTTTTGAAAACTGTGCTGTTCCTGCCCTATAACTTACATGGTGGTGACCAAAGTTGCCAAAACGTGTTTATTTCTGCTGAAAAACACGTTTTGACAATTTCAGCACACCGGGGTTTAAGGGCTGACTCAGTTTGCTCTTCTGAGCCAGGCAGTTACACTGTGATTCTAAGGGCTGAGAAAACGCGTTTATTTCGGGCTGAAAAACACGTTTTGAAAACTGTGCTGTTCCTGCCCTATAACTTACATGGTGGTGACCAAAGTTGCCAAAACGTGTTTATTTCTGCTGAAAAACACGTTTTGACAATTTCAGCACACTGGGGTTAAGGGCTGACTCACTGTGCTCTTCTGAGACAGGCAGTTACACTGTGATTCTAAGGGCAGAGAAAACGCGTTTATTTCAGGCTGAAAAACACGTTTTGAAAACTGTGCTGTTCCTGCCATATAACTTACCTGGTGGTGACCAAAGTTGCCAAAACGTGTTTATTTCTGCTGAAAAACACGTTTTGACAATTTCAGCACACTGGGGTTAAGGGCTGACTCACTGTGCTCTTCTGAGACAGGCAGTTACACTGTGATTCTAAGGGCTGAGAAAACGCGTTTATTTCGGGCTGAAAAACACGTTTTGAAAACTGTGCTGTTCCTGCCATATAACTTACATGGTGGTGACCAAAGTTGCCAAAACGTGTTTATTTCTGCTGAAAAACACGTTTTGACAATTTCAGCACACTGGGGTTAAGGGCTGACTCAGTGTGCTCTTCTGAGCCAGGCAGTTACACTGTGATTCTAAGGGCTGAGAAAACGCGTTTATTTCGGGCTGAAAAACACGTTTTGAAAACTGTGCTGTTCCTGCCCTATAAGTTACATGGTGCTGACCAAAGTTGCCAAAACGTGTTTATTTCTGCTGTAAAACACGTTTTGACAATTTCAGCACACTGGGGTTAAGGGCTGACTCAGTGTGCTCTTCTGAGACAGGCAGTTACACTGCGATTCTAAGAGCTGAGAAAACGCGTTTATTTCGGGCTGAAAAACACGTTTTGAAAACTGTGCTGTTCCTGCCATATAACTTACATGGTGGTGACCAAAGTTGCCAAAACGTGTTTATTTCTGCTGAAAAACACGTTTTGACAATTTCAGCACACTGGGGTTAAGGGCTGACTCAGTGTGCTCTTCTGAGACAGGCATTTACACTGCGATTCTAAGAGCTGAGAAAACGCGTTTATTTCGGGCTGAAAAACACGTTTTGAAAACTGTGCTGTTCCTGCCCTATAACTTACATGGTGGTGACCAAAGTTGCCAAAACGTGTTTATTTCTGCTGAAAAACACGTTTTGACAATTTCAGCACACTGGGGTTTAGGGCTGACTCAGTGTGCTCTTCTGAGCCAGGCAGTTACACTGTGATTCTAAGGGCTGAGAAAACGCGTTTATTTCGGGCTGAAAAACACGTTTTGAAAACTGTGCTGTTCCTGCCCTATAAGTTACATGGTGCTGACCAAAGTTGCCAAAACGTGTTTATTTCTGCTGTAAAACACGTTTTGACAATTTCAGCACACTGGGGTTAAGGGCTGACTCAGTGTGCTCTTCTGAGACAGGCAGTTACACTGTGATTCTAAGGGCTGAGAAAACGCGTTTATTTCGGGCTGAAAAACACGTTTTGAAAACTGTGCTGTTCCTGCCCTATAAGTTACATGGTGCTGACCAAAGTTGCCAAAACGTGTTTATTTCTGCTGTAAAACACGTTTTGACAATTTCAGCACACTGGGGTTAAGGGCTGACTCACTGTGCTCTTCTGAGACAGGCAGTTACACTGCGATTCTAAGAGCTGAGAAAACGCGTTTATTTCGGGCTGAAAAACACGTTTTGAAAACTGTGCTGTTCCTGCCATATAACTTACATGGTGGTGACCAAAGTTGCCAAAACGTGTTTATTTCTGCTGAAAAACACGTTTTGACAATTTCAGCACACTGGGGTGAAGGGCTGGCTCACTGTGCTCTTCTGAGACAGGCAGTTACACTGTGATTCTAAGGGCAGAGAAAACGCGTTTATTTCGGGCTGAAAAACACGTTTTGAAAACTGTGCTGTTCCTGCCATATAACTTACCTGGTGGTGACCAAAGTTGCCAAAACGTGTTTATTTCTGCTGAAAAACACGTTTTGACAATTTCAGCACACTGGGGTTAAGGGCTGACTCACTGTGCTCTTCTGAGACAGGCAGTTACACTGTGATTCTAAGGGCTGAGAAAACGCGTTTATTTCGGGCTGAAAAACACGTTTTGAAAACTGTGCTGTTCCTGCCATATAACTTACATGGTGGTGACCAAAGTTGCCAAAACGTGTTTATTTCTGCTGAAAAACACGTTTTGACAATTTCAGCACACTGGGGTTAAGGGCTGACTCAGTGTGCTCTTCTGAGCCAGGCAGTTACACTGTGATTCTAAGGGCTGAGAAAACGCGTTTATTTCGGGCTGAAAAACACGTTTTGAAAACTGTGCTGTTCCTGCCCTATAAGTTACATGGTGCTGACCAAAGTTGCCAAAACGTGTTTATTTCTGCTGTAAAACACGTTTTGACAATTTCAGCACACTGGGGTTAAGGGCTGACTCAGTGTGCTCTTCTGAGACAGGCAGTTACACTGCGATTCTAAGAGCTGAGAAAACGCGTTTATTTCGGGCTGAAAAACACGTTTTGAAAACTGTGCTGTTCCTGCCCTATAACTTACATGGTGGTGACCAAAGTTGCCAAAACGTGTTTATTTCTGCTGAAAAACACGTTTTGACAATTTCAGCACACTGGGGTTAAGGGCTGACTCAGTGTGCTCTTCTGAGACAGGCATTTACACTGCGATTCTAAGAGCTGAGAAAACGCGTTTATTTCGGGCTGAAAAACACGTTTTGAAAACTGTGCTGTTCCTGCCCTATAACTTACATGGTGGTGACCAAAGTTGCCAAAACGTGTTTATTTCTGCTGAAAAACACGTTTTGACAATTTCAGCACACTGGGGTTAAGGGCTGACTCAGTGTGCTCTTCTGAGACAGGCAGTTACACTGCGATTCTAAGAGCTGAGAAAACGCGTTTATTTCGGGCTGAAAAACACGTTTTGAAAACTGTGCTGTTCCTGCCCTATAACTTACATGGTGGTGACCAAAGTTGCCAAAACGTGTTTATTTCTGCTGAAAAACACGTTTTGACAATTTCAGCACACTGGGGTTAAGGGCTGACTCAGTTTGCTCTTCTGAGCCAGGCAGTTACACTGTGATTCTAAGGGCTGAGAAAACGCGTTTATTTCGGGCTGAAAAACACGTTTTGAAAACTGTGCTGTTCCTGCCCTATAACTTACATGGTGGTGACCAAAGTTGCCAAAACGTGTTTATTTCTGCTGAAAAACACGTTTTGACAATTTCAGCACACTGGGGTTAAGGGCTGACTCAGTGTGCTCTTCTGAGACAGGCAGTTACACTGCGATTCTAAGAGCTGAGAAAACGCGTTTATTTCGGGCTGAAAAACACGTTTTGAAAACTGTGCTGTTCCTGCCCTATAACTTACATGGTGGTGACCAAAGTTGCCAAAACGTGTTTATTTCTGCTGAAAAACACGTTTTGACAATTTCAGCACACTGGGGTTAAGGGCTGACTCAGTGTGCTCTTCTGAGCCAGGCAGTTACACTGTGATTCTAAGGGCTGAGAAAACGCGTTTATTTCGGGCTGAAAAACACGTTTTGAAAACTGTGCTGTTCCTGCCCTATAAGTTACATGGTGCTGACCAAAGTTGCCAAAACGTGTTTATTTCTGCTGTAAAACACGTTTTGACAATTTCAGCACACTGGGGTTAAGGGCTGACTCAGTGTGCTCTTCTGAGACAGGCAGTTACACTGTGATTCTAAGGGCTGAGAAAACGCGTTTATTTCGGGCTGAAAAACACGTTTTGAAAACTGTGCTGTTCCTGCCCTATAAGTTACATGGTGGTGACCAAAGTTGCCAAAACGTGTTTATTTCTGCTGTAAAACACGTTTTGACAATTTCAGCACACTGGGGTTAAGGGCTGACTCACTGTGCTCTTCTGAGACAGGCAGTTACACTGTGATTCTAAGGGCTGAGAAAACGCGTTTATTTCGAGCTGAAAAACACGTTTTGAAAACTGTGCTGTTCCTGCCATATAACTTACATGGTGGTGACCAAAGTTGCCAAAACGTGTTTATTTCTGCTGAAAAACACGTTTTGACAATTTCAGCACACTGGGGTTAAGGGCTGACTCACTGTGCTCTTCTGAGACAGGCAGTTACACTGTGATTCTAAGGGCAGAGAAAACGCGTTTATTTCGGGCTGAAAAACACGTTTTGAAAACTGTGCTGTTCCTGCCCTATAACTTACATGGTGGTGACCAAAGTTGCCAAAACGTGTTTATTTCTGCTGAAAAACACGTTTTGACAATTTCAGCACACTGGGGTTAAGGGGTGACTCAGTGTGCTCTTCTGAGCCAGGCAGTTACACTGTGATTCTAAGGGCTGAGAAAACGCGTTTATTTCGGGCTGAAAAACACGTTTTGAAAACTGTGCTGTTCCTGCCCTATAACTTACATGGTGCTGACCAAAGTTGCCAAAACGTGTTTATTTCTGCTGTAAAACACGTTTTGACAATTTCAGCACACTGGGGTTAAGGGCTGACTCAGTGTGCTCTTCTGAGCCAGGCAGTTACACTGTGATTCTAAGGGCAGAGAAAACGCGTTTATTTCAGGCTGAAAAACACGTTTTGAAAACTGTGCTGTTCCTGCCATATAACCTACCTGGTGGTGACCAAAGTTGCCAAAACGTGTTTATTTCTGCTGAAAAACACGTTTTGACAATTTCAGCACACTGGGGTTAAGGGCTGACTCACTGTGCTCTTCTGAGACAGGCAGTTACACTGTGATTCTAAGGGCTGAGAAAACGCGTTTATTTCGGGCTGAAAAACACGTTTTGAAAACTGTGCTGTTCCTGCCATATAACTTACATGGTGGTGACCAAAGTTGCCAAAACGTGTTTATTTCTGCTGAAAAACACGTTTTGACAATTTCAGCACACTGGGGTTAAGGGCTGACTCAGTGTGCTCTTCTGAGCCAGGCAGTTACACTGTGATTCTAAGGGCTGAGAAAACGCGTTTATTTCGGGCTGAAAAACACGTTTTGAAAACTGTGCTGTTCCTGCCCTATAAGTTACATGGTGCTGACCAAAGTTGCCAAAACGTGTTTATTTCTGCTGTAAAACACGTTTTGACAATTTCAGCACACTGGGGTTAAGGGCTGACTCAGTGTGCTCTTCTGAGACAGGCAGTTACACTGCGATTCTAAGAGCTGAGAAAACGCGTTTATTTCGGGCTGAAAAACACGTTTTGAAAACTGTGCTGTTCCTGCCATATAACTTACATGGTGGTGACCAAAGTTGCCAAAACGTGTTTATTTCTGCTGAAAAACACGTTTTGACAATTTCAGCACACTGGGGTTAAGGGCTGACTCAGTGTGCTCTTCTGAGACAGGCATTTACACTGCGATTCTAAGAGCTGAGAAAACGCGTTTATTTCGGGCTGAAAAACACGTTTTGAAAACTGTGCTGTTCCTGCCCTATAACTTACATGGTGGTGACCAAAGTTGCCAAAACGTGTTTATTTCTGCTGAAAAACACGTTTTGACAATTTCAGCACACTGGGGTTAAGGGCTGACTCAGTGTGCTCTTCTGAGCCAGGCAGTTACACTGTGATTCTAAGGGCTGAGAAAACGCGTTTATTTCGGGCTGAAAAACACGTTTTGAAAACTGTGCTGTTCCTGCCCTATAAGTTACATGGTGCTGACCAAAGTTGCCAAAACGTGTTTATTTCTGCTGTAAAACACGTTTTGACAATTTCAGCACACTGGGGTTAAGGGCTGACTCAGTGTGCTCTTCTGAGACAGGCAGTTACACTGTGATTCTAAGGGCTGAGAAAACGCGTTTATTTCGGGCTGAAAAACACGTTTTGAAAACTGTGCTGTTCCTGCCCTATAACTTACATGGTGCTGACCAAAGTTGCCAAAACGTGTTTATTTCTGCTGTAAAACACGTTTTGACAATTTCAGCACACTGGGGTTAAGGGCTGACTCAGTGTGCTCTTCTGAGACAGGCAGTTACACTGCGATTCTAAGAGCTGAGAAAACGCGTTTATTTCGGGCTGAAAAACACGTTTTGAAAACTGTGCTGTTCCTGCCATATAACTTACATGGTGGTGACCAAAGTTGCCAAAACGTGTTTATTTCTGCTGAAAAACACGTTTTGACAATTTCAGCACACTGGGGTTAAGGGCTGACTCAGTTTGCTCTTCTGAGCCAGGCAGTTACACTGTGATTCTAAGGGCTGAGAAAACGCGTTTATTTCGGGCTGAAAAACACGTTTTGAAAACTGTGCTGTTTATGCCCTATAACTTACATGGTGGTGACCAAAGTTGCCAAAACGTGTTTATTTCTGCTGTAAAACACGTTTTGACAATTTCAGCACACTGGGGTTAAGGGCTGACTCAGTGTGCTCTTCTGAGACAGGCAGTTACACTGCGATTCTAAGAGCTGAGAAAACGCGTTTATTTCGGGCTGAAAAACACGTTTTGAAAACTGTGCTGTTCCTGCCCTATAACTTACATGGTGGTGACCAAAGTTGCCAAAACGTGTTTATTTCTGCTGAAAAACACGTTTTGACAATTTCAGCACACTGGGGTTAAGGGCTGACTCACTGTGCTCTTCTGAGACAGGCAGTTACACTGTGATTCTAAGGGCAGAGAAAACGCGTTTATTTCGGGCTGAAAAACACGTTTTGAAAACTGTGCTGTTCCTGCCATATAACTTACCTGGTGGTGACCAAAGTTGCCAAAACGTGTTTATTTCTGCTGAAAAACACGTTTTGACAATTTCAGCACACTGGGGTTAAGGGCTGACTCACTGTGCTCTTCTGAGACAGGCAGTTACACTGTGATTCTAAGGGCTGAGAAAACGCGTTTATTTCGGGCTGAAAAACACGTTTTGAAAACTGTGCTGTTCCTGCCATATAACTTACATGGTGGTGACCAAAGTTGCCAAAACGTGTTTATTTCTGCTGAAAAACACGTTTTGACAATTTCAGCACACTGGGGTTAAGGGCTGACTCAGTTTGCTCTTCTGAGCCAGGCAGTTACACTGTGATTCTAAGGGCTGAGAAAACGCGTTTATTTCGGGCTGAAAAACACGTTTTGAAAACTGTGCTGTTCCTGCCCTATAACTTACATGGTGGTGACCAAAGTTGCCAAAACGTGTTTATTTCTGCTGAAAAACACGTTTTGACAATTTCAGCACACTGGGGTTAAGGGCTGACTCAGTGTGCTCTTCTGAGCCAGGCAGTTACACTGTGATTCTAAGGGCTGAGAAAACGCGTTTATTTCGGGCTGAAAAACACGTTTTGAAAACTGTGCTGTTCCTGCCCTATAACTTACATGGTGGTGACCAAAGTTGCCAAAACGTGTTTATTTCTGCTGTAAAACACGTTTAGACAATTTCAGCACACTGGGGTTAAGGGCTGACTCAGTGTGCTCTTCTGAGCCAGGCAGTTACACTGTGATTCTAAGGGCTGAGAAAACGCGTTTATTTCGGGCTGAAAAACACGTTTTGAAAACTGTGCTGTTCCTGCCCTATAACTTACATGGTGGTGACCAAAGTTGCCAAAACGTGTTTATTTCTGCTGAAAAACACGTTTTGACAATTTCAGCACACTGGGGTTAAGGGCTGACTCAGTTTGCTCTTCTGAGCCAGGCAGTTACACTGTGATTCTAAGGGCTGAGAAAACGCGTTTATTTCGGGCTGAAAAACACGTTTTGAAAACTGTGCTGTTCCTGCCCTATAACTTACATGGTGGTGACCAAAGTTGCCAAAACGTGTTTATTTCTGCTGAAAAACACGTTTTGACAATTTCAGCACACTGGGGTTAAGGGCTGACTCAGTTTGCTCTTCTGAGCCAGGCAGTTACACTGTGATTCTAAGGGCTGAGAAAACGCGTTTATTTCGGGCTGAAAAACACGTTTTGAAAACTGTGCTGTTCCTGCCCTATAACTTACATGGTGGTGACCAAAGTTGCCAAAACGTGTTTATTTCTGCTGTAAAACACGTTTTGACAATTTCAGCACACTGGGGTTAAGGGCTGACTCAGTGTGCTCTTCTGAGACAGGCAGTTACACTGCGATTCTAAGAGCTGAGAAAACGCGTTTATTTCGGGCTGAAAAACACGTTTTGAAAACTGTGCTGTTCCTGCCCTATAACTTACATGGTGGTGACCAAAGTTGCCAAAACGTGTTTATTTCTGCTGAAAAACACGTTTTGACAATTTCAGCACACTGGGGTTAAGGGCTGACTCACTGTGCTCTTCTGAGACAGGCAGTTACACTGTGATTCTAAGGGCAGAGAAAACGCGTTTATTTCGGGCTGAAAAACACGTTTTGAAAACTGTGCTGTTCCTGCCATATAACTTACCTGGTGGTGACCAAAGTTGCCAAAACGTGTTTATTTCTGCTGAAAAACACGTTTTGACAATTTCAGCACACTGGGGTTAAGGGCTGACTCACTGTGCTCTTCTGAGACAGGCAGTTACACTGTGATTCTAAGGGCTGAGAAAACGCGTTTATTTCGGGCTGAAAAACACGTTTTGAAAACTGTGCTGTTCCTGCCATATAACTTACATGGTGGTGACCAAAGTTGCCAAAACGTGTTTATTTCTGCTGAAAAACACGTTTTGACAATTTCAGCACACTGGGGTTAAGGGCTGACTCAGTTTGCTCTTCTGAGCCAGGCAGTTACACTGTGATTCTAAGGGCTGAGAAAACGCGTTTATTTCGGGCTGAAAAACACGTTTTGAAAACTGTGCTGTTCCTGCCCTATAACTTACATGGTGGTGACCAAAGTTGCCAAAACGTGTTTATTTCTGCTGAAAAACACGTTTTGACAATTTCAGCACACTGGGGTTAAGGGCTGACTCAGTGTGCTCTTCTGAGCCAGGCAGTTACACTGTGATTCTAAGGGCTGAGAAAACGCGTTTATTTCGGGCTGAAAAACACGTTTTGAAAACTGTGCTGTTCCTGCCCTATAACTTACATGGTGGTGACCAAAGTTGCCAAAACGTGTTTATTTCTGCTGTAAAACACGTTTAGACAATTTCAGCACACTGGGGTTAAGGGCTGACTCAGTGTGCTCTTCTGAGCCAGGCAGTTACACTGTGATTCTAAGGGCTGAGAAAACGCGTTTATTTCGGGCTGAAAAACACGTTTTGAAAACTGTGCTGTTCCTGCCCTATAACTTACATGGTGGTGACCAAAGTTGCCAAAACGTGTTTATTTCTGCTGAAAAACACGTTTTGACAATTTCAGCACACTGGGGTTAAGGGCTGACTCAGTTTGCTCTTCTGAGCCAGGCAGTTACACTGTGATTCTAAGGGCTGAGAAAACGCGTTTATTTCGGGCTGAAAAACACGTTTTGAAAACTGTGCTGTTCCTGCCCTATAACTTACATGGTGGTGACCAAAGTTGCCAAAACGTGTTTATTTCTGCTGAAAAACACGTTTTGACAATTTCAGCACACTGGGGTTAAGGGCTGACTCAGTTTGCTCTTCTGAGCCAGGCAGTTACACTGTGATTCTAAGGGCTGAGAAAACGCGTTTATTTCGGGCTGAAAAACACGTTTTGAAAACTGTGCTGTTCCTGCCCTATAACTTACATGGTGGTGACCAAAGTTGCCAAAACGTGTTTATTTCTGCTGTAAAACACGTTTTGACAATTTCAGCACACTGGGGTTAAGGGCTGACTCAGTGTGCTCTTCTGAGACAGGCAGTTACACTGCGATTCTAAGAGCTGAGAAAACGCGTTTATTTCGGGCTGAAAAACACGTTTTGAAAACTGTGCTGTTCCTGCCCTATAACTTACATGGTGGTGACCAAAGTTGCCAAAACGTGTTTATTTCTGCTGAAAAACACGTTTTGACAATTTCAGCACACTGGGGTTAAGGGCTGACTCAGTGTGCTCTTCTGAGACAGGCAGTTACACTGCGATTCTAAGAGCTGAGAAAACGCGTTTATTTCGGGCTGAAAAACACGTTTTGAAAACTGTGCTGTTCCTGCCCTATAACTTACATGGTGGTGACCAAAGTTGCCAAAACGTGTTTATTTCTGCTGAAAAACACGTTTTGACAATTTCAGCACACTGGGGTTAAGGGCTGACTCAGTGTGCTCTTCTGAGACAGGCAGTTACACTGCGATTCTAAGAGCTGAGAAAACGCGTTTATTTCGGGCTGAAAAACACGTTTTGAAAACTGTGCTGTTCCTGCCCTATAACTTACATGGTGGTGACCAAAGTTGCCAAAACGTGTTTATTTCTGCTGAAAAACACGTTTTGACAATTTCAGCACACTGGGGTTAAGGGCTGACTCAGTTTGCTCTTCTGAGCCAGGCAGTTACACTGTGATTCTAAGGGCTGAGAAAACGCGTTTATTTCGGGCTGAAAAACACGTTTTGAAAACTGTGCTGTTCCTGCCCTATAACTTACATGGTGGTGACCAAAGTTGCCAAAACGTGTTTATTTCTGCTGAAAAACACGTTTTGACAATTTCAGCACACTGGGGTTAAGGGCTGACTCAGTTTGCTCTTCTGAGCCAGGCAGTTACACTGTGATTCTAAGGGCTGAGAAAACGCGTTTATTTCGGGCTGAAAAACACGTTTTGAAAACTGTGCTGTTCCTGCCCTATAACTTACATGGTGGTGACCAAAGTTGCCAAAACGTGTTTATTTCTGCTGTAAAACACGTTTTGACAATTTCAGCACACTGGGGTTAAGGGCTGACTCAGTGTGCTCTTCTGAGCCAGGCAGTTACACTGTGATTCTAAGGGCTGAGAAAACGCGTTTATTTCGAGCTGAAAAACACGTTTTGAAAACTGTGCTGTTCCTGCCATATAACTTACATGGTGGTGACCAAAGTTGCCAAAACGTGTTTATTTCTGCTGAAAAACACGTTTTGACAATTTCAGCACACTGGGGTTAAGGGCTGACTCACTGTGCTCTTCTGAGACAGGCAGTTACACTGTGATTCTAAGGGCAGAGAAAACGCGTTTAATTCGGGCTGAAAAACACGTTTTGAAAACTGTGCTGTTCCTGCCATATAACTTACCTGGTGGTGACCAAAGTTGCCAAAACGTGTTTATTTCTGCTGAAAAACACGTTTTGACAATTTCAGCACACTGGGGTTAAGGGCTGACTCACTGTGCTCTTCTGAGACAGGCAGTTACACTGTGATTCTAAGGGCTGAGAAAACGCGTTTATTTCGGGCTGAAAAACACGTTTTGAAAACTGTGCTGTTCCTGCCCTATAACTTACATGGTGGTGACCAAAGTTGCCAAAACGTGTTTATTTCTGCTGAAAAACACGTTTTGACAATTTCAGCACACTGGGGTTAAGGGCTGACTCAGTGTGCTCTTCTGAGACAGGCAGTTACACTGCGATTCTAAGAGCTGAGAAAACGCGTTTATTTCGGGCTGAAAAACACGTTTTGAAAACTGTGCTGTTCCTGCCCTATAACTTACATGGTGGTGACCAAAGTTGCCAAAACGTGTTTATTTCTGCTGAAAAACACGTTTTGACAATTTCAGCACACTGGGGTTAAGGGCTGACTCAGTGTGCTCTTCTGAGACAGGCAGTTACACTGCGATTCTAAGAGCTGAGAAAACGCGTTTATTTCGGGCTGAAAAACACGTTTTGAAAACTGTGCTGTTCCTGCCCTATAACTTACATGGTGGTGACCAAAGTTGCCAAAACGTGTTTATTTCTGCTGAAAAACACGTTTTGACAATTTCAGCACACTGGGGTTAAGGGCTGACTCAGTGTGCTCTTCTGAGACAGGCAGTTACACTGCGATTCTAAGAGCTGAGAAAACGCGTTTATTTCGGGCTGAAAAACACGTTTTGAAAACTGTGCTGTTCCTGCCCTATAACTTACATGGTGGTGACCAAAGTTGCCAAAACGTGTTTATTTCTGCTGTAAAACACGTTTTGACAATTTCAGCACACTGGGGTTAAGGGCTGACTCAGTGTGCTCTTCTGAGACAGGCAGTTACACTGCGATTCTAAGAGCTGAGAAAACGCGTTTATTTCGGGCTGAAAAACACGTTTTGAAAACTGTGCTGTTCCTGCCCTATAAGTTACATGGTGCTGACCAAAGTTGCCAAAACGTGTTTATTTCTGCTGTAAAACACGTTTTGACAATTTCAGCACACTGGGGTTAAGGGCTGACTCACTGTGCTCTTCTGAGACAGGCAGTTACACCGTGATTCTAAGGGCTGAGAAAACGCGTTTATTTCGGGCTGAAAAACACGTTTTGAAAACTGTGCTGTTCCTGCCATATAACTTACATGGTGGTGACCAAAGTTGCCAAAACGTGTTTATTTCTGCTGAAAAACACGTTTTGACAATTTCAGCACACTGGGGTTAAGGGCTGACTCAGTGTGCTCTTCTGAGCCAGGCAGTTACACTGTGATTCTAAGGGCTGAGAAAACGCGTTTATTTCGGGCTGAAAAACACGTTTTGAAAACTGTGCTGTTCCTGCCCTATAAGTTACATGGTGCTGACCAAAGTTGCCAAAACGTGTTTATTTCTGCTGTAAAACACGTTTTGACAATTTCAGCACACTGGGGTTAAGGGCTGACTCAGTGTGCTCTTCTGAGACAGGCAGTTACACTGCGATTCTAAGAGCTGAGAAAACGCGTTTATTTCGGGCTGAAAAACACGTTTTGAAAACTGTGCTGTTCCTGCCATATAACTTACATGGTGGTGACCAAAGTTGCCAAAACGTGTTTATTTCTGCTGAAAAACACGTTTTGACAATTTCAGCACACTGGGGTTAAGGGCTGACTCAGTTTGCTCTTCTGAGCCAGGCAGTTACACTGTGATTCTAAGGGCTGAGAAAACGCGTTTATTTCGGGCTGAAAAACACGTTTTGAAAACTGTGCTGTTCCTGCCCTATAACTTACATGGTGGTGACCAAAGTTGCCAAAACGTGTTTATTTCTGCTGAAAAACACGTTTTGACAATTTCAGCACACTGGGGTTAAGGGCTGACTCAGTTTGCTCTTCTGAGCCAGGCAGTTACACTGTGATTCTAAGGGCTGAGAAAACGCGTTTATTTCGGGCTGAAAAACACGTTTTGAAAACTGTGCTGTTCCTGCCCTATAACTTACATGGTGGTGACCAAAGTTGCCAAAACGTGTTTATTTCTGCTGTAAAACACGTTTTGACAATTTCAGCACACTGGGGTTAAGGGCTGACTCAGTGTGCTCTTCTGAGCCAGGCAGTTACACTGTGATTCTAAGGGCAGAGAAAACGCGTTTATTTCAGGCTGAAAAACACGTTTTGAAAACTGTGCTGTTCCTGCCATATAACTTACCTGGTGGTGACCAAAGTTGCCAAAACGTGTTTATTTCTGCTGAAAAACACGTTTTGACAATTTCAGCACACTGGGGTTAAGGGCTGACTCACTGTGCTCTTCTGAGACAGGCAGTTACACTGTGATTCTAAGGGCTGAGAAAACGCGTTTATTTCGGGCTGAAAAACACGTTTTGAAAACTGTGCTGTTCCTGCCATATAACTTACATGGTGGTGACCAAAGTTGCCAAAACGTGTTTATTTCTGCTGAAAAACACGTTTTGACAATTTCAGCACACTGGGGTTAAGGGCTGACTCAGTGTGCTCTTCTGAGCCAGGCAGTTACACTGTGATTCTAAGGGCTGAGAAAACGCGTTTATTTCGGGCTGAAAAACACGTTTTGAAAACTGTGCTGTTCCTGCCCTATAAGTTACATGGTGCTGACCAAAGTTGCCAAAACGTGTTTATTTCTGCTGTAAAACACGTTTTGACAATTTCAGCACACTGGGGTTAAGGGCTGACTCAGTGTGCTCTTCTGAGACAGGCAGTTACACTGCGATTCTAAGAGCTGAGAAAACGCGTTTATTTCGGGCTGAAAAACACGTTTTGAAAACTGTGCTGTTCCTGCCATATAACTTACATGGTGGTGACCAAAGTTGCCAAAACGTGTTTATTTCTGCTGAAAAACACGTTTTGACAATTTCAGCACACTGGGGTTAAGGGCTGACTCAGTGTGCTCTTCTGAGACAGGCATTTACACTGCGATTCTAAGAGCTGAGAAAACGCGTTTATTTCGGGCTGAAAAACACGTTTTGAAAACTGTGCTGTTCCTGCCCTATAACTTACATGGTGGTGACCAAAGTTGCCAAAACGTGTTTATTTCTGCTGAAAAACACGTTTTGACAATTTCAGCACACTGGGGTTAAGGGCTGACTCAGTGTGCTCTTCTGAGCCAGGCAGTTACACTGTGATTCTAAGGGCTGAGAAAACGCGTTTATTTCGGGCTGAAAAACACGTTTTGAAAACTGTGCTGTTCCTGCCCTATAAGTTACATGGTGCTGACCAAAGTTGCCAAAACGTGTTTATTTCTGCTGTAAAACACGTTTTGACAATTTCAGCACACTGGGGTTAAGGGCTGACTCAGTGTGCTCTTCTGAGACAGGCAGTTACACTGTGATTCTAAGGGCTGAGAAAACGCGTTTATTTCGGGCTGAAAAACACGTTTTGAAAACTGTGCTGTTCCTGCCCTATAACTTACATGGTGCTGACCAAAGTTGCCAAAACGTGTTTATTTCTGCTGTAAAACACGTTTTGACAATTTCAGCACACTGGGGTTAAGGGCTGACTCAGTGTGCTCTTCTGAGACAGGCAGTTACACTGCGATTCTAAGAGCTGAGAAAACGCGTTTATTTCGGGCTGAAAAACACGTTTTGAAAACTGTGCTGTTCCTGCCATATAACTTACATGGTGGTGACCAAAGTTGCCAAAACGTGTTTATTTCTGCTGAAAAACACGTTTTGACAATTTCAGCACACTGGGGTTAAGGGCTGACTCAGTTTGCTCTTCTGAGCCAGGCAGTTACACTGTGATTCTAAGGGCTGAGAAAACGCGTTTATTTCGGGCTGAAAAACACGTTTTGAAAACTGTGCTGTTTATGCCCTATAACTTACATGGTGGTGACCAAAGTTGCCAAAACGTGTTTATTTCTGCTGTAAAACACGTTTTGACAATTTCAGCACACTGGGGTTAAGGGCTGACTCAGTGTGCTCTTCTGAGACAGGCAGTTACACTGCGATTCTAAGAGCTGAGAAAACGCGTTTATTTCGGGCTGAAAAACACGTTTTGAAAACTGTGCTGTTCCTGCCCTATAACTTACATGGTGGTGACCAAAGTTGCCAAAACGTGTTTATTTCTGCTGAAAAACACGTTTTGACAATTTCAGCACACTGGGGTTAAGGGCTGACTCACTGTGCTCTTCTGAGACAGGCAGTTACACTGTGATTCTAAGGGCAGAGAAAACGCGTTTATTTCGGGCTGAAAAACACGTTTTGAAAACTGTGCTGTTCCTGCCATATAACTTACCTGGTGGTGACCAAAGTTGCCAAAACGTGTTTATTTCTGCTGAAAAACACGTTTTGACAATTTCAGCACACTGGGGTTAAGGGCTGACTCACTGTGCTCTTCTGAGACAGGCAGTTACACTGTGATTCTAAGGGCTGAGAAAACGCGTTTATTTCGGGCTGAAAAACACGTTTTGAAAACTGTGCTGTTCCTGCCATATAACTTACATGGTGGTGACCAAAGTTGCCAAAACGTGTTTATTTCTGCTGAAAAACACGTTTTGACAATTTCAGCACACTGGGGTTAAGGGCTGACTCAGTTTGCTCTTCTGAGCCAGGCAGTTACACTGTGATTCTAAGGGCTGAGAAAACGCGTTTATTTCGGGCTGAAAAACACGTTTTGAAAACTGTGCTGTTCCTGCCCTATAACTTACATGGTGGTGACCAAAGTTGCCAAAACGTGTTTATTTCTGCTGAAAAACACGTTTTGACAATTTCAGCACACTGGGGTTAAGGGCTGACTCAGTGTGCTCTTCTGAGCCAGGCAGTTACACTGTGATTCTAAGGGCTGAGAAAACGCGTTTATTTCGGGCTGAAAAACACGTTTTGAAAACTGTGCTGTTCCTGCCCTATAACTTACATGGTGGTGACCAAAGTTGCCAAAACGTGTTTATTTCTGCTGTAAAACACGTTTAGACAATTTCAGCACACTGGGGTTAAGGGCTGACTCAGTGTGCTCTTCTGAGCCAGGCAGTTACACTGTGATTCTAAGGGCTGAGAAAACGCGTTTATTTCGGGCTGAAAAACACGTTTTGAAAACTGTGCTGTTCCTGCCCTATAACTTACATGGTGGTGACCAAAGTTGCCAAAACGTGTTTATTTCTGCTGAAAAACACGTTTTGACAATTTCAGCACACTGGGGTTAAGGGCTGACTCAGTTTGCTCTTCTGAGCCAGGCAGTTACACTGTGATTCTAAGGGCTGAGAAAACGCGTTTATTTCGGGCTGAAAAACACGTTTTGAAAACTGTGCTGTTCCTGCCCTATAACTTACATGGTGGTGACCAAAGTTGCCAAAACGTGTTTATTTCTGCTGAAAAACACGTTTTGACAATTTCAGCACACTGGGGTTAAGGGCTGACTCAGTTTGCTCTTCTGAGCCAGGCAGTTACACTGTGATTCTAAGGGCTGAGAAAACGCGTTTATTTCGGGCTGAAAAACACGTTTTGAAAACTGTGCTGTTCCTGCCCTATAACTTACATGGTGGTGACCAAAGTTGCCAAAACGTGTTTATTTCTGCTGTAAAACACGTTTTGACAATTTCAGCACACTGGGGTTAAGGGCTGACTCAGTGTGCTCTTCTGAGACAGGCAGTTACACTGCGATTCTAAGAGCTGAGAAAACGCGTTTATTTCGGGCTGAAAAACACGTTTTGAAAACTGTGCTGTTCCTGCCCTATAACTTACATGGTGGTGACCAAAGTTGCCAAAACGTGTTTATTTCTGCTGAAAAACACGTTTTGACAATTTCAGCACACTGGGGTTAAGGGCTGACTCAGTGTGCTCTTCTGAGACAGGCAGTTACACTGCGATTCTAAGAGCTGAGAAAACGCGTTTATTTCGGGCTGAAAAACACGTTTTGAAAACTGTGCTGTTCCTGCCCTATAACTTACATGGTGGTGACCAAAGTTGCCAAAACGTGTTTATTTCTGCTGAAAAACACGTTTTGACAATTTCAGCACACTGGGGTTAAGGGCTGACTCAGTGTGCTCTTCTGAGACAGGCAGTTACACTGCGATTCTAAGAGCTGAGAAAACGCGTTTATTTCGGGCTGAAAAACACGTTTTGAAAACTGTGCTGTTCCTGCCCTATAACTTACATGGTGGTGACCAAAGTTGCCAAAACGTGTTTATTTCTGCTGAAAAACACGTTTTGACAATTTCAGCACACTGGGGTTAAGGGCTGACTCAGTTTGCTCTTCTGAGCCAGGCAGTTACACTGTGATTCTAAGGGCTGAGAAAACGCGTTTATTTCGGGCTGAAAAACACGTTTTGAAAACTGTGCTGTTCCTGCCCTATAACTTACATGGTGGTGACCAAAGTTGCCAAAACGTGTTTATTTCTGCTGAAAAACACGTTTTGACAATTTCAGCACACTGGGGTTAAGGGCTGACTCAGTTTGCTCTTCTGAGCCAGGCAGTTACACTGTGATTCTAAGGGCTGAGAAAACGCGTTTATTTCGGGCTGAAAAACACGTTTTGAAAACTGTGCTGTTCCTGCCCTATAACTTACATGGTGGTGACCAAAGTTGCCAAAACGTGTTTATTTCTGCTGTAAAACACGTTTTGACAATTTCAGCACACTGGGGTTAAGGGCTGACTCAGTGTGCTCTTCTGAGCCAGGCAGTTACACTGTGATTCTAAGGGCTGAGAAAACGCGTTTATTTCGAGCTGAAAAACACGTTTTGAAAACTGTGCTGTTCCTGCCATATAACTTACATGGTGGTGACCAAAGTTGCCAAAACGTGTTTATTTCTGCTGAAAAACACGTTTTGACAATTTCAGCACACTGGGGTTAAGGGCTGACTCACTGTGCTCTTCTGAGACAGGCAGTTACACTGTGATTCTAAGGGCAGAGAAAACGCGTTTAATTCGGGCTGAAAAACACGTTTTGAAAACTGTGCTGTTCCTGCCATATAACTTACCTGGTGGTGACCAAAGTTGCCAAAACGTGTTTATTTCTGCTGAAAAACACGTTTTGACAATTTCAGCACACTGGGGTTAAGGGCTGACTCACTGTGCTCTTCTGAGACAGGCAGTTACACTGTGATTCTAAGGGCTGAGAAAACGCGTTTATTTCGGGCTGAAAAACACGTTTTGAAAACTGTGCTGTTCCTGCCATATAACTTACATGGTGGTGACCAAAGTTGCCAAAACGTGTTTATTTCTGCTGAAAAACACGTTTTGACAATTTCAGCACACTGGGGTTAAGGGCTGACTCAGTTTGCTCTTCTGAGCCAGGCAGTTACACTGTGATTCTAAGGGCTGAGAAAACGCGTTTATTTCGGGCTGAAAAACACGTTTTGAAAACTGTGCTGTTCCTGCCCTATAACTTACATGGTGGTGACCAAAGTTGCCAAAACGTGTTTATTTCTGCTGAAAAACACGTTTTGACAATTTCAGCACACTGGGGTTAAGGGCTGACTCAGTGTGCTCTTCTGAGACAGGCATTTACACTGCGATTCTAAGAGCTGAGAAAACGCGTTTATTTCGGGCTGAAAAACACGTTTTGAAAACTGTGCTGTTCCTGCCCTATAACTTACATGGTGGTGACAAAAGTTGCCAAAACGTGTTTATTTCTGCTGAAAAACACGTTTTGACAATTTCAGCACACTGGGGTTAAGGGCTGACTCAGTGTGCTCTTCTGAGACAGGCAGTTACACTGCGATTCTAAGAGCTGAGAAAACGCGTTTATTTCGGGCTGAAAAACACGTTTTGAAAACTGTGCTGTTCCTGCCCTATAACTTACATGGTGGTGACCAAAGTTGCCAAAACGTGTTTATTTCTGCTGAAAAACACGTTTTGACAATTTCAGCACACTGGGGTTAAGGGCTGACTCAGTGTGCTCTTCTGAGACAGGCAGTTACACTGCGATTCTAAGGGCTGAGAAAACGCGTTTATTTCGGGCTGAAAAACACGTTTTGAAAACTGTGCTGTTCCTGCCCTATAACTTACATGGTGGTGACCAAAGTTGCCAAAACGTGTTTATTTCTGCTGAAAAACACGTTTTGACAATTTCAGCACACTGGGGTTAAGGGCTGACTCAGTGTGCTCTTCTGAGACAGGCAGTTACACTGCGATTCTAAGAGCTGAGAAAACGCGTTTATTTCGGGCTGAAAAACACGTTTTGAAAACTGTGCTGTTCCTGCCCTATAACTTACATGGTGGTGACCAAAGTTGCCAAAACGTGTTTATTTCTGCTGAAAAACACGTTTTGACAATTTCAGCACACTGGGGTTAAGGGCTGACTCAGTGTGCTCTTCTGAGACAGGCAGTTACACTGCGATTCTAAGAGCTGAGAAAACGCGTTTATTTCGGGCTGAAAAACACGTTTTGAAAACTGTGCTGTTCCTGCCCTATAACTTACATGGTGGTGACCAAAGTTGCCAAAACGTGTTTATTTCTGCTGAAAAACACGTTTTGACAATTTCAGCACACTGGGGTTAAGGGCTGACTCAGTGTGCTCTTCTGAGACAGGCAGTTACACTGCGATTCTAAGAGCTGAGAAAACGCGTTTATTTCGGGCTGAAAAACACGTTTTGAAAACTGTGCTGTTCCTGCCCTATAACTTACATGGTGGTGACCAAAGTTGCCAAAACGTGTTTATTTCTGCTGTAAAACACGTTTTGACAATTTCAGCACACTGGGGTTAAGGGCTGACTCAGTGTGCTCTTCTGAGACAGGCAGTTACACTGCGATTCTAAGAGCTGAGAAAACGCGTTTATTTCGGGCTGAAAAACACGTTTTGAAAACTGTGCTGTTCCTGCCCTATAAGTTACATGGTGCTGACCAAAGTTGCCAAAACGTGTTTATTTCTGCTGTAAAACACGTTTTGACAATTTCAGCACACTGGGGTTAAGGGCTGACTCACTGTGCTCTTCTGAGACAGGCAGTTACACCGTGATTCTAAGGGCTGAGAAAACGCGTTTATTTCGGGCTGAAAAACACGTTTTGAAAACTGTGCTGTTCCTGCCATATAACTTACATGGTGGTGACCAAAGTTGCCAAAACGTGTTTATTTCTGCTGAAAAACACGTTTTGACAATTTCAGCACACTGGGGTTAAGGGCTGACTCAGTGTGCTCTTCTGAGCCAGGCAGTTACACTGTGATTCTAAGGGCTGAGAAAACGCGTTTATTTCGGGCTGAAAAACACGTTTTGAAAACTGTGCTGTTCCTGCCCTATAAGTTACATGGTGCTGACCAAAGTTGCCAAAACGTGTTTATTTCTGCTGTAAAACACGTTTTGACAATTTCAGCACACTGGGGTTAAGGGCTGACTCAGTGTGCTCTTCTGAGACAGGCAGTTACACTGCGATTCTAAGAGCTGAGAAAACGCGTTTATTTCGGGCTGAAAAACACGTTTTGAAAACTGTGCTGTTCCTGCCATATAACTTACATGGTGGTGACCAAAGTTGCCAAAACGTGTTTATTTCTGCTGAAAAACACGTTTTGACAATTTCAGCACACTGGGGTTAAGGGCTGACTCAGTTTGCTCTTCTGAGCCAGGCAGTTACACTGTGATTCTAAGGGCTGAGAAAACGCGTTTATTTCGGGCTGAAAAACACGTTTTGAAAACTGTGCTGTTCCTGCCCTATAACTTACATGGTGGTGACCAAAGTTGCCAAAACGTGTTTATTTCTGCTGAAAAACACGTTTTGACAATTTCAGCACACTGGGGTTAAGGGCTGACTCAGTTTGCTCTTCTGAGCCAGGCAGTTACACTGTGATTCTAAGGGCTGAGAAAACGCGTTTATTTCGGGCTGAAAAACACGTTTTGAAAACTGTGCTGTTCCTGCCCTATAACTTACATGGTGGTGACCAAAGTTGCCAAAACGTGTTTATTTCTGCTGTAAAACACGTTTTGACAATTTCAGCACACTGGGGTTAAGGGCTGACTCAGTGTGCTCTTCTGAGCCAGGCAGTTACACTGTGATTCTAAGGGCAGAGAAAACGCGTTTATTTCAGGCTGAAAAACACGTTTTGAAAACTGTGCTGTTCCTGCCATATAACTTACCTGGTGGTGACCAAAGTTGCCAAAACGTGTTTATTTCTGCTGAAAAACACGTTTTGACAATTTCAGCACACTGGGGTTAAGGGCTGACTCACTGTGCTCTTCTGAGACAGGCAGTTACACTGTGATTCTAAGGGCTGAGAAAACGCGTTTATTTCGGGCTGAAAAACACGTTTTGAAAACTGTGCTGTTCCTGCCATATAACTTACATGGTGGTGACCAAAGTTGCCAAAACGTGTTTATTTCTGCTGAAAAACACGTTTTGACAATTTCAGCACACTGGGGTTAAGGGCTGACTCAGTGTGCTCTTCTGAGCCAGGCAGTTACACTGTGATTCTAAGGGCTGAGAAAACGCGTTTATTTCGGGCTGAAAAACACGTTTTGAAAACTGTGCTGTTCCTGCCCTATAAGTTACATGGTGCTGACCAAAGTTGCCAAAACGTGTTTATTTCTGCTGTAAAACACGTTTTGACAATTTCAGCACACTGGGGTTAAGGGCTGACTCAGTGTGCTCTTCTGAGACAGGCAGTTACACTGCGATTCTAAGAGCTGAGAAAACGCGTTTATTTCGGGCTGAAAAACACGTTTTGAAAACTGTGCTGTTCCTGCCATATAACTTACATGGTGGTGACCAAAGTTGCCAAAACGTGTTTATTTCTGCTGAAAAACACGTTTTGACAATTTCAGCACACTGGGGTTAAGGGCTGACTCAGTGTGCTCTTCTGAGACAGGCATTTACACTGCGATTCTAAGAGCTGAGAAAACGCGTTTATTTCGGGCTGAAAAACACGTTTTGAAAACTGTGCTGTTCCTGCCCTATAACTTACATGGTGGTGACCAAAGTTGCCAAAACGTGTTTATTTCTGCTGAAAAACACGTTTTGACAATTTCAGCACACTGGGGTTAAGGGCTGACTCAGTGTGCTCTTCTGAGCCAGGCAGTTACACTGTGATTCTAAGGGCTGAGAAAACGCGTTTATTTCGGGCTGAAAAACACGTTTTGAAAACTGTGCTGTTCCTGCCCTATAAGTTACATGGTGCTGACCAAAGTTGCCAAAACGTGTTTATTTCTGCTGTAAAACACGTTTTGACAATTTCAGCACACTGGGGTTAAGGGCTGACTCAGTGTGCTCTTCTGAGACAGGCAGTTACACTGTGATTCTAAGGGCTGAGAAAACGCGTTTATTTCGGGCTGAAAAACACGTTTTGAAAACTGTGCTGTTCCTGCCCTATAAGTTACATGGTGGTGACCAAAGTTGCCAAAACGTGTTTATTTCTGCTGTAAAACACGTTTTGACAATTTCAGCACACTGGGGTTAAGGGCTGACTCACTGTGCTCTTCTGAGACAGGCAGTTACACTGCGATTCTAAGAGCTGAGAAAACGCGTTTATTTCGGGCTGAAAAACACGTTTTGAAAACTGTGCTGTTCCTGCCATATAACTTACATGGTGGTGACCAAAGTTGCCAAAACGTGTTTATTTCTGCTGAAAAACACGTTTTGACAATTTCAGCACACTGGGGTGAAGGGCTGGCTCACTGTGCTCTTCTGAGACAGGCAGTTACACTGTGATTCTAAGGGCAGAGAAAACGCGTTTATTTCGGGCTGAAAAACACGTTTTGAAAACTGTGCTGTTCCTGCCCTATAAGTTACATGGTGGTGACCAAAGTTGCCAAAACGTGTTTATTTCTGCTGTAAAACACGTTTTGACAATTTCAGCACACTGGGGTTAAGGGCTGACTCACTGTGCTCTTCTGAGACAGGCAGTTACACTGCGATTCTAAGAGCTGAGAAAACGCGTTTATTTCGGGCTGAAAAACACGTTTTGAAAACTGTGCTGTTCCTGCCATATAACTTACATGGTGGTGACCAAAGTTGCCAAAACGTGTTTATTTCTGCTGAAAAACACGTTTTGACAATTTCAGCACACTGGGGTGAAGGGCTGGCTCACTGTGCTCTTCTGAGACAGGCAGTTACACTGTGATTCTAAGGGCAGAGAAAACGCGTTTATTTCGGGCTGAAAAACACGTTTTGAAAACTGTGCTGTTCCTGCCATATAACTTACCTGGTGGTGACCAAAGTTGCCAAAACGTGTTTATTTCTGCTGAAAAACACGTTTTGACAATTTCAGCACACTGGGGTTAAGGGCTGACTCAGTGTGCTCTTCTGAGACAGGCAGTTACACTGCGATTCTAAGAGCTGAGAAAACGCGTTTATTTCGGGCTGAAAAACACGTTTTGAAAACTGTGCTGTTCCTGCCCTATAACTTACATGGTGGTGACCAAAGTTGCCAAAACGTGTTTATTTCTGCTGAAAAACACGTTTTGACAATTTCAGCACACTGGGGTTAAGGGCTGACTCAGTGTGCTCTTCTGAGACAGGCAGTTACACTGCGATTCTAAGAGCTGAGAAAACGCGTTTATTTCGGGCTGAAAAACACGTTTTGAAAACTGTGCTGTTCCTGCCCTATAACTTACATGGTGGTGACCAAAGTTGCCAAAACGTGTTTATTTCTGCTGAAAAACACGTTTTGACAATTTCAGCACACTGGGGTTAAGGGCTGACTCAGTGTGCTCTTCTGAGACAGGCAGTTACACTGCGATTCTAAGAGCTGAGAAAACGCGTTTATTTCGGGCTGAAAAACACGTTTTGAAAACTGTGCTGTTCCTGCCCTATAACTTACATGGTGGTGACCAAAGTTGCCAAAACGTGTTTATTTCTGCTGTAAAACACGTTTTGACAATTTCAGCACACTGGGGTTAAGGGCTGACTCAGTGTGCTCTTCTGAGACAGGCAGTTACACTGCGATTCTAAGAGCTGAGAAAACGCGTTTATTTCGGGCTGAAAAACACGTTTTGAAAACTGTGCTGTTCCTGCCCTATAAGTTACATGGTGCTGACCAAAGTTGCCAAAACGTGTTTATTTCTGCTGTAAAACACGTTTTGACAATTTCAGCACACTGGGGTTAAGGGCTGACTCACTGTGCTCTTCTGAGACAGGCAGTTACACCGTGATTCTAAGGGCTGAGAAAACGCGTTTATTTCGGGCTGAAAAACACGTTTTGAAAACTGTGCTGTTCCTGCCATATAACTTACATGGTGGTGACCAAAGTTGCCAAAACGTGTTTATTTCTGCTGAAAAACACGTTTTGACAATTTCAGCACACTGGGGTTAAGGGCTGACTCAGTGTGCTCTGCTGAGCCAGGCAGTTACACTGTGATTCTAAGGGCTGAGAAAACGCGTTTATTTCGGGCTGAAAAACACGTTTTGAAAACTGTGCTGTTCCTGCCCTATAAGTTACATGGTGCTGACCAAAGTTGCCAAAACGTGTTTATTTCTGCTGTAAAACACGTTTTGACAATTTCAGCACACTGGGGTTAAGGGCTGACTCAGTGTGCTCTTCTGAGACAGGCAGTTACACTGCGATTCTAAGAGCTGAGAAAACGCGTTTATTTCGGGCTGAAAAACACGTTTTGAAAACTGTGCTGTTCCTGCCATATAACTTACATGGTGGTGACCAAAGTTGCCAAAACGTGTTTATTTCTGCTGAAAAACACGTTTTGACAATTTCAGCACACTGGGGTTAAGGGCTGACTCAGTTTGCTCTTCTGAGCCAGGCAGTTACACTGTGATTCTAAGGGCTGAGAAAACGCGTTTATTTCGGGCTGAAAAACACGTTTTGAAAACTGTGCTGTTCCTGCCCTATAACTTACATGGTGGTGACCAAAGTTGCCAAAACGTGTTTATTTCTGCTGAAAAACACGTTTTGACAATTTCAGCACACTGGGGTTAAGGGCTGACTCAGTTTGCTCTTCTGAGCCAGGCAGTTACACTGTGATTCTAAGGGCTGAGAAAACGCGTTTATTTCGGGCTGAAAAACACGTTTTGAAAACTGTGCTGTTCCTGCCCTATAACTTACATGGTGGTGACCAAAGTTGCCAAAACGTGTTTATTTCTGCTGTAAAACACGTTTTGACAATTTCAGCACACTGGGGTTAAGGGCTGACTCAGTGTGCTCTTCTGAGCCAGGCAGTTACACTGTGATTCTAAGGGCAGAGAAAACGCGTTTATTTCAGGCTGAAAAACACGTTTTGAAAACTGTGCTGTTCCTGCCATATAACTTACCTGGTGGTGACCAAAGTTGCCAAAACGTGTTTATTTCTGCTGAAAAACACGTTTTGACAATTTCAGCACACTGGGGTTAAGGGCTGACTCACTGTGCTCTTCTGAGACAGGCAGTTACACTGTGATTCTAAGGGCTGAGAAAACGCGTTTATTTCGGGCTGAAAAACACGTTTTGAAAACTGTGCTGTTCCTGCCATATAACTTACATGGTGGTGACCAAAGTTGCCAAAACGTGTTTATTTCTGCTGAAAAACACGTTTTGACAATTTCAGCACACTGGGGTTAAGGGCTGACTCAGTGTGCTCTTCTGAGCCAGGCAGTTACACTGTGATTCTAAGGGCTGAGAAAACGCGTTTATTTCGGGCTGAAAAACACGTTTTGAAAACTGTGCTGTTCCTGCCCTATAAGTTACATGGTGCTGACCAAAGTTGCCAAAACGTGTTTATTTCTGCTGTAAAACACGTTTTGACAATTTCAGCACACTGGGGTTAAGGGCTGACTCAGTGTGCTCTTCTGAGACAGGCAGTTACACTGCGATTCTAAGAGCTGAGAAAACGCGTTTATTTCGGGCTGAAAAACACGTTTTGAAAACTGTGCTGTTCCTGCCATATAACTTACATGGTGGTGACCAAAGTTGCCAAAACGTGTTTATTTCTGCTGAAAAACACGTTTTGACAATTTCAGCACACTGGGGTTAAGGGCTGACTCAGTGTGCTCTTCTGAGACAGGCATTTACACTGCGATTCTAAGAGCTGAGAAAACGCGTTTATTTCGGGCTGAAAAACACGTTTTGAAAACTGTGCTGTTCCTGCCCTATAACTTACATGGTGGTGACCAAAGTTGCCAAAACGTGTTTATTTCTGCTGAAAAACACGTTTTGACAATTTCAGCACACTGGGGTTAAGGGCTGACTCAGTGTGCTCTTCTGAGCCAGGCAGTTACACTGTGATTCTAAGGGCTGAGAAAACGCGTTTATTTCGGGCTGAAAAACACGTTTTGAAAACTGTGCTGTTCCTGCCCTATAAGTTACATGGTGCTGACCAAAGTTGCCAAAACGTGTTTATTTCTGCTGTAAAACACGTTTTGACAATTTCAGCACACTGGGGTTAAGGGCTGACTCAGTTTGCTCTTCTGAGCCAGGCAGTTACACTGTGATTCTAAGGGCTGAGAAAACGCGTTTATTTCGGGCTGAAAAACACGTTTTGAAAACTGTGCTGTTCCTGCCCTATAACTTACATGGTGGTGACCAAAGTTGCCAAAACGTGTTTATTTCTGCTGAAAAACACGTTTTGACAATTTCAGCACACTGGGGTTAAGGGCTGACTCAGTTTGCTCTTCTGAGCCAGGCAGTTACACTGTGATTCTAAGGGCTGAGAAAACGCGTTTATTTCGGGCTGAAAAACACGTTTTGAAAACTGTGCTGTTCCTGCCCTATAACTTACATGGTGGTGACCAAAGTTGCCAAAACGTGTTTATTTCTGCTGTAAAACACGTTTTGACAATTTCAGCACACTGGGGTTAAGGGCTGACTCAGTGTGCTCTTCTGAGCCAGGCAGTTACACTGTGATTCTAAGGGCAGAGAAAACGCGTTTATTTCAGGCTGAAAAACACGTTTTGAAAACTGTGCTGTTCCTGCCATATAACTTACCTGGTGGTGACCAAAGTTGCCAAAACGTGTTTATTTCTGCTGAAAAACACGTTTTGACAATTTCAGCACACTGGGGTTAAGGGCTGACTCACTGTGCTCTTCTGAGACAGGCAGTTACACTGTGATTCTAAGGGCTGAGAAAACGCGTTTATTTCGGGCTGAAAAACACGTTTTGAAAACTGTGCTGTTCCTGCCATATAACTTACATGGTGGTGACCAAAGTTGCCAAAACGTGTTTATTTCTGCTGAAAAACACGTTTTGACAATTTCAGCACACTGGGGTTAAGGGCTGACTCAGTGTGCTCTTCTGAGCCAGGCAGTTACACTGTGATTCTAAGGGCTGAGAAAACGCGTTTATTTCGGGCTGAAAAACACGTTTTGAAAACTGTGCTGTTCCTGCCCTATAAGTTACATGGTGGTGACCAAAGTTGCCAAAACGTGTTTATTTCTGCTGAAAAACACGTTTTGACAATTTCAGCACACTGGGGTTAAGGGCTGACTCAGTGTGCTCTTCTGAGACAGGCAGTTACACTGCGATTCTAAGAGCTGAGAAAACGCGTTTATTTCGGGCTGAAAAACACGTTTTGAAAACTGTGCTGTTCCTGCCCTATAACTTACATGGTGGTGACCAAAGTTGCCAAAACGTGTTTATTTCTGCTGTAAAACACGTTTTGACAATTTCAGCACACTGGGGTTAAGGGCTGACTCAGTGTGCTCTTCTGAGACAGGCAGTTACACTGCGATTCTAAGAGCTGAGAAAACGCGTTTATTTCGGGCTGAAAAACACGTTTTGAAAACTGTGCTGTTCCTGCCCTATAAGTTACATGGTGCTGACCAAAGTTGCCAAAACGTGTTTATTTCTGCTGTAAAACACGTTTTGACAATTTCAGCACACTGGGGTTAAGGGCTGACTCACTGTGCTCTTCTGAGACAGGCAGTTACACCGTGATTCTAAGGGCTGAGAAAACGCGTTTATTTCGGGCTGAAAAACACGTTTTGAAAACTGTGCTGTTCCTGCCATATAACTTACATGGTGGTGACCAAAGTTGCCAAAACGTGTTTATTTCTGCTGAAAAACACGTTTTGACAATTTCAGCACACTGGGGTTAAGGGCTGACTCAGTGTGCTCTGCTGAGCCAGGCAGTTACACTGTGATTCTAAGGGCTGAGAAAACGCGTTTATTTCGGGCTGAAAAACACGTTTTGAAAACTGTGCTGTTCCTGCCCTATAAGTTACATGGTGCTGACCAAAGTTGCCAAAACGTGTTTATTTCTGCTGTAAAACACGTTTTGACAATTTCAGCACACTGGGGTTAAGGGCTGACTCAGTGTGCTCTTCTGAGACAGGCAGTTACACTGCGATTCTAAGAGCTGAGAAAACGCGTTTATTTCGGGCTGAAAAACACGTTTTGAAAACTGTGCTGTTCCTGCCATATAACTTACATGGTGGTGACCAAAGTTGCCAAAACGTGTTTATTTCTGCTGAAAAACACGTTTTGACAATTTCAGCACACTGGGGTTAAGGGCTGACTCAGTTTGCTCTTCTGAGCCAGGCAGTTACACTGTGATTCTAAGGGCTGAGAAAACGCGTTTATTTCGGGCTGAAAAACACGTTTTGAAAACTGTGCTGTTCCTGCCCTATAACTTACATGGTGGTGACCAAAGTTGCCAAAACGTGTTTATTTCTGCTGAAAAACACGTTTTGACAATTTCAGCACACTGGGGTTAAGGGCTGACTCAGTTTGCTCTTCTGAGCCAGGCAGTTACACTGTGATTCTAAGGGCTGAGAAAACGCGTTTATTTCGGGCTGAAAAACACGTTTTGAAAACTGTGCTGTTCCTGCCCTATAACTTACATGGTGGTGACCAAAGTTGCCAAAACGTGTTTATTTCTGCTGTAAAACACGTTTTGACAATTTCAGCACACTGGGGTTAAGGGCTGACTCAGTGTGCTCTTCTGAGCCAGGCAGTTACACTGTGATTCTAAGGGCAGAGAAAACGCGTTTATTTCAGGCTGAAAAACACGTTTTGAAAACTGTGCTGTTCCTGCCATATAACTTACCTGGTGGTGACCAAAGTTGCCAAAACGTGTTTATTTCTGCTGAAAAACACGTTTTGACAATTTCAGCACACTGGGGTTAAGGGCTGACTCACTGTGCTCTTCTGAGACAGGCAGTTACACTGTGATTCTAAGGGCTGAGAAAACGCGTTTATTTCGGGCTGAAAAACACGTTTTGAAAACTGTGCTGTTCCTGCCATATAACTTACATGGTGGTGACCAAAGTTGCCAAAACGTGTTTATTTCTGCTGAAAAACACGTTTTGACAATTTCAGCACACTGGGGTTAAGGGCTGACTCAGTGTGCTCTTCTGAGCCAGGCAGTTACACTGTGATTCTAAGGGCTGAGAAAACGCGTTTATTTCGGGCTGAAAAACACGTTTTGAAAACTGTGCTGTTCCTGCCCTATAAGTTACATGGTGCTGACCAAAGTTGCCAAAACGTGTTTATTTCTGCTGTAAAACACGTTTTGACAATTTCAGCACACTGGGGTTAAGGGCTGACTCAGTGTGCTCTTCTGAGACAGGCAGTTACACTGCGATTCTAAGAGCTGAGAAAACGCGTTTATTTCGGGCTGAAAAACACGTTTTGAAAACTGTGCTGTTCCTGCCATATAACTTACATGGTGGTGACCAAAGTTGCCAAAACGTGTTTATTTCTGCTGAAAAACACGTTTTGACAATTTCAGCACACTGGGGTTAAGGGCTGACTCAGTGTGCTCTTCTGAGACAGGCATTTACACTGCGATTCTAAGAGCTGAGAAAACGCGTTTATTTCGGGCTGAAAAACACGTTTTGAAAACTGTGCTGTTCCTGCCCTATAACTTACATGGTGGTGACCAAAGTTGCCAAAACGTGTTTATTTCTGCTGAAAAACACGTTTTGACAATTTCAGCACACTGGGGTTAAGGGCTGACTCAGTGTGCTCTTCTGAGCCAGGCAGTTACACTGTGATTCTAAGGGCTGAGAAAACGCGTTTATTTCGGGCTGAAAAACACGTTTTGAAAACTGTGCTGTTCCTGCCCTATAAGTTACATGGTGCTGACCAAAGTTGCCAAAACGTGTTTATTTCTGCTGTAAAACACGTTTTGACAATTTCAGCACACTGGGGTTAAGGGCTGACTCAGTTTGCTCTTCTGAGCCAGGCAGTTACACTGTGATTCTAAGGGCTGAGAAAACGCGTTTATTTCGGGCTGAAAAACACGTTTTGAAAACTGTGCTGTTCCTGCCCTATAACTTACATGGTGGTGACCAAAGTTGCCAAAACGTGTTTATTTCTGCTGAAAAACACGTTTTGACAATTTCAGCACACTGGGGTTAAGGGCTGACTCAGTTTGCTCTTCTGAGCCAGGCAGTTACACTGTGATTCTAAGGGCTGAGAAAACGCGTTTATTTCGGGCTGAAAAACACGTTTTGAAAACTGTGCTGTTCCTGCCCTATAACTTACATGGTGGTGACCAAAGTTGCCAAAACGTGTTTATTTCTGCTGTAAAACACGTTTTGACAATTTCAGCACACTGGGGTTAAGGGCTGACTCAGTGTGCTCTTCTGAGCCAGGCAGTTACACTGTGATTCTAAGGGCAGAGAAAACGCGTTTATTTCAGGCTGAAAAACACGTTTTGAAAACTGTGCTGTTCCTGCCATATAACTTACCTGGTGGTGACCAAAGTTGCCAAAACGTGTTTATTTCTGCTGAAAAACACGTTTTGACAATTTCAGCACACTGGGGTTAAGGGCTGACTCACTGTGCTCTTCTGAGACAGGCAGTTACACTGTGATTCTAAGGGCTGAGAAAACGCGTTTATTTCGGGCTGAAAAACACGTTTTGAAAACTGTGCTGTTCCTGCCATATAACTTACATGGTGGTGACCAAAGTTGCCAAAACGTGTTTATTTCTGCTGAAAAACACGTTTTGACAATTTCAGCACACTGGGGTTAAGGGCTGACTCAGTGTGCTCTTCTGAGCCAGGCAGTTACACTGTGATTCTAAGGGCTGAGAAAACGCGTTTATTTCGGGCTGAAAAACACGTTTTGAAAACTGTGCTGTTCCTGCCCTATAAGTTACATGGTGCTGACCAAAGTTGCCAAAACGTGTTTATTTCTGCTGTAAAACACGTTTTGACAATTTCAGCACACTGGGGTTAAGGGCTGACTCAGTGTGCTCTTCTGAGACAGGCAGTTACACTGCGATTCTAAGAGCTGAGAAAACGCGTTTATTTCGGGCTGAAAAACACGTTTTGAAAACTGTGCTGTTCCTGCCATATAACTTACATGGTGGTGACCAAAGTTGCCAAAACGTGTTTATTTCTGCTGAAAAACACGTTTTGACAATTTCAGCACACTGGGGTTAAGGGCTGACTCAGTGTGCTCTTCTGAGACAGGCATTTACACTGCGATTCTAAGAGCTGAGAAAACGCGTTTATTTCGGGCTGAAAAACACGTTTTGAAAACTGTGCTGTTCCTGCCCTATAACTTACATGGTGGTGACCAAAGTTGCCAAAACGTGTTTATTTCTGCTGAAAAACACGTTTTGACAATTTCAGCACACTGGGGTTAAGGGCTGACTCAGTGTGCTCTTCTGAGCCAGGCAGTTACACTGTGATTCTAAGGGCTGAGAAAACGCGTTTATTTCGGGCTGAAAAACACGTTTTGAAAACTGTGCTGTTCCTGCCCTATAAGTTACATGGTGCTGACCAAAGTTGCCAAAACGTGTTTATTTCTGCTGTAAAACACGTTTTGACAATTTCAGCACACTGGGGTTAAGGGCTGACTCAGTGTGCTCTTCTGAGACAGGCAGTTACACTGTGATTCTAAGGGCTGAGAAAACGCGTTTATTTCGGGCTGAAAAACACGTTTTGAAAACTGTGCTGTTCCTGCCCTATAAGTTACATGGTGGTGACCAAAGTTGCCAAAACGTGTTTATTTCTGCTGTAAAACACGTTTTGACAATTTCAGCACACTGGGGTTAAGGGCTGACTCACTGTGCTCTTCTGAGACAGGCAGTTACACTGCGATTCTAAGAGCTGAGAAAACGCGTTTATTTCGGGCTGAAAAACACGTTTTGAAAACTGTGCTGTTCCTGCCATATAACTTACATGGTGGTGACCAAAGTTGCCAAAACGTGTTTATTTCTGCTGAAAAACACGTTTTGACAATTTCAGCACACTGGGGTGAAGGGCTGGCTCACTGTGCTCTTCTGAGACAGGCAGTTACACTGTGATTCTAAGGGCAGAGAAAACGCGTTTATTTCGGGCTGAAAAACACGTTTTGAAAACTGTGCTGTTCCTGCCCTATAAGTTACATGGTGGTGACCAAAGTTGCCAAAACGTGTTTATTTCTGCTGTAAAACACGTTTTGACAATTTCAGCACACTGGGGTTAAGGGCTGACTCACTGTGCTCTTCTGAGACAGGCAGTTACACTGCGATTCTAAGAGCTGAGAAAACGCGTTTATTTCGGGCTGAAAAACACGTTTTGAAAACTGTGCTGTTCCTGCCATATAACTTACATGGTGGTGACCAAAGTTGCCAAAACGTGTTTATTTCTGCTGAAAAACACGTTTTGACAATTTCAGCACACTGGGGTGAAGGGCTGGCTCACTGTGCTCTTCTGAGACAGGCAGTTACACTGTGATTCTAAGGGCAGAGAAAACGCGTTTATTTCGGGCTGAAAAACACGTTTTGAAAACTGTGCTGTTCCTGCCATATAACTTACCTGGTGGTGACCAAAGTTGCCAAAACGTGTTTATTTCTGCTGAAAAACACGTTTTGACAATTTCAGCACACTGGGGTTAAGGGCTGACTCACTGTGCTCTTCTGAGACAGGCAGTTACACTGTGATTCTAAGGGCTGAGAAAACGCGTTTATTTCGGGCTGAAAAACACGTTTTGAAAACTGTGCTGTTCCTGCCATATAACTTACATGGTGGTGACCAAAGTTGCCAAAACGTGTTTATTTCTGCTGAAAAACACGTTTTGACAATTTCAGCACACTGGGGTTAAGGGCTGACTCAGTGTGCTCTTCTGAGCCAGGCAGTTACACTGTGATTCTAAGGGCTGAGAAAACGCGTTTATTTCGGGCTGAAAAACACGTTTTGAAAACTGTGCTGTTCCTGCCCTATAAGTTACATGGTGCTGACCAAAGTTGCCAAAACGTGTTTATTTCTGCTGTAAAACACGTTTTGACAATTTCAGCACACTGGGGTTAAGGGCTGACTCAGTGTGCTCTTCTGAGACAGGCAGTTACACTGCGATTCTAAGAGCTGAGAAAACGCGTTTATTTCGGGCTGAAAAACACGTTTTGAAAACTGTGCTGTTCCTGCCCTATAACTTACATGGTGGTGACCAAAGTTGCCAAAACGTGTTTATTTCTGCTGAAAAACACGTTTTGACAATTTCAGCACACTGGGGTGAAGGGCTGGCTCACTGTGCTCTTCTGAGACAGGCAGTTACACTGTGATTCTAAGGGCAGAGAAAACGCGTTTATTTCGGGCTGAAAAACACGTTTTGAAAACTGTGCTGTTCCTGCCATATAACTTACCTGGTGGTGACCAAAGTTGCCAAAACGTGTTTATTTCTGCTGAAAAACACGTTTTGACAATTTCAGCACACTGGGGTTAAGGGCTGACTCACTGTGCTCTTCTGAGACAGGCAGTTACACTGTGATTCTAAGGGCTGAGAAAACGCGTTTATTTCGGGCTGAAAAACACGTTTTGAAAACTGTGCTGTTCCTGCCATATAACTTACATGGTGGTGACCAAAGTTGCCAAAACGTGTTTATTTCTGCTGAAAAACACGTTTTGACAATTTCAGCACACTGGGGTTAAGGGCTGACTCAGTGTGCTCTTCTGAGCCAGGCAGTTACACTGTGATTCTAAGGGCTGAGAAAACGCGTTTATTTCGGGCTGAAAAACACGTTTTGAAAACTGTGCTGTTCCTGCCCTATAAGTTACATGGTGCTGACCAAAGTTGCCAAAACGTGTTTATTTCTGCTGTAAAACACGTTTTGACAATTTCAGCACACTGGGGTTAAGGGCTGACTCAGTGTGCTCTTCTGAGACAGGCAGTTACACTGCGATTCTAAGAGCTGAGAAAACGCGTTTATTTCGGGCTGAAAAACACGTTTTGAAAACTGTGCTGTTCCTGCCCTATAACTTACATGGTGGTGACCAAAGTTGCCAAAACGTGTTTATTTCTGCTGAAAAACACGTTTTGACAATTTCAGCACACTGGGGTTAAGGGCTGACTCAGTGTGCTCTTCTGAGACAGGCAGTTACACTGCGATTCTAAGAGCTGAGAAAACGCGTTTATTTCGGGCTGAAAAACACGTTTTGAAAACTGTGCTGTTCCTGCCCTATAACTTACATGGTGGTGACCAAAGTTGCCAAAACGTGTTTATTTCTGCTGAAAAACACGTTTTGACAATTTCAGCACACTGGGGTTAAGGGCTGACTCAGTTTGCTCTTCTGAGCCAGGCAGTTACACTGTGATTCTAAGGGCTGAGAAAACGCGTTTATTTCGGGCTGAAAAACACGTTTTGAAAACTGTGCTGTTCCTGCCCTATAACTTACATGGTGGTGACCAAAGTTGCCAAAACGTGTTTATTTCTGCTGAAAAACACGTTTTGACAATTTCAGCACACTGGGGTTAAGGGCTGACTCAGTGTGCTCTTCTGAGACAGGCAGTTACACTGCGATTCTAAGAGCTGAGAAAACGCGTTTATTTCGGGCTGAAAAACACGTTTTGAAATCTGTGCTGTTCCTGCCCTATAACTTACATGGTGGTGACCAAAGTTGCCAAAACGTGTTTATTTCTGCTGAAAAACACGTTTTGACAATTTCAGCACACTGGGGTTAAGGGCTGACTCAGTGTGCTCTTCTGAGCCAGGCAGTTACACTGTGATTCTAAGGGCTGAGAAAACGCGTTTATTTCGGGCTGAAAAACACGTTTTGAAAACTGTGCTGTTCCTGCCCTATAAGTTACATGGTGCTGACCAAAGTTGCCAAAACGTGTTTATTTCTGCTGTAAAACACGTTTTGACAATTTCAGCACACTGGGGTTAAGGGCTGACTCAGTGTGCTCTTCTGAGCCAGGCAGTTACACTGTGATTCTAAGGGCTGAGAAAACGCGTTTATTTCGGGCTGAAAAACACGTTTTGAAAACTGTGCTGTTCCTGCCCTATAAGTTACATGGTGCTGACCAAAGTTGCCAAAACGTGTTTATTTCTGCTGTAAAACACGTTTTGACAATTTCAGCACACTGGGGTTAAGGGCTGACTCAGTGTGCTCTTCTGAGACAGGCAGTTACACTGTGATTCTAAGGGCTGAGAAAACGCGTTTATTTCGGGCTGAAAAACACGTTTTGAAAACTGTGCTGTTCCTGCCCTATAAGTTACATGGTGGTGACCAAAGTTGCCAAAACGTGTTTATTTCTGCTGTAAAACACGTTTTGACAATTTCAGCACACTGGGGTTAAGGGCTGACTCACTGTGCTCTTCTGAGACAGGCAGTTACACTGCGATTCTAAGAGCTGAGAAAACGCGTTTATTTCGGGCTGAAAAACACGTTTTGAAAACTGTGCTGTTCATGCCATATAACTTACATGGTGGTGACCAAAGTTGCCAAAACGTGTTTATTTCTGCTGTAAAACACGTTTTGACAATTTCAGCACACTGGGGTTAAGGGCTGACTCACTGTGCTCTTCTGAGACAGGCAGTTACACTGCGATTCTAAGAGCTGAGAAAACGCGTTTATTTCGGGCTGAAAAACACGTTTTGAAAACTGTGCTGTTCCTGCCATATAACTTACATGGTGGTGACCAAAGTTGCCAAAACGTGTTTATTTCTGCTGAAAAACACGTTTTGACAATTTCAGCACACTGGGGTTAAGGGCTGACTCACTGTGCTCTTCTGAGACAGGCAGTTACACTGTGATTCTAAGGGCTGAGAAAACGCGTTTATTTCGGGCTGAAAAACACGTTTTGAAAACTGTGCTGTTCCTGCCCTATAAGTTACATGGTGCTGACCAAAGTTGCCAAAACGTGTTTATTTCTGCTGTAAAACACGTTTTGACAATTTCAGCACACTGGGGTTAAGGGCTGACTAAGTGTGCTCTTCTGAGACAGGCAGTTACACTGCGATTCTAAAAGCTGAGAAAACGCGTTTATTTCGGGCTGAAAAACACGTTTTGAAAACTGTGCTGTTCCTGCCATATAACTTACCTGGTGGTGACCAAAGTTGCCAAAACGTGTTTATTTCTGCTGAAAAACACGTTTTGACAATTTCAGCACACTGGGGTTAAGGGCTGACTCACTGTGCTCTTCTGAGACAGGCAGTTACACTGTGATTCTAAGGGCAGAGAAAACGCGTTTATTTCGGGCTGAAAAACACGTTTTGAAAACTGTGCTGTTCCTGCCATATAACTTACCTGGTGGTGACCAAAGTTGCCAAAACGTGTTTATTTCTGCTGAAAAACACGTTTTGACAATTTCAGCACACTGGGGTTAAGGGCTGACTCACTGTGCTCTTCTGAGACAGGCAGTTACACTGTGATTCTAAGGGCTGAGAAAACGCGTTTATTTCGGGCTGAAAAACACGTTTTGAAAACTGTGCTGTTCCTGCCATATAACTTACATGGTGGTGACCAAAGTTGCCAAAACGTGTTTATTTCTGCTGAAAAACACGTTTTGACAATTTCAGCACACTGGGGTTAAGGGCTGACTCAGTTTGCTCTTCTGAGCCAGGCAGTTACACTGTGATTCTAAGGGCTGAGAAAACGCGTTTATTTCGGGCTGAAAAACACGTTTTGAAAACTGTGCTGTTCCTGCCCTATAACTTACATGGTGGTGACCAAAGTTGCCAAAACGTGTTTATTTCTGCTGAAAAACACGTTTTGACAATTTCAGCACACCGGGGTTTAAGGGCTGACTCAGTTTGCTCTTCTGAGCCAGGCAGTTACACTGTGATTCTAAGGGCTGAGAAAACGCGTTTATTTCGGGCTGAAAAACACGTTTTGAAAACTGTGCTGTTCCTGCCCTATAACTTACATGGTGGTGACCAAAGTTGCCAAAACGTGTTTATTTCTGCTGAAAAACACGTTTTGACAATTTCAGCACACTGGGGTTAAGGGCTGACTCACTGTGCTCTTCTGAGACAGGCAGTTACACTGTGATTCTAAGGGCAGAGAAAACGCGTTTATTTCAGGCTGAAAAACACGTTTTGAAAACTGTGCTGTTCCTGCCATATAACTTACCTGGTGGTGACCAAAGTTGCCAAAACGTGTTTATTTCTGCTGAAAAACACGTTTTGACAATTTCAGCACACTGGGGTTAAGGGCTGACTCACTGTGCTCTTCTGAGACAGGCAGTTACACTGTGATTCTAAGGGCTGAGAAAACGCGTTTATTTCGGGCTGAAAAACACGTTTTGAAAACTGTGCTGTTCCTGCCATATAACTTACATGGTGGTGACCAAAGTTGCCAAAACGTGTTTATTTCTGCTGAAAAACACGTTTTGACAATTTCAGCACACTGGGGTTAAGGGCTGACTCAGTGTGCTCTTCTGAGCCAGGCAGTTACACTGTGATTCTAAGGGCTGAGAAAACGCGTTTATTTCGGGCTGAAAAACACGTTTTGAAAACTGTGCTGTTCCTGCCCTATAAGTTACATGGTGCTGACCAAAGTTGCCAAAACGTGTTTATTTCTGCTGTAAAACACGTTTTGACAATTTCAGCACACTGGGGTTAAGGGCTGACTCAGTGTGCTCTTCTGAGACAGGCAGTTACACTGCGATTCTAAGAGCTGAGAAAACGCGTTTATTTCGGGCTGAAAAACACGTTTTGAAAACTGTGCTGTTCCTGCCATATAACTTACATGGTGGTGACCAAAGTTGCCAAAACGTGTTTATTTCTGCTGAAAAACACGTTTTGACAATTTCAGCACACTGGGGTTAAGGGCTGACTCAGTGTGCTCTTCTGAGACAGGCATTTACACTGCGATTCTAAGAGCTGAGAAAACGCGTTTATTTCGGGCTGAAAAACACGTTTTGAAAACTGTGCTGTTCCTGCCCTATAACTTACATGGTGGTGACCAAAGTTGCCAAAACGTGTTTATTTCTGCTGAAAAACACGTTTTGACAATTTCAGCACACTGGGGTTAAGGGCTGACTCAGTGTGCTCTTCTGAGCCAGGCAGTTACACTGTGATTCTAAGGGCTGAGAAAACGCGTTTATTTCGGGCTGAAAAACACGTTTTGAAAACTGTGCTGTTCCTGCCCTATAAGTTACATGGTGCTGACCAAAGTTGCCAAAACGTGTTTATTTCTGCTGTAAAACACGTTTTGACAATTTCAGCACACTGGGGTTAAGGGCTGACTCAGTGTGCTCTTCTGAGACAGGCAGTTACACTGTGATTCTAAGGGCTGAGAAAACGCGTTTATTTCGGGCTGAAAAACACGTTTTGAAAACTGTGCTGTTCCTGCCCTATAAGTTACATGGTGCTGACCAAAGTTGCCAAAACGTGTTTATTTCTGCTGTAAAACACGTTTTGACAATTTCAGCACACTGGGGTTAAGGGCTGACTCACTGTGCTCTTCTGAGACAGGCAGTTACACTGCGATTCTAAGAGCTGAGAAAACGCGTTTATTTCGGGCTGAAAAACACGTTTTGAAAACTGTGCTGTTCCTGCCATATAACTTACATGGTGGTGACCAAAGTTGCCAAAACGTGTTTATTTCTGCTGAAAAACACGTTTTGACAATTTCAGCACACTGGGGTGAAGGGCTGGCTCACTGTGCTCTTCTGAGACAGGCAGTTACACTGTGATTCTAAGGGCAGAGAAAACGCGTTTATTTCGGGCTGAAAAACACGTTTTGAAAACTGTGCTGTTCCTGCCATATAACTTACCTGGTGGTGACCAAAGTTGCCAAAACGTGTTTATTTCTGCTGAAAAACACGTTTTGACAATTTCAGCACACTGGGGTTAAGGGCTGACTCACTGTGCTCTTCTGAGACAGGCAGTTACACTGTGATTCTAAGGGCTGAGAAAACGCGTTTATTTCGGGCTGAAAAACACGTTTTGAAAACTGTGCTGTTCCTGCCATATAACTTACATGGTGGTGACCAAAGTTGCCAAAACGTGTTTATTTCTGCTGAAAAACACGTTTTGACAATTTCAGCACACTGGGGTTAAGGGCTGACTCAGTGTGCTCTTCTGAGCCAGGCAGTTACACTGTGATTCTAAGGGCTGAGAAAACGCGTTTATTTCGGGCTGAAAAACACGTTTTGAAAACTGTGCTGTTCCTGCCCTATACAGTGCCTTGCGAAAGTATTCGGCCCCCTTGAACTTTTCAACCTTTTGCCACATTTCAGGCTTCAAACATAAAGATATAAATTTTTTTTTTTATGTGAAGAATCACCAACAAGTGGGACACAATTGTGAAGTGGAACGAAATCTATTGGATTTTTGAAACTTTTTTAACTAATAAAAAAATGAAAAGTGGGGCGTGCAAAAGTATTCGGCCCCCTTGCGTTAATACTTTGTAGAGCCACCTTTTGCTGCGATTACAGCTGCAAGTCGCTTGGGGTATGTCTCTATCAGTTTTGCACATCGAGAGACTGAAATTCTTGCCCATTCTTCCTTGCAAAACAGCTCGAGCTCAGTGAGGTTGGATGGAGAGCGTTTGTGAACAGCAGTTTTCAGCTCTTTCCACAGATTCTCGATTGGATTCAGGTCTGGACTTGGACTTGGCCATTCAAACACCTGGATACGTTTATTTGTGAACCATTCCTTTGTAGATTTTGCTGTATGTTTGGGATCATTGTCTTGTTGGAAGATAAATCTCCGTCCCAGTTTCAGGTCTTTTGCAGACTCCAACAGGTTTTCATCCAGAATGGTCCTGTATTTGGCTGCATCCATCTTCCCCTCAATTTTAACCATCTTCCCTGTCCCTGCTGAAGAAAAGCAGGCCCAAACCATGATGCTGCCACCACCATGTTTGACAGTGGGGATGGTGTGTTGAGGGTGATGAGCTGTGTTGCTTTTACGCCAAACATATCGTTTTGCATTGTGGCCAAAAAGTTCGATTTTGGTTTCATCTGACCAGAGCACCTTCTTCCACATGTTTGGGGTGTCTCCCAGGTGGCTTGTGGCAAACTTTAGACGAGACTTTTTATGGATATCTTTGAGAAATGGCTTTCTTCTTGCCACTCTTCCATAAAGGCCAGATTTGTGCAGTGTAAGACTGATTGTTGTCCTATGGACAGACTCTCCCACCTCAGCTGTAGTTCTCTGCAGTTCATCCAGAGTGATCATGGGCCTCTTGGCTGCATCTCTGATCAGTCTTCTCCTTGTCTGAGCTGAAAGTTTAGAGGGACGGCCAGGTCTTGGTAGATTTGCAGTGGTCTGATACTCCTTCCATTTCAAGATGATCGCTTGCACAGTGCTCCTTGGGATGTTTGAAGCTTGGGAAATCTTTTTGTATCCAAATCCGGCTTTAAACTTCTCCACAACAGTATTACGGACCTGCCTGGTGTGTTCCTTGGTCTTCATGATGCTCTCTGCGCTTTCAACAGAACCTTGAGACTATCACAGAGCAGGTGCATTTATACAGAGACTTGATTACACACAGGTGGATTCTATTTATCACCATCAGTCATTTAGGACAACATTGGATCATTCAGAGATCCTCGCTGAACTTCTGGAGTGAGTTTGCTGCACTGAAAGTAAAGGGGCCGAATACTTTTGCACGCCCCACTTTTCATTTTTTTATTAGTTAAAAAAGTTTCAAAAATCCAATAGATTTTGTTCCACTTCACAATTGTGTCCCACTTGTTGGTGATTCTTCACATAAAATAAAAAATTTATATCTTTATGTTTGAAGCCTGAAATGTGGCAAAAGGTTGAAAAGTTCAAGGGGGCCGAATACTTTCGCAAGGCACTGTAAGTTACATGGTGCTGACCAAAGTTGCCAAAACGTGTTTATTTCTGCTGTAAAACACGTTTTGACAATTTCAGCACACTGGGGTTAAGGGCTGACTCAGTGTGCTCTTCTGAGACAGGCAGTTACACTGCGATTCTAAGAGCTGAGAAAACGCGTTTATTTCGGGCTGAAAAACACGTTTTGAAAACTGTGCTGTTCCTGCCCTATAACTTACATGGTGGTGACCAAAGTTGCCAAAACGTGTTTATTTCTGCTGAAAAACACGTTTTGACAATTTCAGCACACTGGGGTTAAGGGCTGACTCAGTGTGCTCTTCTGAGACAGGCATTTACACTGCGATTCTAAGAGCTGAGAAAACGCGTTTATTTCGGGCTGAAAAACACGTTTTGAAAACTGTGCTGTTCCTGCCCTATAACTTACATGGTGGTGACCAAAGTTGCCAAAACGTGTTTATTTCTGCTGAAAAACACGTTTTGACAATTTCAGCACACTGGGGTTAAGGGCTGACTCAGTGTGCTCTTCTGAGACAGGCAGTTACACTGCGATTCTAAGAGCTGAGAAAACGCGTTTATTTCGGGCTGAAAAACACGTTTTGAAAACTGTGCTGTTCCTGCCCTATAACTTACATGGTGGTGACCAAAGTTGCCAAAACGTGTTTATTTCTGCTGAAAAACACGTTTTGACAATTTCAGCACACTGGGGTTAAGGGCTGACTCAGTTTGCTCTTCTGAGACAGGCAGTTACACTGTGATTCTAAGGGCTGAGAAAACGCGTTTATTTCGGGCTGAAAAACACGTTTTGAAAACTGTGCTGTTCCTGCCCTATAACTTACATGGTGGTGACCAAAGTTGCCAAAACGTGTTTATTTCTGCTGAAAAACACGTTTTGACAATTTCAGCACACTGGGGTTAAGGGCTGACTCAGTGTGCTCTTCTGAGACAGGCAGTTACACTGCGATTCTAAGAGCTGAGAAAACGCGTTTATTTCGGGCTGAAAAACACGTTTTGAAAACTGTGCTGTTCCTGCCCTATAACTTACATGGTGGTGACCAAAGTTGCCAAAACGTGTTTATTTCTGCTGAAAAACACGTTTTGACAATTTCAGCACACTGGGGTTAAGGGCTGACTCAGTGTGCTCTTCTGAGCCAGGCAGTTACACTGTGATTCTAAGGGCTGAGAAAACGCGTTTATTTCGGGCTGAAAAACACGTTTTGAAAACTGTGCTGTTCCTGCCCTATAAGTTACATGGTGCTGACCAAAGTTGCCAAAACGTGTTTATTTCTGCTGTAAAACACGTTTTGACAATTTCAGCACACTGGGGTTAAGGGCTGACTCAGTGTGCTCTTCTGAGACAGGCAGTTACACTGTGATTCTAAGGGCTGAGAAAACGCGTTTATTTCGGGCTGAAAAACACGTTTTGAAAACTGTGCTGTTCCTGCCCTATAAGTTACATGGTGGTGACCAAAGTTGCCAAAACGTGTTTATTTCTGCTGTAAAACACGTTTTGACAATTTCAGCACACTGGGGTTAAGGGCTGACTCACTGTGCTCTTCTGAGACAGGCAGTTACACTGCGATTCTAAGAGCTGAGAAAACGCGTTTATTTCGGGCTGAAAAACACGTTTTGAAAACTGTGCTGTTCATGCCATATAACTTACATGGTGGTGACCAAAGTTGCCAAAACGTGTTTATTTCTGCTGTAAAACACGTTTTGAAAATTTCAGCACACTGGGGTTAAGGGCTGACTCACTGTGCTCTTCTGAGACAGGCAGTTACACTGCGATTCTAAGAGCTGAGAAAACGCGTTTATTTCGGGCTGAAAAACACGTTTTGAAAACTGTGCTGTTCCTGCCATATAACTTACATGGTGGTGACCAAAGTTGCCAAAACGTGTTTATTTCTGCTGAAAAACACGTTTTGACAATTTCAGCACACTGGGGTTAAGGGCTGACTCACTGTGCTCTTCTGAGACAGGCAGTTACACTGTGATTCTAAGGGCTGAGAAAACGCGTTTATTTCGGGCTGAAAAACACGTTTTGAAAACTGTGCTGTTCCTGCCCTATAAGTTACATGGTGCTGACCAAAGTTGCCAAAACGTGTTTATTTCTGCTGTAAAACACGTTTTGACAATTTCAGCACACTGGGGTTAAGGGCTGACTAAGTGTGCTCTTCTGAGACAGGCAGTTACACTGCGATTCTAAAAGCTGAGAAAACGCGTTTATTTCGGGCTGAAAAACACGTTTTGAAAACTGTGCTGTTCCTGCCATATAACTTACCTGGTGGTGACCAAAGTTGCCAAAACGTGTTTATTTCTGCTGAAAAACACGTTTTGACAATTTCAGCACACTGGGGTTAAGGGCTGACTCACTGTGCTCTTCTGAGACAGGCAGTTACACTGTGATTCTAAGGGCAGAGAAAACGCGTTTATTTCGGGCTGAAAAACACGTTTTGAAAACTGTGCTGTTCCTGCCATATAACTTACCTGGTGGTGACCAAAGTTGCCAAAACGTGTTTATTTCTGCTGAAAAACACGTTTTGACAATTTCAGCACACTGGGGTTAAGGGCTGACTCACTGTGCTCTTCTGAGACAGGCAGTTACACTGTGATTCTAAGGGCTGAGAAAACGCGTTTATTTCGGGCTGAAAAACACGTTTTGAAAACTGTGCTGTTCCTGCCATATAACTTACATGGTGGTGACCAAAGTTGCCAAAACGTGTTTATTTCTGCTGAAAAACACGTTTTGACAATTTCAGCACACTGGGGTTAAGGGCTGACTCAGTGTGCTCTTCTGAGCCAGGCAGTTACACTGTGATTCTAAGGGCTGAGAAAACGCGTTTATTTCGGGCTGAAAAACACGTTTTGAAAACTGTGCTGTTCCTGCCCTATAAGTTACATGGTGCTGACCAAAGTTGCCAAAACGTGTTTATTTCTGCTGTAAAACACGTTTTGACAATTTCAGCACACTGGGGTTAAGGGCTGACTCAGTGTGCTCTTCTGAGACAGGCAGTTACACTGCGATTCTAAGAGCTGAGAAAACGCGTTTATTTCGGGCTGAAAAACACGTTTTGAAAACTGTGCTGTTCCTGCCATATAACTTACATGGTGGTGACCAAAGTTGCCAAAACGTGTTTATTTCTGCTGAAAAACACGTTTTGACAATTTCAGCACACTGGGGTTAAGGGCTGACTCAGTTTGCTCTTCTGAGCCAGGCATTTACACTGTGATTCTAAGGGCTGAGAAAACGCGTTTATTTCGGGCTGAAAAACACGTTTTGAAAACTGTGCTGTTCCTGCCCTATAACTTACATGGTGGTGACCAAAGTTGCCAAAACGTGTTTATTTCTGCTGTAAAACACGTTTAGACAATTTCAGCACACTGGGGTTAAGGGCTGACTCAGTGTGCTCTTCTGAGCCAGGCAGTTACACTGTGATTCTAAGGGCTGAGAAAACGCGTTTATTTTGGGCTGAAAAACACGTTTTGAAAACTGTGCTGTTCCTGCCCTATAACTTACATGGTGGTGACCAAAGTTGCCAAAACGTGTTTATTTCTGCTGAAAAACACGTTTTGAGAATTTCAGCACACTGGGGTTAAGGGCTGACTCAGTTTGCTCTTCTGAGCCAGGCAGTTACACTGTGATTCTAAGGGCTGAGAAAACGCGTTTATTTCGGGCTGAAAAACACGTTTTGAAAACTGTGCTGTTCCTGCCCTATAAGTTACATGGTGCTGACCAAAGTTGCCAAAACGTGTTTATTTCTGCTGTAAAACACGTTTTGACAATTTCAGCACACTGGGGTTAAGGGCTGACTCAGTGTGCTCTTCTGAGACAGGCAGTTACACTGCGATTCTAAGAGCTGAGAAAACGCGTTTATTTCGGGCTGAAAAACACGTTTTGAAAACTGTGCTGTTCCTGCCCTATAACTTACATGGTGGTGACCAAAGTTGCCAAAACGTGTTTATTTCTGCTGAAAAACACGTTTTGACAATTTCAGCACACTGGGGTTAAGGGCTGACTCAGTGTGCTCTTCTGAGACAGGCATTTACACTGCGATTCTAAGAGCTGAGAAAACGCGTTTATTTCGGGCTGAAAAACACGTTTTGAAAACTGTGCTGTTCCTGCCCTATAACTTACATGGTGGTGACCAAAGTTGCCAAAACGTGTTTATTTCTGCTGAAAAACACGTTTTGACAATTTCAGCACACTGGGGTTAAGGGCTGACTCAGTGTGCTCTTCTGAGACAGGCAGTTACACTGCGATTCTAAGAGCTGAGAAAACGCGTTTATTTCGGGCTGAAAAACACGTTTTGAAAACTGTGCTGTTCCTGCCCTATAACTTACATGGTGGTGACCAAAGATGCCAAAACGTGTTTATTTCTGCTGAAAAACACGTTTTGACAATTTCAGCACACTGGGGTTAAGGGCTGACTCAGTTTGCTCTTCTGAGCCAGGCAGTTACACTGTGATTCTAAGGGCTGAGAATACGCGTTTATTTCGGGCTGAAAAACACGTTTTGAAAACTGTGCTGTTCCTGCCCTATAACTTACATGGTGGTGACCAAAGTTGCCAAAACGTGTTTATTTCTGCTGAAAAACACGTTTTGACAATTTCAGCACACTGGGGTTAAGGGCTGACTCAGTGTGCTCTTCTGAGACAGGCAGTTACACTGCGATTCTAAGAGCTGAGAAAACGCGTTTATTTCGGGCTGAAAAACACGTTTTGAAAACTGTGCTGTTCCTGCCCTATAACTTACATGGTGGTGACCAAAGTTGCCAAAACGTGTTTATTTCTGCTGAAAAACACGTTTTGACAATTTCAGCACACTGGGGTTAAGGGCTGACTCAGTGTGCTCTTCTGAGCCAGGCAGTTACACTGTGATTCTAAGGGCTGAGAAAACGCGTTTATTTCGGGCTGAAAAACACGTTTTGAAAACTGTGCTGTTCCTGCCCTATAAGTTACATGGTGCTGACCAAAGTTGCCAAAACGTGTTTATTTCTGCTGTAAAACACGTTTTGACAATTTCAGCACACTGGGGTTAAGGGCTGACTCAGTGTGCTCTTCTGAGACAGGCAGTTACACTGTGATTCTAAGGGCTGAGAAAACGCGTTTATTTCGGGCTGAAAAACACGTTTTGAAAACTGTGCTGTTCCTGCCCTATAAGTTACATGGTGGTGACCAAAGTTGCCAAAACGTGTTTATTTCTGCTGTAAAACACGTTTTGACAATTTCAGCACACTGGGGTTAAGGGCTGACTCACTGTGCTCTTCTGAGACAGGCAGTTACACTGCGATTCTAAGAGCTGAGAAAACGCGTTTATTTCGGGCTGAAAAACACGTTTTGAAAACTGTGCTGTTCATGCCATATAACTTACATGGTGGTGACCAAAGTTGCCAAAACGTGTTTATTTCTGCTGTAATACACGTTTTGACAATTTCAGCACACTGGGGTTAAGGGCTGACTCACTGTGCTCTTCTGAGACAGGCAGTTACACTGCGATTCTAAGAGCTGAGAAAACGCGTTTATTTCGGGCTGAAAAACACGTTTTGAAAACTGTGCTGTTCCTGCCATATAACTTACATGGTGGTGACCAAAGTTGCCAAAACGTGTTTATTTCTGCTGAAAAACACGTTTTGACAATTTCAGCACACTGGGGTTAAGGGCTGACTCACTGTGCTCTTCTGAGACAGGCAGTTACACTGTGATTCTAAGGGCTGAGAAAACGCGTTTATTTCGGGCTGAAAAACACGTTTTGAAAACTGTGCTGTTCCTGCCCTATAAGTTACATGGTGCTGACCAAAGTTGCCAAAACGTGTTTATTTCTGCTGTAAAACACGTTTTGACAATTTCAGCACACTGGGGTTAAGGGCTGACTAAGTGTGCTCTTCTGAGACAGGCAGTTACACTGCGATTCTAAAAGCTGAGAAAACGCGTTTATTTCGGGCTGAAAAACACGTTTTGAAAACTGTGCTGTTCCTGCCATATAACTTACCTGGTGGTGACCAAAGTTGCCAAAACGTGTTTATTTCTGCTGAAAAACACGTTTTGACAATTTCAGCACACTGCGGTTAAGGGCTGACTCACTGTGCTCTTCTGAGACAGGCAGTTACACTGTGATTCTAAGGGCAGAGAAAACGCGTTTATTTCGGGCTGAAAAACACGTTTTGAAAACTGTGCTGTTCCTGCCATATAACTTACATGGTGGTGACCAAAGTTGCCAAAACGTGTTTATTTCTGCTGAAAAACACGTTTTGACAATTTCAGCACACTGGGGTGAAGGGCTGGCTCACTGTGCTCTTCTGAGACAGGCAGTTACACTGTGATTCTAAGGGCAGAGAAAACGCGTTTATTTCGGGCTGAAAAACACGTTTTGAAAACTGTGCTGTTCCTGCCATATAACTTACCTGGTGGTGACCAAAGTTGCCAAAACGTGTTTATTTCTGCTGAAAAACACGTTTTGACAATTTCAGCACACTGGGGTTAAGGGCTGACTCACTGTGCTCTTCTGAGACAGGCAGTTACACTGTGATTCTAAGGGCTGAGAAAACGCGTTTATTTCGGGCTGAAAAACACGTTTTGAAAACTGTGCTGTTCCTGCCATATAACTTACATGGTGGTGACCAAAGTTGCCAAAACGTGTTTATTTCTGCTGAAAAACACGTTTTGACAATTTCAGCACACTGGGGTTAAGGGCTGACTCAGTGTGCTCTTCTGAGCCAGGCAGTTACACTGTGATTCTAAGGGCTGAGAAAACGCGTTTATTTCGGGCTGAAAAACACGTTTTGAAAACTGTGCTGTTCCTGCCCTATAAGTTACATGGTGCTGACCAAAGTTGCCAAAACGTGTTTATTTCTGCTGTAAAACACGTTTTGACAATTTCAGCACACTGGGGTTAAGGGCTGACTCAGTGTGCTCTTCTGAGACAGGCAGTTACACTGCGATTCTAAGAGCTGAGAAAACGCGTTTATTTCGGGCTGAAAAACACGTTTTGAAAACTGTGCTGTTCCTGCCCTATAACTTACATGGTGGTGACCAAAGTTGCCAAAACGTGTTTATTTCTGCTGAAAAACACGTTTTGACAATTTCAGCACACTGGGGTTAAGGGCTGACTCAGTGTGCTCTTCTGAGACAGGCATTTACACTGCGATTCTAAGAGCTGAGAAAACGCGTTTATTTCGGGCTGAAAAACACGTTTTGAAAACTGTGCTGTTCCTGCCCTATAACTTACATGGTGGTGACCAAAGTTGCCAAAACGTGTTTATTTCTGCTGAAAAACACGTTTTGACAATTTCAGCACACTGGGGTTAAGGGCTGACTCAGTGTGCTCTTCTGAGACAGGCAGTTACACTGCGATTCTAAGAGCTGAGAAAACGCGTTTATTTCGGGCTGAAAAACACGTTTTGAAAACTGTGCTGTTCCTGCCCTATAACTTACATGGTGGTGAGCAAAGTTGCCAAAACGTGTTTATTTCTGCTGAAAAACACGTTTTGACAATTTCAGCACACTGGGGTTAAGGGCTGACTCAGTTTGCTCTTCTGAGCCAGGCAGTTACACTGTGATTCTAAGGGCTGAGAAAACGCGTTTATTTCGGGCTGAAAAACACGTTTTGAAAACTGTGCTGTTCCTGCCCTATAACTTACATGGTGGTGACCAAAGTTGCCAAAACGTGTTTATTTCTGCTGAAAAACACGTTTTGAAAATTTCAGCACACTGGGGTTAAGGGCTGACTCAGTGTGCTCTTCTGAGACAGGCAGTTACACTGCGATTCTAAGAGCTGAGAAAACACGTTTATTTCGGGCTGAAAAACACGTTTTGAAAACTGTGCTGTTCCTGCCCTATAACTTACATGGTGGTGACCAAAGTTGCCAAAACGTGTTTATTTCTGCTGAAAAACACGTTTTGACAATTTCAGCACACTGGGGTTAAGGGCTGACTCAGTGTGCTCTTCTGAGCCAGGCAGTTACACTGTGATTCTAAGGGCTGAGAAAACGCGTTTATTTCGGGCTGAAAAACACGTTTTGAAAACTGTGCTGTTCCTGCCCTATAAGTTACATGGTGCTGACCAAAGTTGCCAAAACGTGTTTATTTCTGCTGTAAAACACGTTTTGACAATTTCAGCACACTGGGGTTAAGGGCTGACTCAGTGTGCTCTTCTGAGACAGGCAGTTACACTGTGATTCTAAGGGCTGAGAAAACGCGTTTATTTCGGGCTGAAAAACACGTTTTGAAAACTGTGCTGTTCCTGCCCTATAAGTTACATGGTGGTGACCAAAGTTGCCAAAACGTGTTTATTTCTGCTGTAAAACACGTTTTGACAATTTCAGCACACTGGGGTTAAGGGCTGACTCACTGTGCTCTTCTGAGACAGGCAGTTACACTGCGATTCTAAGAGCTGAGAAAACGCGTTTATTTCGGGCTGAAAAACACGTTTTGAAAACTGTGCTGTTCATGCCATATAACTTACATGGTGGTGACCAAAGTTGCCAAAACGTGTTTATTTCTGCTGTAAAACACGTTTTGACAATTTCAGCACACTGGGGTTAAGGGCTGACTCACTGTGCTCTTCTGAGACAGGCAGTTACACTGCGATTCTAAGAGCTGAGAAAACGCGTTTATTTCGGGCTGAAAAACACGTTTTGAAAACTGTGCTGTTCCTGCCATATAACTTACCTGGTGGTGACCAAAGTTGCCAAAACGTGTTTATTTCTGCTGAAAAACACGTTTTGACAATTTCAGCACACTGGGGTTAAGGGCTGACTCACTGTGCTCTTCTGAGACAGGCAGTTACACTGTGATTCTAAGGGCTGAGAAAACGCGTTTATTTCGGGCTGAAAAACACGTTTTGAAAACTGTGCTGTTCCTGCCATATAACTTACATGGTGGTGACCAAAGTTGCCAAAACGTGTTTATTTCTGCTGAAAAACACGTTTTGACAATTTCAGCACACTGGGGTTAAGGGCTGACTCAGTGTGCTCTTCTGAGCCAGGCAGTTACACTGTGATTCTAAGGGCTGAGAAAACGCGTTTATTTCGGGCTGAAAAACACGTTTTGAAAACTGTGCTGTTCCTGCCCTATAAGTTACATGGTGCTGACCAAAGTTGCCAAAACGTGTTTATTTCTGCTGTAAAACACGTTTTGACAATTTCAGCACACTGGGGTTAAGGGCTGACTCAGTGTGCTCTTCTGAGACAGGCAGTTACACTGCGATTCTAAGAGCTGAGAAAACGCGTTTATTTCGGGCTGAAAAACACGTTTTGAAAACTGTGCTGTTCCTGCCATATAACTTACATGGTGGTGACCAAAGTTGCCAAAACGTGTTTATTTCTGCTGAAAAACACGTTTTGACAATTTCAGCACACTGGGGTTAAGGGCTGACTCAGTTTGCTCTTCTGAGCCAGGCATTTACACTGTGATTCTAAGGGCTGAGAAAACGCGTTTATTTCGGGCTGAAAAACACGTTTTGAAAACTGTGCTGTTCCTGCCCTATAACTTACATGGTGGTGACCAAAGTTGCCAAAACGTGTTTATTTCTGCTGTAAAACACGTTTAGACAATTTCAGCACACTGGGGTTAAGGGCTGACTCAGTGTGCTCTTCTGAGCCAGGCAGTTACACTGTGATTCTAAGGGCTGAGAAAACGCGTTTATTTTGGGCTGAAAAACACGTTTTGAAAACTGTGCTGTTCCTGCCCTATAACTTACATGGTGGTGACCAAAGTTGCCAAAACGTGTTTATTTCTGCTGAAAAACACGTTTTGAGAATTTCAGCACACTGGGGTTAAGGGCTGACTCAGTTTGCTCTTCTGAGCCAGGCAGTTACACTGTGATTCTAAGGGCTGAGAAAACGCGTTTATTTCGGGCTGAAAAACACGTTTTGAAAACTGTGCTGTTCCTGCCCTATAAGTTACATGGTGCTGACCAAAGTTGCCAAAACGTGTTTATTTCTGCTGTAAAACACGTTTTGACAATTTCAGCACACTGGGGTTAAGGGCTGACTCAGTGTGCTCTTCTGAGACAGGCAGTTACACTGCGATTCTAAGAGCTGAGAAAACGCGTTTATTTCGGGCTGAAAAACACGTTTTGAAAACTGTGCTGTTCCTGCCCTATAACTTACATGGTGGTGACCAAAGTTGCCAAAACGTGTTTATTTCTGCTGAAAAACACGTTTTGACAATTTCAGCACACTGGGGTTAAGGGCTGACTCAGTGTGCTCTTCTGAGACAGGCATTTACACTGCGATTCTAAGAGCTGAGAAAACGCGTTTATTTCGGGCTGAAAAACACGTTTTGAAAACTGTGCTGTTCCTGCCCTATAACTTACATGGTGGTGACCAAAGTTGCCAAAACGTGTTTATTTCTGCTGAAAAACACGTTTTGACAATTTCAGCACACTGGGGTTAAGGGCTGACTCAGTGTGCTCTTCTGAGACAGGCAGTTACACTGCGATTCTAAGAGCTGAGAAAACGCGTTTATTTCGGGCTGAAAAACACGTTTTGAAAACTGTGCTGTTCCTGCCCTATAACTTACATGGTGGTGACCAAAGTTGCCAAAACGTGTTTATTTCTGCTGAAAAACACGTTTTGACAATTTCAGCACACTGGGGTTAAGGGCTGACTCAGTTTGCTCTTCTGAGCCAGGCAGTTACACTGTGATTCTAAGGGCTGAGAAAACGCGTTTATTTCGGGCTGAAAAACACGTTTTGAAAACTGTGCTGTTCCTGCCCTATAAGTTACATGGTGGTGACCAAAGTTGCCAAAACGTGTTTATTTCTGCTGAAAAACACGTTTTGACAATTTCAGCACACTGGGGTTAAGGGCTGACTCAGTGTGCTCTTCTGAGACAGGCAGTTACACTGCGATTCTAAGAGCTGAGAAAACGCGTTTATTTCGGGCTGAAAAACACGTTTTGAAAACTGTGCTGTTCCTGCCCTATAACTTACATGGTGGTGACCAAAGTTGCCAAAACGTGTTTATTTCTGCTGAAAAACACGTTTTGACAATTTCAGCACACTGGGGTTAAGGGCTGACTCAGTGTGCTCTTCTGAGCCAGGCAGTTACACTGTGATTCTAAGGGCTGAGAAAACGCGTTTATTTCGGGCTGAAAAACACGTTTTGAAAACTGTGCTGTTCCTGCCCTATAAGTTACATGGTGCTGACCAAAGTTGCCAAAACGTGTTTATTTCTGCTGTAAAACACGTTTTGACAATTTCAGCACACTGGGGTTAAGGGCTGACTCAGTGTGCTCTTCTGAGACAGGCAGTTACACTGTGATTCTAAGGGCTGAGAAAACGCGTTTATTTCGGGCTGAAAAACACGTTTTGAAAACTGTGCTGTTCCTGCCCTATAAGTTACATGGTGGTGACCAAAGTTGCCAAAACGTGTTTATTTCTGCTGTAAAACACGTTTTGACAATTTCAGCACACTGGGGTTAAGGGCTGACTCACTGTGCTCTTCTGAGACAGGCAGTTACACTGCGATTCTAAGAGCTGAGAAAACGCGTTTATTTCGGGCTGAAAAACACGTTTTGAAAACTGTGCTGTTCATGCCATATAACTTACATGGTGGTGACCAAAGTTGCCAAAACGTGTTTATTTCTGCTGTAATACACGTTTTGACAATTTCAGCACACTGGGGTTAAGGGCTGACTCACTGTGCTCTTCTGAGACAGGCAGTTACACTGCGATTCTAAGAGCTGAGAAAACGCGTTTATTTCGGGCTGAAAAACACGTTTTGAAAACTGTGCTGTTCCTGCCATATAACTTACATGGTGGTGACCAAAGTTGCCAAAACGTGTTTATTTCTGCTGAAAAACACGTTTTGACAATTTCAGCACACTGGGGTTAAGGGCTGACTCACTGTGCTCTTCTGAGACAGGCAGTTACACTGTGATTCTAAGGGCTGAGAAAACGCGTTTATTTCGGGCTGAAAAACACGTTTTGAAAACTGTGCTGTTCCTGCCCTATAAGTTACATGGTGCTGACCAAAGTTGCCAAAACGTGTTTATTTCTGCTGTAAAACACGTTTTGACAATTTCAGCACACTGGGGTTAAGGGCTGACTAAGTGTGCTCTTCTGAGACAGGCAGTTACACTGCGATTCTAAAAGCTGAGAAAACGCGTTTATTTCGGGCTGAAAAACACGTTTTGAAAACTGTGCTGTTCCTGCCATATAACTTACCTGGTGGTGACCAAAGTTGCCAAAACGTGTTTATTTCTGCTGAAAAACACGTTTTGACAATTTCAGCACACTGGGGTTAAGGGCTGACTCACTGTGCTCTTCTGAGACAGGCAGTTACACTGTGATTCTAAGGGCAGAGAAAACGCGTTTATTTCGGGCTGAAAAACACGTTTTGAAAACTGTGCTGTTCCTGCCATATAACTTACCTGGTGGTGACCAAAGTTGCCAAAACGTGTTTATTTCTGCTGAAAAACACGTTTTGACAATTTCAGCACACTGGGGTTAAGGGCTGACTCACTGTGCTCTTCTGAGACAGGCAGTTACACTGTGATTCTAAGGGCAGAGAAAACGCGTTTATTTCAGGCTGAAAAACACGTTTTGAAAACTGTGCTGTTCCTGCCATATAACTTACCTGGTGGTGACCAAAGTTGCCAAAACGTGTTTATTTCTGCTGAAAAACACGTTTTGACAATTTAAGCACACTGGGGTTAAGGGCTGACTCACTGTGCTCTTCTGAGACAGGCAGTTACACTGTGATTCTAAGGGCTGAGAAAACGCGTTTATTTCGGGCTGAAAAACACGTTTTGAAAACTGTGCTGTTCCTGCCCTATAAGTTACATGGTGCTGACCAAAGTTGCCAAAACGTGTTTATTTCTGCTGTAAAACACGTTTTGACAATTTCAGCACACTGGGGTTAAGGGCTGACTCAGTGTGCTCTTCTGAGACAGGCAGTTACACTGCGATTCTAAGAGCTGAGAAAACGCGTTTATTTCGGGCTGAAAAACACGTTTTGAAAACTGTGCTGTTCCTGCCATATAACTTACATGGTGGTGACCAAAGTTGCCAAAACGTGTTTATTTCTGCTGAAAAACACGTTTTGACAATTTCAGCACACTGGGGTTAAGGGCTGACTCAGTGTGCTCTTCTGAGCCAGGCAGTTACACTGTGATTCTAAGGGCTGAGAAAACGCGTTTATTTCGGGCTGAAAAACACGTTTTGAAAACTGTGCTGTTCCTGCCCTATAAGTTACATGGTGCTGACCAAAGTTGCCAAAACGTGTTTATTTCTGCTGTAAAACACGTTTTGACAATTTCAGCACACTGGGGTTAAGGGCTGACTCAGTGTGCTCTTCTGAGACAGGCAGTTACACTGCGATTCTAAGAGCTGAGAAAACGCGTTTATTTCGGGCTGAAAAACACGTTTTGAAAACTGTGCTGTTCCTGCCATATAACTTACATGGTGGTGACCAAAGTTGCCAAAACGTGTTTATTTCTGCTGAAAAACACGTTTTGACAATTTCAGCACACTGGGGTTAAGGGCTGACTCAGTTTGCTCTTCTGAGCCAGGCATTTACACTGTGATTCTAAGGGCTGAGAAAACGCGTTTATTTCGGGCTGAAAAACACGTTTTGAAAACTGTGCTGTTCCTGCCCTATAACTTACATGGTGGTGACCAAAGTTGCCAAAACGTGTTTATTTCTGCTGTAAAACACGTTTAGACAATTTCAGCACACTGGGGTTAAGGGCTGACTCAGTGTGCTCTTCTGAGCCAGGCAGTTACACTGTGATTCTAAGGGCTGAGAAAACGCGTTTATTTTGGGCTGAAAAACACGTTTTGAAAACTGTGCTGTTCCTGCCCTATAACTTACATGGTGGTGACCAAAGTTGCCAAAACGTGTTTATTTCTGCTGAAAAACACGTTTTGAGAATTTCAGCACACTGGGGTTAAGGGCTGACTCAGTTTGCTCTTCTGAGCCAGGCAGTTACACTGTGATTCTAAGGGCTGAGAAAACGCGTTTATTTCGGGCTGAAAAACACGTTTTGAAAACTGTGCTGTTCCTGCCCTATAAGTTACATGGTGCTGACCAAAGTTGCCAAAACGTGTTTATTTCTGCTGTAAAACACGTTTTGACAATTTCAGCACACTGGGGTTAAGGGCTGACTCAGTGTGCTCTTCTGAGACAGGCAGTTACACTGCGATTCTAAGAGCTGAGAAAACGCGTTTATTTCGGGCTGAAAAACACGTTTTGAAAACTGTGCTGTTCCTGCCCTATAACTTACATGGTGGTGACCAAAGTTGCCAAAACGTGTTTATTTCTGCTGAAAAACACGTTTTGACAATTTCAGCACACTGGGGTTAAGGGCTGACTCAGTGTGCTCTTCTGAGACAGGCATTTACACTGCGATTCTAAGAGCTGAGAAAACGCGTTTATTTCGGGCTGAAAAACACGTTTTGAAAACTGTGCTGTTCCTGCCCTATAACTTACATGGTGGTGACCAAAGTTGCCAAAACGTGTTTATTTCTGCTGAAAAACACGTTTTGACAATTTCAGCACACTGGGGTTAAGGGCTGACTCAGTGTGCTCTTCTGAGACAGGCAGTTACACTGCGATTCTAAGAGCTGAGAAAACGCGTTTATTTCGGGCTGAAAAACACGTTTTGAAAACTGTGCTGTTCCTGCCCTATAACTTACATGGTGGTGAGCAAAGTTGCCAAAACGTGTTTATTTCTGCTGAAAAACACGTTTTGACAATTTCAGCACACTGGGGTTAAGGGCTGACTCAGTTTGCTCTTCTGAGCCAGGCAGTTACACTGTGATTCTAAGGGCTGAGAAAACGCGTTTATTTCGGGCTGAAAAACACGTTTTGAAAACTGTGCTGTTCCTGCCCTATAACTTACATGGTGGTGACCAAAGTTGCCAAAACGTGTTTATTTCTGCTGAAAAACACGTTTTGACAATTTCAGCACACTGGGGTTAAGGGCTGACTCAGTGTGCTCTTCTGAGACAGGCAGTTACACTGCGATTCTAAGAGCTGAGAAAACGCGTTTATTTCGGGCTGAAAAACACGTTTTGAAAACTGTGCTGTTCCTGCCCTATAACTTACATGGTGGTGACCAAAGTTGCCAAAACGTGTTTATTTCTGCTGAAAAACACGTTTTGACAATTTCAGCACACTGGGGTTAAGGGCTGACTCAGTGTGCTCTTCTGAGCCAGGCAGTTACACTGTGATTCTAAGGGCTGAGAAAACGCGTTTATTTCGGGCTGAAAAACACGTTTTGAAAACTGTGCTGTTCCTGCCCTATAAGTTACATGGTGCTGACCAAAGTTGCCAAAACGTGTTTATTTCTGCTGTAAAACACGTTTTGACAATTTCAGCACACTGGGGTTAAGGGCTGACTCAGTGTGCTCTTCTGAGACAGGCAGTTACACTGTGATTCTAAGGGCTGAGAAAACGCGTTTATTTCGGGCTGAAAAACACGTTTTGAAAACTGTGCTGTTCCTGCCCTATAAGTTACATGGTGGTGACCAAAGTTGCCAAAACGTGTTTATTTCTGCTGTAAAACACGTTTTGACAATTTCAGCACACTGGGGTTAAGGGCTGACTCACTGTGCTCTTCTGAGACAGGCAGTTACACTGCGATTCTAAGAGCTGAGAAAACGCGTTTATTTCGGGCTGAAAAACACGTTTTGAAAACTGTGCTGTTCATGCCATATAACTTACATGGTGGTGACCAAAGTTGCCAAAACGTGTTTATTTCTGCTGTAAAACACGTTTTGACAATTTCAGCACACTGGGGTTAAGGGCTGACTCACTGTGCTCTTCTGAGACAGGCAGTTACACTGCGATTCTAAGAGCTGAGAAAACGCGTTTATTTCGGGCTGAAAAACACGTTTTGAAAACTGTGCTGTTCCTGCCATATAACTTACATGGTGGTGACCAAAGTTGCCAAAACGTGTTTATTTCTGCTGAAAAACACGTTTTGACAATTTCAGCACACTGGGGTTAAGGGCTGACTCACTGTGCTCTTCTGAGACAGGCAGTTACACTGTGATTCTAAGGGCTGAGAAAACGCGTTTATTTCGGGCTGAAAAACACGTTTTGAAAACTGTGCTGTTCCTGCCCTATAAGTTACATGGTGCTGACCAAAGTTGCCAAAACGTGTTTATTTCTGCTGTAAAACACGTTTTGACAATTTCAGCACACTGGGGTTAAGGGCTGACTAAGTGTGCTCTTCTGAGACAGGCAGTTACACTGCGATTCTAAAAGCTGAGAAAACGCGTTTATTTCGGGCTGAAAAACACGTTTTGAAAACTGTGCTGTTCCTGCCATATAACTTACCTGGTGGTGACCAAAGTTGCCAAAACGTGTTTATTTCTGCTGAAAAACACGTTTTGACAATTTCAGCACACTGGGGTTAAGGGCTGACTCACTGTGCTCTTCTGAGACAGGCAGTTACACTGTGATTCTAAGGGCAGAGAAAACGCGTTTATTTCGGGCTGAAAAACACGTTTTGAAAACTGTGCTGTTCCTGCCATATAACTTACCTGGTGGTGACCAAAGTTGCCAAAACGTGTTTATTTCTGCTGAAAAACACGTTTTGACAATTTCAGCACACTGGGGTTAAGGGCTGACTCACTGTGCTCTTCTGAGACAGGCAGTTACACTGTGATTCTAAGGGCTGAGAAAACGCGTTTATTTCGGGCTGAAAAACACGTTTTGAAAACTGTGCTGTTCCTGCCATATAACTTACATGGTGGTGACCAAAGTTGCCAAAACGTGTTTATTTCTGCTGAAAAACACGTTTTGACAATTTCAGCACACTGGGGTTAAGGGCTGACTCAGTGTGCTCTTCTGAGCCAGGCAGTTACACTGTGATTCTAAGGGCTGAGAAAACGCGTTTATTTCGGGCTGAAAAACACGTTTTGAAAACTGTGCTGTTCCTGCCCTATAAGTTACATGGTGCTGACCAAAGTTGCCAAAACGTGTTTATTTCTGCTGTAAAACACGTTTTGACAATTTCAGCACACTGGGGTTAAGGGCTGACTCAGTGTGCTCTTCTGAGACAGGCAGTTACACTGCGATTCTAAGAGCTGAGAAAACGCGTTTATTTCGGGCTGAAAAACACGTTTTGAAAACTGTGCTGTTCCTGCCATATAACTTACATGGTGGTGACCAAAGTTGCCAAAACGTGTTTATTTCTGCTGAAAAACACGTTTTGACAATTTCAGCACACTGGGGTTAAGGGCTGACTCAGTTTGCTCTTCTGAGCCAGGCATTTACACTGTGATTCTAAGGGCTGAGAAAACGCGTTTATTTCGGGCTGAAAAACACGTTTTGAAAACTGTGCTGTTCCTGCCCTATAACTTACATGGTGGTGACCAAAGTTGCCAAAACGTGTTTATTTCTGCTGTAAAACACGTTTAGACAATTTCAGCACACTGGGGTTAAGGGCTGACTCAGTGTGCTCTTCTGAGCCAGGCAGTTACACTGTGATTCTAAGGGCTGAGAAAACGCGTTTATTTTGGGCTGAAAAACACGTTTTGAAAACTGTGCTGTTCCTGCCCTATAACTTACATGGTGGTGACCAAAGTTGCCAAAACGTGTTTATTTCTGCTGAAAAACACGTTTTGAGAATTTCAGCACACTGGGGTTAAGGGCTGACTCAGTTTGCTCTTCTGAGCCAGGCAGTTACACTGTGATTCTAAGGGCTGAGAAAACGCGTTTATTTCGGGCTGAAAAACACGTTTTGAAAACTGTGCTGTTCCTGCCCTATAAGTTACATGGTGCTGACCAAAGTTGCCAAAACGTGTTTATTTCTGCTGTAAAACACGTTTTGACAATTTCAGCACACTGGGGTTAAGGGCTGACTCAGTGTGCTCTTCTGAGACAGGCAGTTACACTGCGATTCTAAGAGCTGAGAAAACGCGTTTATTTCGGGCTGAAAAACACGTTTTGAAAACTGTGCTGTTCCTGCCCTATAACTTACATGGTGGTGACCAAAGTTGCCAAAACGTGTTTATTTCTGCTGAAAAACACGTTTTGACAATTTCAGCACACTGGGGTTAAGGGCTGACTCAGTGTGCTCTTCTGAGACAGGCATTTACACTGCGATTCTAAGAGCTGAGAAAACGCGTTTATTTCGGGCTGAAAAACACGTTTTGAAAACTGTGCTGTTCCTGCCCTATAACTTACATGGTGGTGACCAAAGTTGCCAAAACGTGTTTATTTCTGCTGAAAAACACGTTTTGACAATTTCAGCACACTGGGGTTAAGGGCTGACTCAGTGTGCTCTTCTGAGACAGGCAGTTACACTGCGATTCTAAGAGCTGAGAAAACGCGTTTATTTCGGGCTGAAAAACACGTTTTGAAAACTGTGCTGTTCCTGCCCTATAACTTACATGGTGGTGACCAAAGTTGCCAAAACGTGTTTATTTCTGCTGAAAAACACGTTTTGACAATTTCAGCACACTGGGGTTAAGGGCTGACTCAGTTTGCTCTTCTGAGCCAGGCAGTTACACTGTGATTCTAAGGGCTGAGAAAACGCGTTTATTTCGGGCTGAAAAACACGTTTTGAAAACTGTGCTGTTCCTGCCCTATAACTTACATGGTGGTGACCAAAGTTGCCAAAACGTGTTTATTTCTGCTGAAAAACACGTTTTGACAATTTCAGCACACTGGGGTTAAGGGCTGACTCAGTGTGCTCTTCTGAGACAGGCAGTTACACTGCGATTCTAAGAGCTGAGAAAACGCGTTTATTTCGGGCTGAAAAACACGTTTTGAAAACTGTGCTGTTCCTGCCCTATAACTTACATGGTGGTGACCAAAGTTGCCAAAACGTGTTTATTTCTGCTGAAAAACACGTTTTGACAATTTCAGCACACTGGGGTTAAGGGCTGACTCAGTGTGCTCTTCTGAGCCAGGCAGTTACACTGTGATTCTAAGGGCTGAGAAAACGCGTTTATTTCGGGCTGAAAAACACGTTTTGAAAACTGTGCTGTTCCTGCCCTATAAGTTACATGGTGCTGACCAAAGTTGCCAAAACGTGTTTATTTCTGCTGTAAAACACGTTTTGACAATTTCAGCACACTGGGGTTAAGGGCTGACTCAGTGTGCTCTTCTGAGACAGGCAGTTACACTGTGATTCTAAGGGCTGAGAAAACGCGTTTATTTCGGGCTGAAAAACACGTTTTGAAAACTGTGCTGTTCCTGCCCTATAAGTTACATGGTGGTGACCAAAGTTGCCAAAACGTGTTTATTTCTGCTGTAAAACACGTTTTGACAATTTCAGCACACTGGGGTTAAGGGCTGACTCACTGTGCTCTTCTGAGACAGGCAGTTACACTGCGATTCTAAGAGCTGAGAAAACGCGTTTATTTCGGGCTGAAAAACACGTTTTGAAAACTGTGCTGTTCATGCCATATAACTTACATGGTGGTGACCAAAGTTGCCAAAACGTGTTTATTTCTGCTGTAATACACGTTTTGACAATTTCAGCACACTGGGGTTAAGGGCTGACTCACTGTGCTCTTCTGAGACAGGCAGTTACACTGCGATTCTAAGAGCTGAGAAAACACGTTTATTTCGGGCTGAAAAACACGTTTTGAAAACTGTGCTGTTCCTGCCATATAACTTACATGGTGGTGACCAAAGTTGCCAAAACGTGTTTATTTCTGCTGAAAAACACGTTTTGACAATTTCAGCACACTGGGGTTAAGGGCTGACTCACTGTGCTCTTCTGAGACAGGCAGTTACACTGTGATTCTAAGGGCTGAGAAAACGCGTTTATTTCGGGCTGAAAAACACGTTTTGAAAACTGTGCTGTTCCTGCCCTATAAGTTACATGGTGCTGACCAAAGTTGCCAAAACGTGTTTATTTCTGCTGTAAAACACGTTTTGACAATTTCAGCACACTGGGGTTAAGGGCTGACTAAGTGTGCTCTTCTGAGACAGGCAGTTACACTGCGATTCTAAAAGCTGAGAAAACGCGTTTATTTCGGGCTGAAAAACACGTTTTGAAAACTGTGCTGTTCCTGCCATATAACTTACCTGGTGGTGACCAAAGTTGCCAAAACGTGTTTATTTCTGCTGAAAAACACGTTTTGACAATTTCAGCACACTGGGGTTAAGGGCTGACTCACTGTGCTCTTCTGAGACAGGCAGTTACACTGTGATTCTAAGGGCAGAGAAAACGCGTTTATTTCGGGCTGAAAAACACGTTTTGAAAACTGTGCTGTTCCTGCCATATAACTTACCTGGTGGTGACCAAAGTTGCCAAAACGTGTTTATTTCTGCTGAAAAACACGTTTTGACAATTTCAGCACACTGGGGTTAAGGGCTGACTCACTGTGCTCTTCTGAGACAGGCAGTTACACTGTGATTCTAAGGGCAGAGAAAACGCGTTTATTTCAGGCTGAAAAACACGTTTTGAAAACTGTGCTGTTCCTGCCATATAACTTACCTGGTGGTGACCAAAGTTGCCAAAACGTGTTTATTTCTGCTGAAAAACACGTTTTGACAATTTAAGCACACTGGGGTTAAGGGCTGACTCACTGTGCTCTTCTGAGACAGGCAGTTACACTGTGATTCTAAGGGCTGAGAAAACGCGTTTATTTCGGGCTGAAAAACACGTTTTGAAAACTGTGCTGTTCCTGCCCTATAAGTTACATGGTGCTGACCAAAGTTGCCAAAACGTGTTTATTTCTGCTGTAAAACACGTTTTGACAATTTCAGCACACTGGGGTTAAGGGCTGACTCAGTGTGCTCTTCTGAGACAGGCAGTTACACTGCGATTCTAAGAGCTGAGAAAACGCGTTTATTTCGGGCTGAAAAACACGTTTTGAAAACTGTGCTGTTCCTGCCATATAACTTACCTGGTGGTGACCAAAGTTGCCAAAACGTGTTTATTTCTGCTGAAAAACACGTTTTGACAATTTCAGCACACTGGGGTTAAGGGCTGACTCACTGTGCTCTTCTGAGACAGGCAGTTACACTGTGATTCTAAGGGCAGAGAAAACGCGTTTATTTCGTGCTGAAAAACACGTTTTGAAAACTGTGCTGTTCCTGCCATATAACTTACCTGGTGGTGACCAAAGTTGCCAAAACGTGTTTATTTCTGCTGAAAAACACGTTTTGACAATTTCAGCACACTGGGGTTAAGGGCTGACTCACTGTGCTCTTCTGAGACAGGCAGTTACACTGTGATTCTAAGGGTTGAGAAAACGCGTTTATTTCGGGCTGAAAAACACGTTTTGAAAACTGTGCTGTTCCTGCCATATAACTTACATGGTGGTGACCAAAGTTGCCAAAACGTGTTTATTTCTGCTGAAAAACACGTTTTGACAATTTCAGCACACTGGGGTTAAGGGCTGACTCAGTGTGCTCTTCTGAGCCAGGCAGTTACACTGTGATTCTAAGGGCTGAGAAAACGCGTTTATTTCGGGCTGAAAAACACGTTTTGAAAACTGTGCTGTTCCTGCCCTATAAGTTACATGGTGCTGACCAAAGTTGCCAAAACGTGTTTATTTCTGCTGTAAAACACGTTTTGACAATTTCAGCACACTGGGGTTAAGGGCTGACTCAGTGTGCTCTTCTGAGACAGGCAGTTACACTGCGATTCTAAGAGCTGAGAAAACGCGTTTATTTCGGGCTGAAAAACACGTTTTGAAAACTGTGCTGTTCCTGCCATATAACTTACATGGTGGTGACCAAAGTTGCCAAAACGTGTTTATTTCTGCTGAAAAACACGTTTTGACAATTTCAGCACACTGGGGTTAAGGGCTGACTCAGTTTGCTCTTCTGAGCCAGGCATTTACACTGTGATTCTAAGGGCTGAGAAAACGCGTTTATTTCGGGCTGAAAAACACGTTTTGAAAACTGTGCTGCTCCTGCCCTATAACTTACATGGTGGTGACCAAAGTTGCCAAAACGTGTTTATTTCTGCTGTAAAACACGTTTAGACAATTTCAGCACACTGGGGTTAAGGGCTGACTCAGTGTGCTCTTCTGAGCCAGGCAGTTACACTGTGATTCTAAGGGCTGAGAAAACGCGTTTATTTCGGGCTGAAAAACACGTTTTGAAAACTGTGCTGTTCCTGCCCTATAACTTACATGGTGGTGACCAAAGTTGCCAAAACGTGTTTATTTCTGCTGAAAAACACGTTTTGACAATTTCAGCACACTGGGGTTAAGGGCTGACTCAGTTTGCTCTTCTGAGCCAGGCAGTTACACTGTGATTCTAAGGGCTGAGAAAACGCGTTTATTTCGGGCTGAAAAACACGTTTTGAAAACTGTGCTGTTCCTGCCCTATAACTTACATGGTGGTGACCAAAGTTGCCAAAACGTGTTTATTTCTGCTGAAAAACACGTTTTGACAATTTCAGCACACTGGGGTTAAGGGCTGACTCAGTTTGCTCTTCTGAGCCAGGCAGTTACACTGTGATTCTAAGGGCTGAGAAAACGCGTTTATTTCGGGCTGAAAAACACGTTTTGAAAACTGTGCTGTTCCTGCCCTATAACTTACATGGTGGTGACCAAAGTTGCCAAAACGTGTTTATTTCTGCTGTAAAACACGTTTTGACAATTTCAGCACACTGGGGTTAAGGGCTGACTCAGTGTGCTCTTCTGAGCCAGGCAGTTACACTGTGATTCTAAGGGCTGAGAAAACGCGTTTATTTCGAGCTGAAAAACACGTTTTGAAAACTGTGCTGTTCCTGCCATATAACTTACATGGTGGTGACCAAAGTTGCCAAAACGTGTTTATTTCTGCTGAAAAACACGTTTTGACAATTTCAGCACACTGGGGTTAAGGGCTGACTCACTGTGCTCTTCTGAGACAGGCAGTTACACTGTGATTCTAAGGGCAGAGAAAACGCGTTTATTTCAGGCTGAAAAACACGTTTTGAAAACTGTGCTGTTCCTGCCATATAACTTACCTGGTGGTGACCAAAGTTGCCAAAACGTGTTTATTTCTGCTGAAAAACACGTTTTGACAATTTCAGCACACTGGGGTTAAGGGCTGACTCACTGTGCTCTTCTGAGACAGGCAGTTACACTGTGATTCTAAGGGCTGAGAAAACGCGTTTATTTCGGGCTGAGAAACACGTTTTGAAAACTGTGCTGTTCCTGCCCTATAACTTACATGGTGGTGACCAAAGTTGCCAAAACGTGTTTATTTCTGCTGAAAAACACGTTTTGACAATTTCAGCACACTGGGGTTAAGGGCTGACTCAGTGTGCTCTTCTGAGACAGGCAGTTACACTGCGTTTCTAAGAGCTGAGAAAACGCGTTTATTTCGGGCTGAAAAACACGTTTTGAAAACTGTGCTGTTCCTGCCCTATAACTTACATGGTGGTGACCAAAGTTGCCAAAACGTGTTTATTTCTGCTGAAAAACACGTTTTGACAATTTCAGCACACTGGGGTTAAGGGCTGACTCAGTGTGCTCTTCTGAGACAGGCAGTTACACTGCGATTCTAAGAGCTGAGAAAACGCGTTTATTTCGGGCTGAAAAACACGTTTTGAAAACTGTGCTGTTCCTGCCCTATAACTTACATGGTGGTGACCAAAGTTGCCAAAACGTGTTTATTTCTGCTGAAAAACACGTTTTGACAATTTCAGCACACTGGGGTTAAGGGCTGATTCAGTTTGCTCTTCTGAGCCAGGCAGTTACACTGTGATTCTAAGGGCTGAGAAAACGCGTTTATTTCGGGCTGAAAAACACGTTTTGAAAACTGTGCTGTTTATGCCCTATAACTTACATGGTGGTGACCAAAGTTGCCAAAACGTGTTTATTTCTGCTGTAAAACACGTTTTGACAATTTCAGCACACTGGGGTTAAGGGCTGACTCACTGTGCTCTTCTGAGACAGGCAGTTACACTGCGATTCTAAGAGCTGAGAAAACGCGTTTATTTCGGGCTGAAAAACACGTTTTGAAAACTGTGCTGTTCCTGCCATATAACTTACATGGTGGTGACCAAAGTTGCCAAAACGTGTTTATTTCTGCTGAAAAACACGTTTTGACAATTTCAGCACACTGGGGTTAAGGGCTGACTCACTGTGCTCTTCTGAGACAGGCAGTTACACTGTGATTCTAAGGGCTGAGAAAACGCGTTTATTTCGGGCTGAAAAACACGTTTTGAAAACTGTGCTGTTCCTGCCCTATAAGTTACATGGTGCTGACCAAAGTTGCCAAAACGTGTTTATTTCTGCTGTAAAACACGTTTTGACAATTTCAGCACACTGGGGTTAAGGGCTGACTCAGTGTGCTCTTCTGAGACAGGCAGTTACACTGCGATTCTAAGAGCTGAGAAAACGCGTTTATTTCGGGCTGAAAAACACGTTTTGAAAACTGTGCTGTTCCTGCCATATAACTTACCTGGTGGTGACCAAAGTTGCCAAAACGTGTTTATTTCTGCTGAAAAACACGTTTTGACAATTTCAGCACACTGGGGTTAAGGGCTGACTCAGTGTGCTCTTCTGAGACAGGCAGTTACACTGCGATTCTAAGAGCTGAGAAAACGCGTTTATTTCGGGCTGAAAAACACGTTTTGAAAACTGTGCTGTTCCTGCCCTATAAGTTACATGGTGGTGACCAAAGTTGCCAAAACGTGTTTATTTCTGCTGAAAAACACGTTTTGACAATTTCAGCACACTGGGGTTAAGGGCTGACTCAGTGTGCTCTTCTGAGCCAGGCAGTTACACTGTGATTCTAAGGGCTGAGAAAACGCGTTTATTTCGGGCTGAAAAACACGTTTTGAAAACTGTGCTGTTCCTGCCCTATAAGTTACATGGTGCTGACCAAAGTTGCCAAAACGTGTTTATTTCTGCTGTAAAACACGTTTTGACAATTTCAGCACACTGGGGTTAAGGGCTGACTCAGTGTGCTCTTCTGAGACAGGCAGTTACACTGCGATTCTAAGAGCTGAGAAAACGCGTTTATTTCGGGCTGAAAAACACGTTTTGAAAACTGTGCTGTTCCTGCCATATAACTTACATGGTGGTGACCAAAGTTGCCAAAACGTGTTTATTTCTGCTGAAAAACACGTTTTGACAATTTCAGCACACTGGGGTTAAGGGCTGACTCAGTTTGCTCTTCTGAGCCAGGCATTTACACTGTGATTCTAAGGGCTGAGAAAACGCGTTTATTTCGGGCTGAAAAACACGTTTTGAAAACTGTGCTGTTCCTGCCCTATAACTTACATGGTGGTGACCAAAGTTGCCAAAACGTGTTTATTTCTGCTGTAAAACACGTTTAGACAATTTCAGCACACTGGGGTTAAGGGCTGACTCAGTGTGCTCTTCTGAGCCAGGCAGTTACACTGTGATTCTAAGGGCTGAGAAAACGCGTTTATTTTGGGCTGAAAAACACGTTTTGAAAACTGTGCTGTTCCTGCCCTATAACTTACATGGTGGTGACCAAAGTTGCCAAAACGTGTTTATTTCTGCTGAAAAACACGTTTTGAGAATTTCAGCACACTGGGGTTAAGGGCTGACTCAGTTTGCTCTTCTGAGCCAGGCAGTTACACTGTGATTCTAAGGGCTGAGAAAACGCGTTTATTTCGGGCTGAAAAACACGTTTTGAAAACTGTGCTGTTCCTGCCCTATAAGTTACATGGTGCTGACCAAAGTTGCCAAAACGTGTTTATTTCTGCTGTAAAACACGTTTTGACAATTTCAGCACACTGGGGTTAAGGGCTGACTCAGTGTGCTCTTCTGAGACAGGCAGTTACACTGCGATTCTAAGAGCTGAGAAAACGCGTTTATTTCGGGCTGAAAAACACGTTTTGAAAACTGTGCTGTTCCTGCCCTATAACTTACATGGTGGTGACCAAAGTTGCCAAAACGTGTTTATTTCTGCTGAAAAACACGTTTTGACAATTTCAGCACACTGGGGTTAAGGGCTGACTCAGTGTGCTCTTCTGAGACAGGCATTTACACTGCGATTCTAAGAGCTGAGAAAACGCGTTTATTTCGGGCTGAAAAACACGTTTTGAAAACTGTGCTGTTCCTGCCCTATAACTTACATGGTGGTGACCAAAGTTGCCAAAACGTGTTTATTTCTGCTGAAAAACACGTTTTGACAATTTCAGCACACTGGGGTTAAGGGCTGACTCAGTTTGCTCTTCTGAGCCAGGCAGTTACACTGTGATTCTAAGGGCTGAGAAAACGCGTTTATTTCGGGCTGAAAAACACGTTTTGAAAACTGTGCTGTTCCTGCCCTATAACTTACATGGTGGTGACCAAAGTTGCCAAAACGTGTTTATTTCTGCTGACAAACACGTTTTGACAATTTCAGCACACTGGGGTTAAGGGCTGACTCAGTGTGCTCTTCTGAGACAGGCAGTTACACTGCGATTCTAAGGGCTGAGAAAACGCGTTTATTTCGGGCTGAAAAACACGTTTTGAAAACTGTGCTGTTTATGCCCTATAACTTACATGGTGGTGACCAAAGTTGCCAAAACGTGTTTATTTCTGCTGTAAAACACGTTTTGACAATTTCAGCACACTGGGGTTAAGGGCTGACTCACTGTGCTCTTCTGAGACAGGCAGTTACACTGCGATTCTAAGAGCTGAGAAAACGCGTTTATTTCGGGCTGAAAAACACGTTTTGAAAACTGTGCTGTTCCTGCCATATAACTTACATGGTGGTGACCAAAGTTGCCAAAACGTGTTTATTTCTGCTGAAAAACACGTTTTGACAATTTCAGCACACTGGGGTTAAGGGCTGACTCACTGTGCTCTTCTGAGACAGGCAGTTACACTGTGATTCTAAGGGCTGAGAAAACGCGTTTATTTCGGGCTGAAAAACACGTTTTGAAAACTGTGCTGTTCCTGCCCTATAAGTTACATGGTGCTGACCAAAGTTGCCAAAACGTGTTTATTTCTGCTGTAAAACACGTTTTGACAATTTCAGCACACTGGGGTTAAGGGCTGACTCAGTGTGCTCTTCTGAGACAGGCAGTTACACTGCGATTCTAAGAGCTGAGAAAACGCGTTTATTTCGGGCTGAAAAACACGTTTTGAAAACTGTGCTGTTCCTGCCATATAACTTACCTGGTGGTGACCAAAGTTGCCAAAACGTGTTTATTTCTGCTGAAAAACACGTTTTGACAATTTCAGCACACTGGGGTTAAGGGCTGACTCAGTGTGCTCTTCTGAGACAGGCAGTTACACTGCGATTCTAAGAGCTGAGAAAACGCGTTTATTTCGGGCTGAAAAACACGTTTTGAAAACTGTGCTGTTCCTGCCCTATAAGTTACATGGTGGTGACCAAAGTTGCCAAAACGTGTTTATTTCTGCTGAAAAACACGTTTTGACAATTTCAGCACACTGGGGTTAAGGGCTGACTCAGTGTGCTCTTCTGAGCCAGGCAGTTACACTGTGATTCTAAGGGCTGAGAAAACGCGTTTATTTTGGGCTGAAAAACACGTTTTGAAAACTGTGCTGTTCCTGCCCTATAACTTACATGGTGGTGACCAAAGTTGCCAAAACGTGTTTATTTCTGCTGAAAAACACGTTTTGAGAATTTCAGCACACTGGGGTTAAGGGCTGACTCAGTTTGCTCTTCTGAGCCAGGCAGTTACACTGTGATTCTAAGGGCTGAGAAAACGCGTTTATTTCGGGCTGAAAAACACGTTTTGAAAACTGTGCTGTTCCTGCCCTATAAGTTACATGGTGCTGACCAAAGTTGCCAAAACGTGTTTATTTCTGCTGTAAAACACGTTTTGACAATTTCAGCACACTGGGGTTAAGGGCTGACTCAGTGTGCTCTTCTGAGACAGGCAGTTACACTGCGATTCTAAGAGCTGAGAAAACGCGTTTATTTCGGGCTGAAAAACACGTTTTGAAAACTGTGCTGTTCCTGCCCTATAACTTACATGGTGGTGACCAAAGTTGCCAAAACGTGTTTATTTCTGCTGAAAAACACGTTTTGACAATTTCAGCACACTGGGGTTAAGGGCTGACTCAGTGTGCTCTTCTGAGACAGGCATTTACACTGCGATTCTAAGAGCTGAGAAAACGCGTTTATTTCGGGCTGAAAAACACGTTTTGAAAACTGTGCTGTTCCTGCCCTATAACTTACATGGTGGTGACCAAAGTTGCCAAAACGTGTTTATTTCTGCTGAAAAACACGTTTTGACAATTTCAGCACACTGGGGTTAAGGGCTGACTCAGTTTGCTCTTCTGAGCCAGGCAGTTACACTGTGATTCTAAGGGCTGAGAAAACGCGTTTATTTCGGGCTGAAAAACACGTTTTGAAAACTGTTCTGTTCCTGCCCTATAACTTACATGGTGGTGACCAAAGTTGCCAAAACGTGTTTATTTCTGCTGACAAACACGTTTTGACAATTTCAGCACACTGGGGTTAAGGGCTGACTCAGTGTGCTCTTCTGAGACAGGCAGTTACACTGCGATTCTAAGAGCTGAGAAAACGCGTTTATTTCGGGCTGAAAAACACGTTTTGAAAACTGTGCTGTTCCTGCCCTATAACTTACATGGTGGTGACCAAAGTTGCCAAAACGTGTTTATTTCTGCTGAAAAACACGTTTTGACAATTTCAGCACACTGGGGTTAAGGGCTGACAGTGTGCTCTTCTGAGCCAGGCAGTTACACTGTGATTCTAAGGGCTGAGAAAACGCGTTTATTTCGGGCTGAAAAACACGTTTTGAAAACTGTGCTGTTCCTGCCCTATAAGTTACATGGTGCTGACCAAAGTTGCCAAAACGTGTTTATTTCTGCTGTAAAACACGTTTTGACAATTTCAGCACACTGGGGTTAAGGGCTGACTCAGTGTGCTCTTCTGAGACAGGCAGTTACACTGTGATTCTAAGGGCTGAGAAAACGCGTTTATTTCGGGCTGAAAAACACGTTTTGAAAACTGTGCTGTTCCTGCCCTATAAGTTACATGGTGGTGACCAAAGTTGCCAAAACGTGTTTATTTCTGCTGTAAAACACGTTTTGACAATTTCAGCACACTGGGGTTAAGGGCTGACTCACTGTGCTCTTCTGAGACAGGCAGTTACACTGCGATTCTAAGAGCTGAGAAAACGCGTTTATTTCGGGCTGAAAAACACGTTTTGAAAACTGTGCTGTTCCTGCCATATAACTTACATGGTGGTGACCAAAGTTGCCAAAACGTGTTTATTTCTGCTGAAAAACACGTTTTGACAATTTCAGCACACTGGGGTTAAGGGCTGACTCACTGTGCTCTTCTGAGACAGGCAGTTACACTGTGATTCTAAGGGCTGAGAAAACGCGTTTATTTCGGGCTGAAAAACACGTTTTGAAAACTGTGCTGTTCCTGCCCTATAAGTTACATGGTGCTGACCAAAGTTGCCAAAACGTGTTTATTTCTGCTGTAAAACACGTTTTGACAATTTCAGCACACTGGGGTTAAGGGCTGACTAAGTGTGCTCTTCTGAGACAGGCAGTTACACTGCGATTCTAAAAGCTGAGAAAACGCGTTTATTTCGGGCTGAAAAACACGTTTTGAAAACTGTGCTGTTCCTGCCATATAACTTACCTGGTGGTGACCAAAGTTGCCAAAACGTGTTTATTTCTGCTGAAAAACACGTTTTGACAATTTCAGCACACTGGGGTTAAGGGCTGACTCACTGTGCTCTTCTGAGACAGGCAGTTACACTGTGATTCTAAGGGCAGAGAAAACGCGTTTATTTCGGGCTGAAAAACACGTTTTGAAAACTGTGCTGTTCCTGCCATATAACTTACCTGGTGGTGACCAAAGTTGCCAAAACGTGTTTATTTCTGCTGAAAAACACGTTTTGACAATTTCAGCACACTGGGGTTAAGGGCTGACTCACTGTGCTCTTCTGAGACAGGCAGTTACACTGTGATTCTAAGGGCAGAGAAAACGCGTTTATTTCAGGCTGAAAAACACGTTTTGAAAACTGTGCTGTTCCTGCCATATAACTTACCTGGTGGTGACCAAAGTTGCCAAAACGTGTTTATTTCTGCTGAAAAACACGTTTTGACAATTTAAGCACACTGGGGTTAAGGGCTGACTCACTGTGCTCTTCTGAGACAGGCAGTTACACTGTGATTCTAAGGGCTGAGAAAACGCGTTTATTTCGGGCTGAAAAACACGTTTTGAAAACTGTGCTGTTCCTGCCCTATAAGTTACATGGTGCTGACCAAAGTTGCCAAAACGTGTTTATTTCTGCTGTAAAACACGTTTTGACAATTTCAGCACACTGGGGTTAAGGGCTGACTCAGTGTGCTCTTCTGAGACAGGCAGTTACACTGCGATTCTAAGAGCTGAGAAAACGCGTTTATTTCGGGCTGAAAAACACGTTTTGAAAACTGTGCTGTTCCTGCCATATAACTTACCTGGTGGTGACCAAAGTTGCCAAAACGTGTTTATTTCTGCTGAAAAACACGTTTTGACAATTTCAGCACACTGGGGTTAAGGGCTGACTCACTGTGCTCTTCTGAGACAGGCAGTTACACTGTGATTCTAAGGGCAGAGAAAACGCGTTTATTTCGTGCTGAAAAACACGTTTTGAAAACTGTGCTGTTCCTGCCATATAACTTACCTGGTGGTGACCAAAGTTGCCAAAACGTGTTTATTTCTGCTGAAAAACACGTTTTGACAATTTCAGCACACTGGGGTTAAGGGCTGACTCACTGTGCTCTTCTGAGACAGGCAGTTACACTGTGATTCTAAGGGCTGAGAAAACGCGTTTATTTCGGGCTGAAAAACACGTTTTGAAAACTGTGCTGTTCCTGCCATATAACTTACATGGTGGTGACCAAAGTTGCCAAAACGTGTTTATTTCTGCTGAAAAACACGTTTTGACAATTTCAGCACACTGGGGTTAAGGGCTGACTCAGTGTGCTCTTCTGAGCCAGGCAGTTACACTGTGATTCTAAGGGCTGAGAAAACGCGTTTATTTCGGGCTGAAAAACACGTTTTGAAAACTGTGCTGTTCCTGCCCTATAAGTTACATGGTGCTGACCAAAGTTGCCAAAACGTGTTTATTTCTGCTGTAAAACACGTTTTGACAATTTCAGCACACTGGGGTTAAGGGCTGACTCAGTGTGCTCTTCTGAGACAGGCAGTTACACTGCGATTCTAAGAGCTGAGAAAACGCGTTTATTTCGGGCTGAAAAACACGTTTTGAAAACTGTGCTGTTCCTGCCATATAACTTACATGGTGGTGACCAAAGTTGCCAAAACGTGTTTATTTCTGCTGAAAAACACGTTTTGACAATTTCAGCACACTGGGGTTAAGGGCTGACTCAGTTTGCTCTTCTGAGCCAGGCATTTACACTGTGATTCTAAGGGCTGAGAAAACGCGTTTATTTCGGGCTGAAAAACACGTTTTGAAAACTGTGCTGCTCCTGCCCTATAACTTACATGGTGGTGACCAAAGTTGCCAAAACGTGTTTATTTCTGCTGTAAAACACGTTTAGACAATTTCAGCACACTGGGGTTAAGGGCTGACTCAGTGTGCTCTTCTGAGCCAGGCAGTTACACTGTGATTCTAAGGGCTGAGAAAACGCGTTTATTTCGGGCTGAAAAACACGTTTTGAAAACTGTGCTGTTCCTGCCCTATAACTTACATGGTGGTGACCAAAGTTGCCAAAACGTGTTTATTTCTGCTGAAAAACACGTTTTGACAATTTCAGCACACTGGGGTTAAGGGCTGACTCAGTTTGCTCTTCTGAGCCAGGCAGTTACACTGTGATTCTAAGGGCTGAGAAAACGCGTTTATTTCGGGCTGAAAAACACGTTTTGAAAACTGTGCTGTTCCTGCCCTATAACTTACATGGTGGTGACCAAAGTTGCCAAAACGTGTTTATTTCTGCTGAAAAACACGTTTTGACAATTTCAGCACACTGGGGTTAAGGGCTGACTCAGTTTGCTCTTCTGAGCCAGGCAGTTACACTGTGATTCTAAGGGCTGAGAAAACGCGTTTATTTCGGGCTGAAAAACACGTTTTGAAAACTGTGCTGTTCCTGCCCTATAACTTACATGGTGGTGACCAAAGTTGCCAAAACGTGTTTATTTCTGCTGTAAAACACGTTTTGACAATTTCAGCACACTGGGGTTAAGGGCTGACTCAGTGTGCTCTTCTGAGCCAGGCAGTTACACTGTGATTCTAAGGGCTGAGAAAACGCGTTTATTTCGAGCTGAAAAACACGTTTTGAAAACTGTGCTGTTCCTGCCATATAACTTACATGGTGGTGACCAAAGTTGCCAAAACGTGTTTATTTCTGCTGAAAAACACGTTTTGACAATTTCAGCACACTGGGGTTAAGGGCTGACTCACTGTGCTCTTCTGAGACAGGCAGTTACACTGTGATTCTAAGGGCAGAGAAAACGCGTTTATTTCAGGCTGAAAAACACGTTTTGAAAACTGTGCTGTTCCTGCCATATAACTTACCTGGTGGTGACCAAAGTTGCCAAAACGTGTTTATTTCTGCTGAAAAACACGTTTTGACAATTTCAGCACACTGGGGTTAAGGGCTGACTCACTGTGCTCTTCTGAGACAGGCAGTTACACTGTGATTCTAAGGGCTGAGAAAACGCGTTTATTTCGGGCTGAAAAACACGTTTTGAAAACTGTGCTGTTCCTGCCCTATAACTTACATGGTGGTGACCAAAGTTGCCAAAACGTGTTTATTTCTGCTGAAAAACACGTTTTGACAATTTCAGCACACTGGGGTTAAGGGCTGACTCACTGTGCTCTTCTGAGACAGGCAGTTACACTGCGTTTCTAAGAGCTGAGAAAACGCGTTTATTTCGGGCTGAAAAACACGTTTTGAAAACTGTGCTGTTCCTGCCCTATAACTTACATGGTGGTGACCAAAGTTGCCAAAACGTGTTTATTTCTGCTGAAAAACACGTTTTGACAATTTCAGCACACTGGGGTTAAGGGCTGACTCAGTGTGCTCTTCTGAGACAGGCAGTTACACTGCGATTCTAAGAGCTGAGAAAACGCGTTTATTTCGGGCTGAAAAACACGTTTTGAAAACTGTGCTGTTCCTGCCCTATAACTTACATGGTGGTGACCAAAGTTGCCAAAACGTGTTTATTTCTGCTGAAAAACACGTTTTGACAATTTCAGCACACTGGGGTTAAGGGCTGATTCAGTTTGCTCTTCTGAGCCAGGCAGTTACACTGTGATTCTAAGGGCTGAGAAAACGCGTTTATTTCGGGCTGAAAAACACGTTTTGAAAACTGTGCTGTTTATGCCCTATAACTTACATGGTGGTGACCAAAGTTGCCAAAACGTGTTTATTTCTGCTGTAAAACACGTTTTGACAATTTCAGCACACTGGGGTTAAGGGCTGACTCACTGTGCTCTTCTGAGACAGGCAGTTACACTGCGATTCTAAGAGCTGAGAAAACGCGTTTATTTCGGGCTGAAAAACACGTTTTGAAAACTGTGCTGTTCCTGCCATATAACTTACATGGTGGTGACCAAAGTTGCCAAAACGTGTTTATTTCTGCTGAAAAACACGTTTTGACAATTTCAGCACACTGGGGTTAAGGGCTGACTCACTGTGCTCTTCTGAGACAGGCAGTTACACTGTGATTCTAAGGGCTGAGAAAACGCGTTTATTTCGGGCTGAAAAACACGTTTTGAAAACTGTGCTGTTCCTGCCCTATAAGTTACATGGTGCTGACCAAAGTTGCCAAAACGTGTTTATTTCTGCTGTAAAACACGTTTTGACAATTTCAGCACACTGGGGTTAAGGGCTGACTCAGTGTGCTCTTCTGAGACAGGCAGTTACACTGCGATTCTAAGAGCTGAGAAAACGCGTTTATTTCGGGCTGAAAAACACGTTTTGAAAACTGTGCTGTTCCTGCCATATAACTTACCTGGTGGTGACCAAAGTTGCCAAAACGTGTTTATTTCTGCTGAAAAACACGTTTTGACAATTTCAGCACACTGGGGTTAAGGGCTGACTCAGTGTGCTCTTCTGAGACAGGCAGTTACACTGCGATTCTAAGAGCTGAGAAAACGCGTTTATTTCGGGCTGAAAAACACGTTTTGAAAACTGTGCTGTTCCTGCCCTATAAGTTACATGGTGCTGACCAAAGTTGCCAAAACGTGTTTATTTCTGCTGTAAAACACGTTTTGACAATTTCAGCACACTGGGGTTAAGGGCTGACTCACTGTGCTCTTCTGAGACAGGCAGTTACACTGTGATTCTAAGGGCTGAGAAAACGCGTTTATTTCGGGCTGAAAAACACGTTTTGAAAACTGTGCTGTTCCTGCCCTATAAGTTACATGGTGCTGACCAAAGTTGCCAAAACGTGTTTATTTCTGCTGTAAAACACGTTTTGACAATTTCAGCACACTGGGGTTAAGGGCTGACTCAGTGTGCTCTTCTGAGACAGGCAGTTACACTGCGATTCTAAGAGCTGAGAAAACGCGTTTATTTCGGGCTGAAAAACACGTTTTGAAAACTGTGCTGTTCCTGCCATATAACTTACCTGGTGGTGACCAAAGTTGCCAAAACGTGTTTATTTCTGCTGAAAAACACGTTTTGACAATTTCAGCACACTGGGGTTAAGGGCTGACTCACTGTGCTCTTCTGAGACAGGCAGTTACACTGTGATTCTAAGGGCAGAGAAAACGCGTTTATTTCGGGCTGAAAAACACGTTTTGAAAACTGTGCTGTTCCTGCCATATAACTTACCTGGTGGTGACCCAAGTTGCCAAAATGTGTTTATTTCTGCTGAAAAACACGTTTTGACAATTTCAGCAAACTGGGGTTAAGGGCTGACTCACTGTGCTCTTCTGAGACAGGCAGTTACACTGCGATTCTAAGAGCTGAGAAAACGCGTTTATTTCGGGCTGAAAAACACGTTTTGAAAACTGTGCTGTTCCTGCCCTATAACTTACATGGTGGTGACCAAAGTTGCCAAAACGTGTTTATTTCTGCTGAAAAACACGTTTTGACAATTTCAGCACACTGGGGTTAAGGGCTGACTCAGTTTGCTCTTCTGAGCCAGGCAGTTACACTGTGATTCTAAGGGCTGAGAAAACGCGTTTATTTCGGGCTGAAAAACACGTTTTGAAAACTGTGCTGTTCCTGCCCTATAACTTACATGGTGGTGACCAAAGTTGCCAAAACGTGTTTATTTCTGCTGAAAAACACGTTTTGACAATTTCAGCACACTGGGGTTAAGGGCTGACTCAGTGTGCTCTTCTGAGCCAGGCAGTTACACTGTGATTCTAAGGGCTGAGAAAACGCGTTTATTTCGGGCTGAAAAACACGTTTTGAAAACTGTGCTGTTCCTGCCCTATAACTTACATGGTGGTGACCAAAGTTGCCAAAACGTGTTTATTTCTGCTGTAAAACACGTTTAGACAATTTCAGCACACTGGGGTTAAGGGCTGACTCAGTGTGCTCTTCTGAGCCAGGCAGTTACACTGTGATTCTAAGGGCTGAGAAAACGCGTTTATTTCGGGCTGAAAAACACGTTTTGAAAACTGTGCTGTTCCTGCCCTATAACTTACATGGTGGTGACCAAAGTTGCCAAAACGTGTTTATTTCTGCTGAAAAACACGTTTTGACAATTTCAGCACACTGGGGTTAAGGGCTGACTCAGTTTGCTCTTCTGAGCCAGGCAGTTACACTGTGATTCTAAGGGCTGAGAAAACGCGTTTATTTCGGGCTGAAAAACACGTTTTGAAAACTGTGCTGTTCCTGCCCTATAACTTACATGGTGGTGACCAAAGTTGCCAAAACGTGTTTATTTCTGCTGAAAAACACGTTTTGACAATTTCAGCACACTGGGGTTAAGGGCTGACTCAGTTTGCTCTTCTGAGCCAGGCAGTTACACTGTGATACTAAAGGCTGAGAAAACGCGTTTATTTCGGGCTGAAAAACACGTTTTGAAAACTGTGCTGTTCCTGCCCTATAACTTACATGGTGGTGACCAAAGTTGCCAAAACGTGTTTATTTCTGCTGTAAAACACGTTTTGACAATTTCAGCACACTGGGGTTAAGGGCTGACTCAGTGTGCTCTTCTGAGCCAGGCAGTTACACTGTGATTCTAAGGGCTGAGAAAACGCGTTTATTTCGAGCTGAAAAACACGTTTTGAAAACTGTGCTGTTCCTGCCATATAACTTACATGGTGGTGACCAAAGTTGCCAAAACGTGTTTATTTCTGCTGAAAAACACGTTTTGACAATTTCAGCACACTGGGGTTAAGGGCTGACTCACTGTGCTCTTCTGAGACAGGCAGTTACACTGTGATTCTAAGGGCAGAGAAAACGCGTTTATTTCAGGCTGAAAAACACGTTTTGAAAACTGTGCTGTTCCTGCCATATAACTTACCTGGTGGTGACCAAAGTTGCCAAAACGTGTTTATTTCTGCTGAAAAACACGTTTTGACAATTTCAGCACACTGGGGTTAAGGGCTGACTCAGTTTGCTCTTCTGAGCCAGGCAGTTACACTGTGATACTAAGGGCTGAGAAAACGCGTTTATTTCGGGCTGAAAAACACGTTTTGAAAACTGTGCTGTTCCTGCCCTATAACTTACATGGTGGTGACCAAAGTTGCCAAAACGTGTTTATTTCTGCTGTAAAACACGTTTTGACAATTTCAGCACACTGGGGTTAAGGGCTGACTCAGTGTGCTCTTCTGAGCCAGGCAGTTACACTGTGATTCTAAGGGCTGAGAAAACGCGTTTATTTCGAGCTGAAAAACACGTTTTGAAAACTGTGCTGTTCCTGCCATATAACTTACATGGTGGTGACCAAAGTTGCCAAAACGTGTTTATTTCTGCTGAAAAACACGTTTTGACAATTTCAGCACACTGGGGTTAAGGGCTGACTCACTGTGCTCTTCTGAGACAGGCAGTTACACTGTGATTCTAAGGGCAGAGAAAACGCGTTTATTTCAGGCTGAAAAACACGTTTTGAAAACTGTGCTGTTCCTGCCATATAACTTACCTGGTGGTGACCAAAGTTGCCAAAACGTGTTTATTTCTGCTGAAAAACACGTTTTGACAATTTCAGCACACTGGGGTTAAGGGCTGACTCACCGTGCTCTTCTGAGACAGGCAGTTATACTGTGATTCTAAGGGCTGAGAAAACGCGTTTATTTCGGGCTGAAAAACACGTTTTGAAAACTGTGCTGTTCCTGCCATATAACTTACATGGTGGTGACCAAAGTTGCCAAAACGTGTTTATTTCTGCTGAAAAACACGTTTTGACAATTTCAGCACACTGGGGTTAAGGGCTGACTCAGTGTGCTCTTCTGAGCCAGGCAGTTACACTGTGATTCTAAGGGCTGAGAAAACGCGTTTATTTCGGGCTGAAAAACACGTTTTGAAAACTGTGCTGTTCCTGCCCTATAAGTTACATGGTGCTGACCAAAGTTGCCAAAACGTGTTTATTTCTGCTGAAAAACACGTTTTGACAATTTCAGCACACTGGGGTTAAGGGCTGACTCACTGTGCTCTTCTGAGACAGGCAGTTACACTGTGATTCTAAGGGCAGAGAAAACGCGTTTATTTCAGGCTGAAAAACACGTTTTGAAAACTGTGCTGTTCCTGCCATATAACTTACCTGGTGGTGACCAAAGTTGCCAAAACGTGTTTATTTCTGCTGAAAAACACGTTTTGACAATTTCAGCACACTGGGGTTAAGGGCTGACTAACCGTGCTCTTCTGAGACAGGCAGTTATACTGTGATTCTAAGGGCTGAGAAAACGCGTTTATTTCGGGCTGAAAAACACGTTTTGAAAACTGTGCTGTTCCTGCCATATAACTTACATGGTGGTGACCAAAGTTGCCAAAACGTGTTTATTTCTGCTGAAAAACACGTTTTGACAATTTCAGCACACTGGGGTTAAGGGCTGACTCAGTGTGCTCTTCTGAGCCAGGCAGTTACACTGTGATTCTAAGGGCTGAGAAAACGCGTTTATTTCGGGCTGAAAAACACGTTTTGAAAACTGTGCTGTTCCTGCCCTATAAGTTACATGGTGCTGACCAAAGTTGCCAAAACGTGTTTATTTCTGCTGTAAAACACGTTTTGACAATTTCAGCACACTGGGGTTAAGGGCTGACTCAGTGTGCTCTTCTGAGACAGGCAGTTACACTGCGATTCTAAGAGCTGAGAAAACGCGTTTATTTCGGGCTGAAAAACACGTTTTGAAAACTGTGCTGTTCCTGCCATATAACTTACATGGTGGTGACCAAAGTTGCCAAAACGTGTTTATTTCTGCTGAAAAACACGTTTTGACAATTTCAGCACACTGGGGTTAAGGGCTGACTCAGTGTGCTCTTCTGAGACAGGCATTTACACTGCGATTCTAAGAGCTGAGAAAACGCGTTTATTTCGGGCTGAAAAACACGTTTTGAAAACTGTGCTGTTCCTGCCCTATAACTTACATGGTGGTGACCAAAGTTGCCAAAACGTGTTTATTTCTGCTGAAAAACACGTTTTGACAATTTCAGCACACTGGGGTTAAGGGCTGACTCAGTTTGCTCTTCTGAGCCAGGCAGTTACACTGTGATTCTAAGGGCTGAGAAAACGCGTTTATTTCGGGCTGAAAAACACGTTTTGAAAACTGTGCTGTTTATGCCCTATAACTTACATGGTGGTGACCAAAGTTGCCAAAACGTGTTTATTTCTGCTGTAAAACACGTTTTGACAATTTCAGCACACTGGGGTTAAGGGCTGACTCAGTGTGCTCTTCTGAGACAGGCAGTTACACTGCGATTCTAAGAGCTGAGAAAACGCGTTTATTTCGGGCTGAAAAACACGTTTTGAAAACTGTGCTGTTCCTGCCCTATAACTTACATGGTGGTGACCAAAGTTGCCAAAACGTGTTTATTTCTGCTGAAAAACACGTTTTGACAATTTCAGCACACTGGGGTTAAGGGCTGACTCAGTGTGCTCTTCTGAGACAGGCAGTTACAATGCGATTCTAAGAGCTGAGAAAACGCGTTTATTTCGGGCTGAAAAACACGTTTTGAAAACTGTGCTGTTCCTGCCCTATAACTTACATGGTGGTGACCAAAGTTGCCAAAACGTGTTTATTTCTGCTGAAAAACATGTTTTGACAATTTCAGCACACTGGGGTTAAGGGCTGACTCAGTGTGCTCTTCTGAGACAGGCAGTTACACTGCGATTCTAAGAGCTGAGAAAACGCGTTTATTTCGGGCTGAAAAACACGTTTTGAAAACTGTGCTGTTCCTGCCCTATAACTTACATGGTGGTGACCAAAGTTGCAAAAACGTGTTTATTTCTGCTGAAAAACACGTTTTGACAATTTCAGCACACTGGGGTTAAGGGCTGACTCAGTGTGCTCTTCTGAGACAGGCAGTTACACTGCGATTCTAAGAGCTGAGAAAACGCGTTTATTTCGGGCTGAAAAACACGTTTTGAAAACTGTGCTGTTCCTGCCCTATAACTTACATGGTGGTGACCAAAGTTGCCAAAACGTGTTTATTTCTGCTGAAAAACACGTTTTGACAATTTCAGCACACTGGGGTTAAGGGCTGACTCAGTTTGCTCTTCTGAGCCAGGCAGTTACACTGTGATTCTAAGGGCGGAGAAAACGCGTTTATTTCGGGCTGAAAAACACGTTTTGAAAACTGTGCTGTTCCTGCCCTATAACTTACATGGTGGTGACCAAAGTTGCCAAAACGTGTTTATTTCTGCTGAAAAACACGTTTTGACAATTTCAGCACACTGGGGTTAAGGGCTGACTCAGTTTGCTCTTCTGAGCCAGGCAGTTACACTGTGATTCTAAGGGCTGAGAAAACGCGTTTATTTCGGGCTGAAAAACACGTTTTGAAAACTGTGCTGTTCCTGCCCTATAACTTACATGGTGGTGACCAAAGTTGCCAAAACGTGTTTATTTCTGCTGTAAAACACGTTTTGACAATTTCAGCACACTGGGGTTAAGGGCTGACTCAGTTTGCTCTTCTGAGCCAGGCAGTTACACTGTGATTCTAAGGGCTGAGAAAACGCGTTTATTTCGAGCTGAAAAACACGTTTTGAAAACTGTGCTGTTCCTGCCATATAACTTACATGGTGGTGACCAAAGTTGCCAAAACGTGTTTATTTCTGCTGAAAAACACGTTTTGACAATTTCAGCACACTGGGGTTAAGGGCTGACTCACTGTGCTCTTCTGAGACAGGCAGTTACACTGTGATTCTAAGGGCAGAGAAAACGCGTTTATTTCGGGCTGAAAAACACGTTTTGAAAACTGTGCTGTTCCTGCCATATAACTTACCTGGTGGTGACCAAAGTTGCCAAAACGTGTTTATTTCTGCTGAAAAACACGTTTTGACAATTTCAGCACACTGGGGTTAAGGGCTGACTCACTGTGCTCTTCTGAGACAGGCAGTTACACTGTGATTCTAAGGGCTGAGAAAACGCGTTTATTTCGGGCTGAAAAACACGTTTTGAAAACTGTGCTGTTCCTGCCATATAACTTACATGGTGGTGACCAAAGTTGCCAAAACGTGTTTATTTCTGCTGAAAAACACGTTTTGACAATTTCAGCACACTGGGGTTAAGGGCTGACTCAGTTTGCTCTTCTGAGCCAGGCAGTTACACTGTGATTCTAAGGGCTGAGAAAACGCGTTTATTTCGGGCTGAAAAACACGTTTTGAAAACTGTGCTGTTCCTGCCCTATAACTTACATGGTGGTGACCAAAGTTGCCAAAACGTGTTTATTTCTGCTGAAAAACACGTTTTGACAATTTCAGCACACTGGGGTTAAGGGCTGACTCAGTGTGCTCTTCTGAGCCAGGCAGTTACACTGTGATTCTAAGGGCTGAGAAAACGCGTTTATTTCGGGCTGAAAAACACGTTTTGAAAACTGTGCTGTTCCTGCCCTATAACTTACATGGTGGTGACCAAAGTTGCCAAAACGTGTTTATTTCTGCTGTAAAACACGTTTAGACAATTTCAGCACACTGGGGTTAAGGGCTGACTCAGTGTGCTCTTCTGAGCCAGGCAGTTACACTGTGATTCTAAGGGCTGAGAAAACGCGTTTATTTCGGGCTGAAAAACACGTTTTGAAAACTGTGCTGTTCCTGCCCTATAACTTACATGGTGGTGACCAAAGTTGCCAAAACGTGTTTATTTCTGCTGAAAAACACGTTTTGACAATTTCAGCACACTGGGGTTAAGGGCTGACTCAGTTTGCTCTTCTGAGCCAGGCAGTTACACTGTGATTCTAAGGGCTGAGAAAACGCGTTTATTTCGGGCTGAAAAACACGTTTTGAAAACTGTGCTGTTCCTGCCCTATAACTTACATGGTGGTGACCAAAGTTGCCAAAACGTGTTTATTTCTGCTGAAAAACACGTTTTGACAATTTCAGCACACTGGGGTTAAGGGCTGACTCAGTTTGCTCTTCTGAGCCAGGCAGTTACACTGTGATTCTAAGGGCTGAGAAAACGCGTTTATTTCGGGCTGAAAAACACGTTTTGAAAACTGTGCTGTTCCTGCCCTATAACTTACATGGTGGTGACCAAAGTTGCCAAAACGTGTTTATTTCTGCTGTAAAACACGTTTTGACAATTTCAGCACACTGGGGTTAAGGGCTGACTCAGTGTGCTCTTCTGAGCCAGGCAGTTACACTGTGATTCTAAGGGCTGAGAAAACGCGTTCATTTCGAGCTGAAAAACACGTTTTGAAAACTGTGCTGTTCCTGCCATATAACTTACATGGTGGTGACCAAAGTTGCCAAAACGTGTTTATTTCTGCTGAAAAACACGTTTTGACAATTTCAGCACACTGGGGTTAAGGGCTGACTCACTGTGCTCTTCTGAGACAGGCAGTTACACTGTGATTCTAAGGGCAGAGAAAACGCGTTTATTTCAGGCTGAAAAACACGTTTTGAAAACTGTGCTGTTCCTGCCATATAACTTACCTGGTGGTGACCAAAGTTGCCAAAACGTGTTTATTTCTGCTGAAAAACACGTTTTGACAATTTCAGCACACTGGGGTTAAGGGCTGACTCACTGTGCTCTTCTGAGACAGGCAGTTACACTGTGATTCTAAGGGCTGAGAAAACGCGTTTATTTCGGGCTGAAAAACACGTTTTGAAAACTGTGCTGTTCCTGCCATATAACTTACATGGTGGTGACCAAAGTTGCCAAAACGTGTTTATTTATGCTGAAAAACACGTTTTGACAATTTCAGCACACTGGGGTTAAGGGCTGACTCAGTGTGCTCTTCTGAGACAGGCAGTTACACTGTGATTCTAAGGGCTGAGAAAACGCGTTTATTTCGGGCTGAAAAACACGTTTTGAAAACTGTGCTGTTCCTGCCCTATAAGTTACATGGTGCTGACCAAAGTTGCCAAAACGTGTTCATTTCTGCTGTAAAACACGTTTTGACAATTTCAGCACACTGGGGTTAAGGGCTGACTCAGTGTGCTCTTCTGAGACAGGCAGTTACACTGCGATTCTAAGAGCTGAGAAAACGCGTTCATTTCGGGCTGAAAAACACGTTTTGAAAACTGTGCTGTTCCTGCCATATAACTTACATGGTGTTGACCAAAGTTGCCAAAACGTGTTTATTTCTGCTGAAAAACACGTTTTGACAATTTCAGCACACTGGGGTTAAGGGCTGACTCAGTGTGCTCTTCTGAGCCAGGCAGTTACACTGTGATTCTAAGGGCTGAGAAAACGCGTTTATTTCGGGCTGAAAAACACGTTTTGAAAACTGTGCTGTTCCTGCCCTATAAGTTACATGGTGCTGACCAAAGTTGCCAAAACGTGTTTATTTCTGCTGTAAAACACGTTTTGACAATTTCAGCACACTGGGGTTAAGGGCTGACTCAGTGTGCTCTTCTGAGACAGGCAGTTACACTGCGATTCTAAGAGCTGAGAAAACGCGTTTATTTCGGGCTGAAAAACACGTTTTGAAAACTGTGCTGTTCCTGCCATATAACTTACATGGTGGTGACCAAAGTTGCCAAAACGTGTTTATTTCTGCTGAAAAACACGTTTTGACAATTTCAGCACACTGGGGTTAAGGGCTGACTCAGTGTGCTCTTCTGAGACAGGCATTTACACTGCGATTCTAAGAGCTGAGAAAACGCGTTTATTTCGGGCTGAAAAACACGTTTTGAAAACTGTGCTGTTCCTGCCCTATAACTTACATGGTGGTGACCAAAGTTGCCAAAACGTGTTTATTTCTGCTGAAAAACACGTTTTGACAATTTCAGCACACTGGGGTTAAGGGCTGACTCAGTTTGCTCTTCTGAGCCAGGCAGTTACACTGTGATTCTAAGGGCTGAGAAAACGCGTTTATTTCGGGCTGAAAAACACGTTTTGAAAACTGTGCTGTTTATGCCCTATAACTTACATGGTGGTGACCAAAGTTGCCAAAACGTGTTTATTTCTGCTGTAAAACACGTTTTGACAATTTCAGCACACTGGGGTTAAGGGCTGACTCAGTGTGCTCTTCTGAGCCAGGCAGTTACACTGTGATTCTAAGGGCTGAGAAAACGCGTTTATTTCGAGCTGAAAAACACGTTTTGAAAACTGTGCTGTTCCTGCCATATAACTTACATGGTGGTGACCAAAGTTGCCAAAACGTGTTTATTTCTGCTGAAAAACACGTTTTGACAATTTCAGCACACTGGGGTTAAGGGCTGACTCAGTGTGCTCTTCTGAGCCAGGCAGTTACACTGTGATTCTAAGGGCTGAGAAAACGCGTTTATTTCGGGCTGAAAAACACGTTTTGAAAACTGTGCTGTTCCTGCCCTATAACTTACATGGTGGTGACCAAAGTTGCCAAAACGTGTTTATTTCTGCTGTAAAACACGTTTAGACAATTTCAGCACACTGGGGTTAAGGGCTGACTCAGTGTGCTCTTCTGAGCCAGGCAGTTACACTGTGATTCTAAGGGCTGAGAAAACGCGTTTATTTCGGGCTGAAAAACACGTTTTGAAAACTGTGCTGTTCCTGCCCTATAACTTACATGGTGGTGACCAAAGTTGCCAAAACGTGTTTATTTCTGCTGAAAAACACGTTTTGACAATTTCAGCACACTGGGGTTAAGGGCTGACTCAGTTTGCTCTTCTGAGCCAGGCAGTTACACTGTGATTCTAAGGGCTGAGAAAACGCGTTTATTTCGGGCTGAAAAACACGTTTTGAAAACTGTGCTGTTCCTGCCCTATAACTTACATGGTGGTGACCAAAGTTGCCAAAACGTGTTTATTTCTGCTGAAAAACACGTTTTGACAATTTCAGCACACTGGGGTTAAGGGCTGACTCAGTTTGCTCTTCTGAGCCAGGCAGTTACACTGTGATTCTAAGGGCTGAGAAAACGCGTTTATTTCGGGCTGAAAAACACGTTTTGAAAACTGTGCTGTTCCTGCCCTATAACTTACATGGTGGTGACCAAAGTTGCCAAAACGTGTTTATTTCTGCTGTAAAACACGTTTTGACAATTTCAGCACACTGGGGTTAAGGGCTGACTCAGTGTGCTCTTCTGAGCCAGGCAGTTACACTGTGATTCTAAGGGCTGAGAAAACGCGTTCATTTCGAGCTGAAAAACACGTTTTGAAAACTGTGCTGTTCCTGCCATATAACTTACATGGTGGTGACCAAAGTTGCCAAAACGTGTTTATTTCTGCTGAAAAACACGTTTTGACAATTTCAGCACACTGGGGTTAAGGGCTGACTCACTGTGCTCTTCTGAGACAGGCAGTTACACTGTGATTCTAAGGGCAGAGAAAACGCGTTTATTTCAGGCTGAAAAACACGTTTTGAAAACTGTGCTGTTCCTGCCATATAACTTACCTGGTGGTGACCAAAGTTGCCAAAACGTGTTTATTTCTGCTGAAAAACACGTTTTGACAATTTCAGCACACTGGGGTTAAGGGCTGACTCACTGTGCTCTTCTGAGACAGGCAGTTACACTGTGATTCTAAGGGCTGAGAAAACGCGTTTATTTCGGGCTGAAAAACACGTTTTGAAAACTGTGCTGTTCCTGCCATATAACTTACATGGTGGTGACCAAAGTTGCCAAAACGTGTTTATTTATGCTGAAAAACACGTTTTGACAATTTCAGCACACTGGGGTTAAGGGCTGACTCAGTGTGCTCTTCTGAGACAGGCAGTTACACTGTGATTCTAAGGGCTGAGAAAACGCGTTTATTTCGGGCTGAAAAACACGTTTTGAAAACTGTGCTGTTCCTGCCCTATAAGTTACATGGTGCTGACCAAAGTTGCCAAAACGTGTTCATTTCTGCTGTAAAACACGTTTTGACAATTTCAGCACACTGGGGTTAAGGGCTGACTCAGTGTGCTCTTCTGAGACAGGCAGTTACACTGCGATTCTAAGAGCTGAGAAAACGCGTTTATTTCGGGCTGAAAAACACGTTTTGAAAACTGTGCTGTTCCTGCCATATAACTTACATGGTGGTGACCAAAGTTGCCAAAACGTGTTTATTTCTGCTGAAAAACACGTTTTGACAATTTCAGCACACTGGGGTTAAGGGCTGACTCAGTGTGCTCTTCTGAGCCAGGCAGTTACACTGTGATTCTAAGGGCTGAGAAAACGCGTTTATTTCGGGCTGAAAAACACGTTTTGAAAACTGTGCTGTTCCTGCCCTATAACTTACATGGTGGTGACCAAAGTTGCCAAAACGTGTTTATTTCTGCTGTAAAACACGTTTAGACAATTTCAGCACACTGGGGTTAAGGGCTGACTCAGTGTGCTCTTCTGAGCCAGGCAGTTACACTGTGATTCTAAGGGCTGAGAAAACGCGTTTATTTCGGGCTGAAAAACACGTTTTGAAAACTGTGCTGTTCCTGCCCTATAACTTACATGGTGGTGACCAAAGTTGCCAAAACGTGTTTATTTCTGCTGAAAAACACGTTTTGACAATTTCAGCACACTGGGGTTAAGGGCTGACTCAGTTTGCTCTTCTGAGCCAGGCAGTTACACTGTGATTCTAAGGGCTGAGAAAACGCGTTTATTTCGGGCTGAAAAACACGTTTTGAAAACTGTGCTGTTCCTGCCCTATAACTTACATGGTGGTGACCAAAGTTGCCAAAACGTGTTTATTTCTGCTGAAAAACACGTTTTGACAATTTCAGCACACTGGGGTTAAGGGCTGACTCAGTTTGCTCTTCTGAGCCAGGCAGTTACACTGTGATTCTAAGGGCTGAGAAAACGCGTTTATTTCGGGCTGAAAAACACGTTTTGAAAACTGTGCTGTTCCTGCCCTATAACTTACATGGTGGTGACCAAAGTTGCCAAAACGTGTTTATTTCTGCTGTAAAACACGTTTTGACAATTTCAGCACACTGGGGTTAAGGGCTGACTCAGTGTGCTCTTCTGAGCCAGGCAGTTACACTGTGATTCTAAGGGCTGAGAAAACGCGTTCATTTCGAGCTGAAAAACACGTTTTGAAAACTGTGCTGTTCCTGCCATATAACTTACATGGTGGTGACCAAAGTTGCCAAAACGTGTTTATTTCTGCTGAAAAACACGTTTTGACAATTTCAGCACACTGGGGTTAAGGGCTGACTCACTGTGCTCTTCTGAGACAGGCAGTTACACTGTGATTCTAAGGGCAGAGAAAACGCGTTTATTTCAGGCTGAAAAACACGTTTTGAAAACTGTGCTGTTCCTGCCATATAACTTACCTGGTGGTGACCAAAGTTGCCAAAACGTGTTTATTTCTGCTGAAAAACACGTTTTGACAATTTCAGCACACTGGGGTTAAGGGCTGACTCACTGTGCTCTTCTGAGACAGGCAGTTACACTGTGATTCTAAGGGCTGAGAAAACGCGTTTATTTCGGGCTGAAAAACACGTTTTGAAAACTGTGCTGTTCCTGCCATATAACTTACATGGTGGTGACCAAAGTTGCCAAAACGTGTTTATTTATGCTGAAAAACACGTTTTGACAATTTCAGCACACTGGGGTTAAGGGCTGACTCAGTGTGCTCTTCTGAGACAGGCAGTTACACTGTGATTCTAAGGGCTGAGAAAACGCGTTTATTTCGGGCTGAAAAACACGTTTTGAAAACTGTGCTGTTCCTGCCCTATAAGTTACATGGTGCTGACCAAAGTTGCCAAAACGTGTTCATTTCTGCTGTAAAACACGTTTTGACAATTTCAGCACACTGGGGTTAAGGGCTGACTCAGTGTGCTCTTCTGAGACAGGCAGTTACACTGCGATTCTAAGAGCTGAGAAAACGCGTTTATTTCGGGCTGAAAAACACGTTTTGAAAACTGTGCTGTTCCTGCCATATAACTTACATGGTGTTGACCAAAGTTGCCAAAACGTGTTTATTTCTGCTGAAAAACACGTTTTGACAATTTCAGCACACTGGGGTTAAGGGCTGACTCAGTGTGCTCTTCTGAGCCAGGCAGTTACACTGTGATTCTAAGGGCTGAGAAAACGCGTTTATTTCGGGCTGAAAAACACGTTTTGAAAACTGTGCTGTTCCTGCCCTATAAGTTACATGGTGCTGACCAAAGTTGCCAAAACGTGTTTATTTCTGCTGTAAAACACGTTTTGACAATTTCAGCACACTGGGGTTAAGGGCTGACTCAGTGTGCTCTTCTGAGACAGGCAGTTACACTGCGATTCTAAGAGCTGAGAAAACGCGTTTATTTCGGGCTGAAAAACACGTTTTGAAAACTGTGCTGTTCCTGCCATATAACTTACATGGTGGTGACCAAAGTTGCCAAAACGTGTTTATTTCTGCTGAAAAACACGTTTTGACAATTTCAGCACACTGGGGTTAAGGGCTGACTCAGTGTGCTCTTCTGAGACAGGCATTTACACTGCGATTCTAAGAGCTGAGAAAACGCGTTTATTTCGGGCTGAAAAACACGTTTTGAAAACTGTGCTGTTCCTGCCCTATAACTTACATGGTGGTGACCAAAGTTGCCAAAACGTGTTTATTTCTGCTGAAAAACACGTTTTGACAATTTCAGCACACTGGGGTTAAGGGCTGACTCAGTTTGCTCTTCTGAGCCAGGCAGTTACACTGTGATTCTAAGGGCTGAGAAAACGCGTTTATTTCGGGCTGAAAAACACGTTTTGAAAACTGTGCTGTTTATGCCCTATAACTTACATGGTGGTGACCAAAGTTGCCAAAACGTGTTTATTTCTGCTGTAAAACACGTTTTGACAATTTCAGCACACTGGGGTTAAGGGCTGACTCAGTGTGCTCTTCTGAGCCAGGCAGTTACACTGTGATTCTAAGGGCTGAGAAAACGCGTTTATTTCGAGCTGAAAAACACGTTTTGAAAACTGTGCTGTTCCTGCCATATAACTTACATGGTGGTGACCAAAGTTGCCAAAACGTGTTTATTTCTGCTGAAAAACACGTTTTGACAATTTCAGCACACTGGGGTTAAGGGCTGACTCACTGTGCTCTTCTGAGACAGGCAGTTACACTGTGATTCTAAGGGCAGAGAAAACGCGTTTATTTCAGGCTGAAAAACACGTTTTGAAAACTGTGCTGTTCCTGCCATATAACTTACCTGGTGGTGACCAAAGTTGCCAAAACGTGTTTATTTCTGCTGAAAAACACGTTTTGACAATTTCAGCACACTGGGGTTAAGGGCTGACTCACCGTGCTCTTCTGAGACAGGCAGTTATACTGTGATTCTAAGGGCTGAGAAAACGCGTTTATTTCGGGCTGAAAAACACGTTTTGAAAACTGTGCTGTTCCTGCCATATAACTTACATGGTGGTGACCAAAGTTGCCAAAACGTGTTTATTTCTGCTGAAAAACACGTTTTGACAATTTCAGCACACTGGGGTTAAGGGCTGACTCAGTGTGCTCTTCTGAGCCAGGCAGTTACACTGTGATTCTAAGGGCTGAGAAAACGCGTTTATTTCGGGCTGAAAAACACGTTTTGAAAACTGTGCTGTTCCTGCCCTATAAGTTACATGGTGCTGACCAAAGTTGCCAAAACGTGTTTATTTCTGCTGAAAAACACGTTTTGACAATTTCAGCACACTGGGGTTAAGGGCTGACTCACTGTGCTCTTCTGAGACAGGCAGTTACACTGTGATTCTAAGGGCAGAGAAAACGCGTTTATTTCAGGCTGAAAAACACGTTTTGAAAACTGTGCTGTTCCTGCCATATAACTTACCTGGTGGTGACCAAAGTTGCCAAAACGTGTTTATTTCTGCTGAAAAACACGTTTTGACAATTTCAGCACACTGGGGTTAAGGGCTGACTCACCGTGCTCTTCTGAGACAGGCAGTTATACTGTGATTCTAAGGGCTGAGAAAACGCGTTTATTTCGGGCTGAAAAACACGTTTTGAAAACTGTGCTGTTCCTGCCATATAACTTACATGGTGGTGACCAAAGTTGCCAAAACGTGTTTATTTCTGCTGAAAAACACGTTTTGACAATTTCAGCACACTGGGGTTAAGGGCTGACTCAGTGTGCTCTTCTGAGCCAGGCAGTTACACTGTGATTCTAAGGGCTGAGAAAACGCGTTTATTTCGGGCTGAAAAACACGTTTTGAAAACTGTGCTGTTCCTGCCCTATAAGTTACATGGTGCTGACCAAAGTTGCCAAAACGTGTTTATTTCTGCTGTAAAACACGTTTTGACAATTTCAGCACACTGGGGTTAAGGGCTGACTCAGTGTGCTCTTCTGAGACAGGCAGTTACACTGCGATTCTAAGAGCTGAGAAAACGCGTTTATTTCGGGCTGAAAAACACGTTTTGAAAACTGTGCTGTTCCTGCCATATAACTTACATGGTGGTGACCAAAGTTGCCAAAACGTGTTTATTTCTGCTGAAAAACACGTTTTGACAATTTCAGCACACTGGGGTTAAGGGCTGACTCAGTGTGCTCTTCTGAGACAGGCATTTACACTGCGATTCTAAGAGCTGAGAAAACGCGTTTATTTCGGGCTGAAAAACACGTTTTGAAAACTGTGCTGTTCCTGCCCTATAACTTACATGGTGGTGACCAAAGTTGCCAAAACGTGTTTATTTCTGCTGAAAAACACGTTTTGACAATTTCAGCACACTGGGGTTAAGGGCTGACTCAGTTTGCTCTTCTGAGCCAGGCAGTTACACTGTGATTCTAAGGGCTGAGAAAACGCGTTTATTTCGGGCTGAAAAACACGTTTTGAAAACTGTGCTGTTTATGCCCTATAACTTACATGGTGGTGACCAAAGTTGCCAAAACGTGTTTATTTCTGCTGTAAAACACGTTTTGACAATTTCAGCACACTGGGGTTAAGGGCTGACTCAGTGTGCTCTTCTGAGACAGGCAGTTACACTGCGATTCTAAGAGCTGAGAAAACGCGTTTATTTCGGGCTGAAAAACACGTTTTGAAAACTGTGCTGTTCCTGCCCTATAACTTACATGGTGGTGACCAAAGTTGCCAAAACGTGTTTATTTCTGCTGAAAAACACGTTTTGACAATTTCAGCACACTGGGGTTAAGGGCTGACTCAGTGTGCTCTTCTGAGACAGGCAGTTACAATGCGATTCTAAGAGCTGAGAAAACGCGTTTATTTCGGGCTGAAAAACACGTTTTGAAAACTGTGCTGTTCCTGCCCTATAACTTACATGGTGGTGACCAAAGTTGCCAAAACGTGTTTATTTCTGCTGAAAAACATGTTTTGACAATTTCAGCACACTGGGGTTAAGGGCTGACTCAGTGTGCTCTTCTGAGACAGGCAGTTACACTGCGATTCTAAGAGCTGAGAAAACGCGTTTATTTCGGGCTGAAAAACACGTTTTGAAAACTGTGCTGTTCCTGCCCTATAACTTACATGGTGGTGACCAAAGTTGCAAAAACGTGTTTATTTCTGCTGAAAAACACGTTTTGACAATTTCAGCACACTGGGGTTAAGGGCTGACTCAGTGTGCTCTTCTGAGACAGGCAGTTACACTGCGATTCTAAGAGCTGAGAAAACGCGTTTATTTCGGGCTGAAAAACACGTTTTGAAAACTGTGCTGTTCCTGCCCTATAACTTACATGGTGGTGACCAAAGTTGCAAAAACGTGTTTATTTCTGCTGAAAAACACGTTTTGACAATTTCAGCACACTGGGGTTAAGGGCTGACTCAGTGTGCTCTTCTGAGACAGGCAGTTACACTGCGATTCTAAGAGCTGAGAAAACGCGTTTATTTCGGGCTGAAAAACACGTTTTGAAAACTGTGCTGTTCCTGCCCTATAACTTACATGGTGGTGACCAAAGTTGCCAAAACGTGTTTATTTCTGCTGAAAAACACGTTTTGACAATTTCAGCACACTGGGGTTAAGGGCTGACTCAGTTTGCTCTTCTGAGCCAGGCAGTTACACTGTGATTCTAAGGGCTGAGAAAACGCGTTTATTTCGGGCTGAAAAACACGTTTTGAAAACTGTGCTGTTCCTGCCCTATAACTTACATGGTGGTGACCAAAGTTGCCAAAACGTGTTTATTTCTGCTGTAAAACACGTTTTGACAATTTCAGCACACTGGGGTTAAGGGCTGACTCAGTTTGCTCTTCTGAGCCAGGCAGTTACACTGTGATTCTAAGGGCTGAGAAAACGCGTTTATTTCGAGCTGAAAAACACGTTTTGAAAACTGTGCTGTTCCTGCCATATAACTTACATGGTGGTGACCAAAGTTGCCAAAACGTGTTTATTTCTGCTGAAAAACACGTTTTGACAATTTCAGCACACTGGGGTTAAGGGCTGACTCACTGTGCTCTTCTGAGACAGGCAGTTACACTGTGATTCTAAGGGCAGAGAAAACGCGTTTATTTCGGGCTGAAAAACACGTTTTGAAAACTGTGCTGTTCCTGCCATATAACTTACCTGGTGGTGACCAAAGTTGCCAAAACGTGTTTATTTCTGCTGAAAAACACGTTTTGACAATTTCAGCACACTGGGGTTAAGGGCTGACTCACTGTGCTCTTCTGAGACAGGCAGTTACACTGTGATTCTAAGGGCTGAGAAAACGCGTTTATTTCGGGCTGAAAAACACGTTTTGAAAACTGTGCTGTTCCTGCCATATAACTTACATGGTGGTGACCAAAGTTGCCAAAACGTGTTTATTTCTGCTGAAAAACACGTTTTGACAATTTCAGCACACTGGGGTTAAGGGCTGACTCAGTTTGCTCTTCTGAGCCAGGCAGTTACACTGTGATTCTAAGGGCTGAGAAAACGCGTTTATTTCGGGCTGAAAAACACGTTTTGAAAACTGTGCTGTTCCTGCCCTATAACTTACATGGTGGTGACCAAAGTTGCCAAAACGTGTTTATTTCTGCTGAAAAACACGTTTTGACAATTTCAGCACACTGGGGTTAAGGGCTGACTCAGTGTGCTCTTCTGAGCCAGGCAGTTACACTGTGATTCTAAGGGCTGAGAAAACGCGTTTATTTCGGGCTGAAAAACACGTTTTGAAAACTGTGCTGTTCCTGCCCTATAACTTACATGGTGGTGACCAAAGTTGCCAAAACGTGTTTATTTCTGCTGTAAAACACGTTTAGACAATTTCAGCACACTGGGGTTAAGGGCTGACTCAGTGTGCTCTTCTGAGCCAGGCAGTTACACTGTGATTCTAAGGGCTGAGAAAACGCGTTTATTTCGGGCTGAAAAACACGTTTTGAAAACTGTGCTGTTCCTGCCCTATAACTTACATGGTGGTGACCAAAGTTGCCAAAACGTGTTTATTTCTGCTGAAAAACACGTTTTGACAATTTCAGCACACTGGGGTTAAGGGCTGACTCAGTTTGCTCTTCTGAGCCAGGCAGTTACACTGTGATTCTAAGGGCTGAGAAAACGCGTTTATTTCGGGCTGAAAAACACGTTTTGAAAACTGTGCTGTTCCTGCCCTATAACTTACATGGTGGTGACCAAAGTTGCCAAAACGTGTTTATTTCTGCTGAAAAACACGTTTTGACAATTTCAGCACACTGGGGTTAAGGGCTGACTCAGTTTGCTCTTCTGAGCCAGGCAGTTACACTGTGATTCTAAGGGCTGAGAAAACGCGTTTATTTCGGGCTGAAAAACACGTTTTGAAAACTGTGCTGTTCCTGCCCTATAACTTACATGGTGGTGACCAAAGTTGCCAAAACGTGTTTATTTCTGCTGTAAAACACGTTTTGACAATTTCAGCACACTGGGGTTAAGGGCTGACTCAGTGTGCTCTTCTGAGCCAGGCAGTTACACTGTGATTCTAAGGGCTGAGAAAACGCGTTCATTTCGAGCTGAAAAACACGTTTTGAAAACTGTGCTGTTCCTGCCATATAACTTACATGGTGGTGACCAAAGTTGCCAAAACGTGTTTATTTCTGCTGAAAAACACGTTTTGACAATTTCAGCACACTGGGGTTAAGGGCTGACTCACTGTGCTCTTCTGAGACAGGCAGTTACACTGTGATTCTAAGGGCAGAGAAAACGCGTTTATTTCAGGCTGAAAAACACGTTTTGAAAACTGTGCTGTTCCTGCCATATAACTTACCTGGTGGTGACCAAAGTTGCCAAAACGTGTTTATTTCTGCTGAAAAACACGTTTTGACAATTTCAGCACACTGGGGTTAAGGGCTGACTCACTGTGCTCTTCTGAGACAGGCAGTTACACTGTGATTCTAAGGGCTGAGAAAACGCGTTTATTTCGGGCTGAAAAACACGTTTTGAAAACTGTGCTGTTCCTGCCATATAACTTACATGGTGGTGACCAAAGTTGCCAAAACGTGTTTATTTATGCTGAAAAACACGTTTTGACAATTTCAGCACACTGGGGTTAAGGGCTGACTCAGTGTGCTCTTCTGAGACAGGCAGTTACACTGTGATTCTAAGGGCTGAGAAAACGCGTTTATTTCGGGCTGAAAAACACGTTTTGAAAACTGTGCTGTTCCTGCCCTATAAGTTACATGGTGCTGACCAAAGTTGCCAAAACGTGTTCATTTCTGCTGTAAAACACGTTTTGACAATTTCAGCACACTGGGGTTAAGGGCTGACTCAGTGTGCTCTTCTGAGACAGGCAGTTACACTGCGATTCTAAGAGCTGAGAAAACGCGTTTATTTCGGGCTGAAAAACACGTTTTGAAAACTGTGCTGTTCCTGCCATATAACTTACATGGTGTTGACCAAAGTTGCCAAAACGTGTTTATTTCTGCTGAAAAACACGTTTTGACAATTTCAGCACACTGGGGTTAAGGGCTGACTCAGTGTGCTCTTCTGAGCCAGGCAGTTACACTGTGATTCTAAGGGCTGAGAAAACGCGTTTATTTCGGGCTGAAAAACACGTTTTGAAAACTGTGCTGTTCCTGCCCTATAAGTTACATGGTGCTGACCAAAGTTGCCAAAACGTGTTTATTTCTGCTGTAAAACACGTTTTGACAATTTCAGCACACTGGGGTTAAGGGCTGACTCAGTGTGCTCTTCTGAGACAGGCAGTTACACTGCGATTCTAAGAGCTGAGAAAACGCGTTTATTTCGGGCTGAAAAACACGTTTTGAAAACTGTGCTGTTCCTGCCATATAACTTACATGGTGGTGACCAAAGTTGCCAAAACGTGTTTATTTCTGCTGAAAAACACGTTTTGACAATTTCAGCACACTGGGGTTAAGGGCTGACTCAGTGTGCTCTTCTGAGACAGGCATTTACACTGCGATTCTAAGAGCTGAGAAAACGCGTTTATTTCGGGCTGAAAAACACGTTTTGAAAACTGTGCTGTTCCTGCCCTATAACTTACATGGTGGTGACCAAAGTTGCCAAAACGTGTTTATTTCTGCTGAAAAACACGTTTTGACAATTTCAGCACACTGGGGTTAAGGGCTGACTCAGTTTGCTCTTCTGAGCCAGGCAGTTACACTGTGATTCTAAGGGCTGAGAAAACGCGTTTATTTCGGGCTGAAAAACACGTTTTGAAAACTGTGCTGTTTATGCCCTATAACTTACATGGTGGTGACCAAAGTTGCCAAAACGTGTTTATTTCTGCTGTAAAACACGTTTTGACAATTTCAGCACACTGGGGTTAAGGGCTGACTCAGTGTGCTCTTCTGAGACAGGCAGTTACACTGCGATTCTAAGAGCTGAGAAAACGCGTTTATTTCGGGCTGAAAAACACGTTTTGAAAACTGTGCTGTTCCTGCCCTATAACTTACATGGTGGTGACCAAAGTTGCCAAAACGTGTTTATTTCTGCTGAAAAACACGTTTTGACAATTTCAGCACACTGGGGTTAAGGGCTGACTCAGTGTGCTCTTCTGAGACAGGCAGTTACACTGCGATTCTAAGAGCTGAGAAAACGCGTTTATTTCGGGCTGAAAAACACGTTTTGAAAACTGTGCTGTTCCTGCCCTATAACTTACATGGTGGTGACCAAAGTTGCCAAAACGTGTTTATTTCTGCTGAAAAACACGTTTTGACAATTTCAGCACACTGGGGTTAAGGGCTGACTCAGTGTGCTCTTCTGAGACAGGCAGTTACACTGCGATTCTAAGAGCTGAGAAAACGCGTTTATTTCGGGCTGAAAAACACGTTTTGAAAACTGTGCTGTTCCTGCCCTATAACTTACATGGTGGTGACCAAAGTTGCAAAAACGTGTTTATTTCTGCTGAAAAACACGTTTTGACAATTTCAGCACACTGGGGTTAAGGGCTGACTCAGTGTGCTCTTCTGAGACAGGCAGTTACACTGCGATTCTAAGAGCTGAGAAAACGCGTTTATTTCGGGCTGAAAAACACGTTTTGAAAACTGTGCTGTTCCTGCCCTATAACTTACATGGTGGTGACCAAAGTTGCCAAAACGTGTTTATTTCTGCTGAAAAACACGTTTTGACAATTTCAGCACACTGGGGTTAAGGGCTGACTCAGTTTGCTCTTCTGAGCCAGGCAGTTACACTGTGATTCTAAGGGCTGAGAAAACGCGTTTATTTCGGGCTGAAAAACACGTTTTGAAAACTGTGCTGTTCCTGCCCTATAACTTACATGGTGGTGACCAAAGTTGCCAAAACGTGTTTATTTCTGCTGAAAAACACGTTTTGACAATTTCAGCACACTGGGGTTAAGGGCTGACTCAGTTTGCTCTTCTGAGCCAGGCAGTTACACTGTGATTCTAAGGGCTGAGAAAACGCGTTTATTTCGGGCTGAAAAACACGTTTTGAAAACTGTGCTGTTCCTGCCCTATAACTTACATGGTGGTGACCAAAGTTGCCAAAACGTGTTTATTTCTGCTGTAAAACACGTTTTGACAATTTCAGCACACTGGGGTTAAGGGCTGACTCAGTGTGCTCTTCTGAGCCAGGCAGTTACACTGTGATTCTAAGGGCTGAGAAAACGCGTTTATTTCGAGCTGAAAAACACGTTTTGAAAACTGTGCTGTTCCTGCCATATAACTTACATGGTGGTGACCAAAGTTGCCAAAACGTGTTTATTTCTGCTGAAAAACACGTTTTGACAATTTCAGCACACTGGGGTTAAGGGCTGACTCACTGTGCTCTTCTGAGACAGGCAGTTACACTGTGATTCTAAGGGCAGAGAAAACGCGTTTATTTCGGGCTGAAAAACACGTTTTGAAAACTGTGCTGTTCCTGCCATATAACTTACCTGGTGGTGACCAAAGTTGCCAAAACGTGTTTATTTCTGCTGAAAAACACGTTTTGACAATTTCAGCACACTGGGGTTAAGGGCTGACTCACTGTGCTCTTCTGAGACAGGCAGTTACACTGTGATTCTAAGGGCTGAGAAAACGCGTTTATTTCGGGCTGAAAAACACGTTTTGAAAACTGTGCTGTTCCTGCCATATAACTTACATGGTGGTGACCAAAGTTGCCAAAACGTGTTTATTTCTGCTGAAAAACACGTTTTGACAATTTCAGCACACTGGGGTTAAGGGCTGACTCAGTTTGCTATTCTGAGCCACTTAGTTACACTGTGATTCTAAGGGCTGAGAAAACGCGTTTATTTCGGGCTGAAAAACACGTTTTGAAAACTGTGCTGTTCCTGCCCTATAACTTACATGGTGGTGACCAAAGTTGCCAAAACGTGTTTATTTCTGCTGAAAAACACGTTTTGACAATTTCAGCACACTGGGGTTAAGGGCTGACTCAGTTTGCTCTTCTGAGCCAGGCAGTTACACTGTGATACTAAGGGCTGAGAAAACGCGTTTATTTCGGGCTGAAAAACACGTTTTGAAAACTGTGCTGTTTATGCCCTATAACTTACATGGTGGTGACCAAAGTTGCCAAAACGTGTTTATTTCTGCTGTAAAACACGTTTTGACAATTTCAGCACACTGGGGTTAAGGGCTGACTCAGTGTGCTCTTCTGAGACAGGCAGTTACACTGCGATTCTAAGAGCTGAGAAAACGCGTTTATTTCGGGCTGAAAAACACGTTTTGAAAACTGTGCTGTTCCTGCCCTATAACTTACATGGTGGTGACCAAAGTTGCCAAAACGTGTTTATTTCTGCTGAAAAACACGTTTTGACAATTTCAGCACACTGGGGTTAAGGGCTGACTCAGTGTGCTCTTCTGAGACAGGCAGTTACACTGCGATTCTAAGAGCTGAGAAAACGCGTTTATTTCGGGCTGAAAAACATGTTTTGAAAACTGTGCTGTTCCTGCCCTATAACTTACATGGTGGTGACCAAAGTTGCCAAAACGTGTTTATTTCTGCTGAAAAACACGTTTTGACAATTTCAGCACACTGGGGTTAAGGGCTGACTCAGTGTGCTCTTCTGAGACAGGCAGTTACACTGCGATTCTAAGAGCTGAGAAAACGCGTTTATTTCGGGCTGAAAAACACGTTTTGAAAACTGTGCTGTTCCTGCCCTATAACTTACATGGTGGTGACCAAAGTTGCAAAAACGTGTTTATTTCTGCTGAAAAACACGTTTTGACAATTTCAGCACACTGGGGTTAAGGGCTGACTCAGTGTGCTCTTCTGAGACAGGCAGTTACACTGCGATTCTAAGAGCTGAGAAAACGCGTTTATTTCGGGCTGAAAAACACGTTTTGAAAACTGTGCTGTTCCTGCCCTATAACTTACATGGTGGTGACCAAAGTTGCCAAAACGTGTTTATTTCTGCTGAAAAACACGTTTTGACAATTTCAGCACACTGGGGTTAAGGGCTGACTCAGTTTGCTCTTCTGAGCCAGGCAGTTACACTGTGATTCTAAGGGCTGAGAAAACGCGTTTATTTCGGGCTGAAAAACACGTTTTGAAAACTGTGCTGTTCCTGCCCTATAACTTACATGGTGGTGACCAAAGTTGCCAAAACGTGTTTATTTCTGCTGAAAAACACGTTTTGACAATTTCAGCACACTGGGGTTAAGGGCTGACTCAGTTTGCTCTTCTGAGCCAGGCAGTTACACTGTGATTCTAAGGGCTGAGAAAACGCGTTTATTTCGGGCTGAAAAACACGTTTTGAAAACTGTGCTGTTCCTGCCCTATAACTTACATGGTGGTGACCAAAGTTGCCAAAACGTGTTTATTTCTGCTGTAAAACACGTTTTGACAATTTCAGCACACTGGGGTTAAGGGCTGACTCAGTGTGCTCTTCTGAGCCAGGCAGTTACACTGTGATTCTAAGGGCTGAGAAAACGCGTTTATTTCGAGCTGAAAAACACGTTTTGAAAACTGTGCTGTTCCTGCCATATAACTTACATGGTGGTGACCAAAGTTGCCAAAACGTGTTTATTTCTGCTGAAAAACACGTTTTGACAATTTCAGCACACTGGGGTTAAGGGCTGACTCACTGTGCTCTTCTGAGACAGGCAGTTACACTGTGATTCTAAGGGCAGAGAAAACGCGTTTATTTCGGGCTGAAAAACACGTTTTGAAAACTGTGCTGTTCCTGCCATATAACTTACCTGGTGGTGACCAAAGTTGCCAAAACGTGTTTATTTCTGCTGAAAAACACGTTTTGACAATTTCAGCACACTGGGGTTAAGGGCTGACTCACTGTGCTCTTCTGAGACAGGCAGTTACACTGTGATTCTAAGGGCTGAGAAAACGCGTTTATTTCGGGCTGAAAAACACGTTTTGAAAACTGTGCTGTTCCTGCCATATAACTTACATGGTGGTGACCAAAGTTGCCAAAACGTGTTTATTTCTGCTGAAAAACACGTTTTGACAATTTCAGCACACTGGGGTTAAGGGCTGACTCAGTTTGCTATTCTGAGCCACGCAGTTACACTGTGATTCTAAGGGCTGAGAAAACGCGTTTATTTCGGGCTGAAAAACACGTTTTGAAAACTGTGCTGTTCCTGCCCTATAACTTACATGGTGGTGACCAAAGTTGCCAAAACGTGTTTATTTCTGCTGAAAAACACGTTTTGACAATTTCAGCACACTGGGGTTAAGGGCTGACTCAGTGTGCTCTTCTGAGCCAGGCAGTTACACTGTGATTCTAAGGGCTGAGAAAACGCGTTTATTTCGGGCTGAAAAACACGTTTTGAAAACTGTGCTGTTCCTGCCCTATAACTTACATGGTGGTGACCAAAGTTGCCAAAACGTGTTTATTTCTGCTGTAAAACACGTTTTGACAATTTCAGCACACTGGGGTTAAGGGCTGACTCAGTGTGCTCTTCTGAGCCAGGCAGTTACACTGTGATTCTAAGGGCTGAGAAAACGCGTTCATTTCGAGCTGAAAAACACGTTTTGAAAACTGTGCTGTTCCTGCCATATAACTTACATGGTGGTGACCAAAGTTGCCAAAACGTGTTTATTTCTGCTGAAAAACACGTTTTGACAATTTCAGCACACTGGGGTTAAGGGCTGACTCACTGTGCTCTTCTGAGACAGGCAGTTACACTGTGATTCTAAGGGCAGAGAAAACGCGTTTATTTCAGGCTGAAAAACACGTTTTGAAAACTGTGCTGTTCCTGCCATATAACTTACCTGGTGGTGACCAAAGTTGCCAAAACGTGTTTATTTCTGCTGAAAAACACGTTTTGACAATTTCAGCACACTGGGGTTAAGGGCTGACTCACTGTGCTCTTCTGAGACAGGCAGTTACACTGTGATTCTAAGGGCTGAGAAAACGCGTTTATTTCGGGCTGAAAAACACGTTTTGAAAACTGTGCTGTTCCTGCCATATAACTTACATGGTGGTGACCAAAGTTGCCAAAACGTGTTTATTTCTGCTGAAAAACACGTTTTGACAATTTCAGCACACTGGGGTTAAGGGCTGACTCAGTGTGCTCTTCTGAGACAGGCAGTTACACTGTGATTCTAAGGGCTGAGAAAACGCGTTTATTTCGGGCTGAAAAACACGTTTTGAAAACTGTGCTGTTCCTGCCCTATAACTTACATGGTGGTGACCAAAGTTGCCAAAACGTGTTTATTTCTGCTGAAAAACACGTTTTGACAATTTCAGCACACTGGGGTTAAGGGCTGACTCAGTTTGCTCTTCTGAGCCAGGCAGTTACACTGTGATTCTAAGGGCTGAGAAAACGCGTTTATTTCGGGCTGAAAAACACGTTTTGAAAACTGTGCTGTTTATGCCCTATAACTTACATGGTGGTGACCAAAGTTGCCAAAACGTGTTTATTTCTGCTGTAAAACACGTTTTGACAATTTCAGCACACTGGGGTTAAGGGCTGACTCAGTGTGCTCTTCTGAGACAGGCAGTTACACTGCGATTCTAAGAGCTGAGAAAACGCGTTTATTTCGGGCTGAAAAACACGTTTTGAAAACTGTGCTGTTCCTGCCCTATAACTTACATGGTGGTGACCAAAGTTGCCAAAACGTGTTTATTTCTGCTGAAAAACACGTTTTGACAATTTCAGCACACTGGGGTTAAGGGCTGACTCAGTGTGCTCTTCTGAGACAGGCAGTTACACTGCGATTCTAAGAGCTGAGAAAACGCGTTTATTTCGGGCTGAAAAACACGTTTTGAAAACTGTGCTGTTCCTGCCCTATAACTTACATGGTGGTGACCAAAGTTGCCAAAACGTGTTTATTTCTGCTGAAAAACACGTTTTGACAATTTCAGCACACTGGGGTTAAGGGCTGACTCAGTGTGCTCTTCTGAGACAGGCAGTTACACTGCGATTCTAAGAGCTGAGAAAACGCGTTTATTTCGGGCTGAAAAACACGTTTTGAAAACTGTGCTGTTCCTGCCCTATAACTTACATGGTGGTGACCAAAGTTGCCAAAACGTGTTTATTTCTGCTGAAAAACACGTTTTGACAATTTCAGCACACTGGGGTTAAGGGCTGACTCAGTGTGCTCTTCTGAGACAGGCAGTTACACTGCGATTCTAAGAGCTGAGAAAACGCGTTTATTTCGGGCTGAAAAACACGTTTTGAAAACTGTGCTGTTCCTGCCCTATAACTTACATGGTGGTGACCAAAGTTGCCAAAACGTGTTTATTTCTGCTGAAAAACACGTTTTGACAATTTCAGCACACTGGGGTTAAGGGCTGACTCAGTGTGCTCTTCTGAGACAGGCAGTTACACTGCGATTCTAAGAGCTGAGAAAACGCGTTTATTTCGGGCTGAAAAACACGTTTTGAAAACTGTGCTGTTCCTGCCCTATAACTTACATGGTGGTGACCAAAGTTGCCAAAACGTGTTTATTTCTGCTGTAAAACACGTTTTGACAATTTCAGCACACTGGGGTTAAGGGCTGACTCAGTGTGATCTTCTGAGACAGGCAGTTACACTGCGATTCTAAGAGCTGAGAAAACGCGTTTATTTCGGGCTGAAAAACACGTTTTGAAAACTGTGCTGTTCCTGCCCTATAAGTTACATGGTGCTGACCAAAGTTGCCAAAACGTGTTTATTTCTGCTGTAAAACACGTTTTGACAATTTCAGCACACTGGGGTTAAGGGCTGACTCACTGTGCTCTTCTGAGACAGGCAGTTACACCGTGATTCTAAGGGCTGAGAAAACGCGTTTATTTCGGGCTGAAAAACACGTTTTGAAAACTGTGCTGTTCCTGCCATATAACTTACATGGTGGTGACCAAAGTTGCCAAAACGTGTTTATTTCTGCTGAAAAACACGTTTTGACAATTTCAGCACACTGGGGTTAAGGGCTGACTCAGTGTGCTCTTCTGAGCCAGGCAGTTACACTGTGATTCTAAGGGCTGAGAAAACGCGTTTATTTCGGGCTGAAAAACACGTTTTGAAAACTGTGCTGTTCCTGCCCTATAAGTTACATGGTGCTGACCAAAGTTGCCAAAACGTGTTTATTTCTGCTGTAAAACACGTTTTGACAATTTCAGCACACTGGGGTTAAGGGCTGACTCAGTGTGCTCTTCTGAGACAGGCAGTTACACTGCGATTCTAAGAGCTGAGAAAACGCGTTTATTTCGGGCTGAAAAACACGTTTTGAAAACTGTGCTGTTCCTGCCATATAACTTACATGGTGGTGACCAAAGTTGCCAAAACGTGTTTATTTCTGCTGAAAAACACGTTTTGACAATTTCAGCACACTGGGGTTAAGGGCTGACTCAGTTTGCTCTTCTGAGCCAGGCAGTTACACTGTGATTCTAAGGGCTGAGAAAACGCGTTTATTTCGGGCTGAAAAACACGTTTTGAAAACTGTGCTGTTCCTGCCCTATAACTTACATGGTGGTGACCAAAGTTGCCAAAACGTGTTTATTTCTGCTGAAAAACACGTTTTGACAATTTCAGCACACTGGGGTTAAGGGCTGACTCAGTGTGCTCTTCTGAGCCAGGCAGTTACACTGTGATTCTAAGGGCTGAGAAAACGCGTTTATTTCGAGCTGAAAAACACGTTTTGAAAACTGTGCTGTTCCTGCCATATAACTTACATGGTGGTGACCAAAGTTGCCAAAACGTGTTTATTTCTGCTGAAAAACACGTTTTGACAATTTCAGCACACTGGGGTTAAGGGCTGACTCACTGTGCTCTTCTGAGACAGGCAGTTACACTGTGATTCTAAGGGCAGAGAAAACGCGTTTATTTCGGGCTGAAAAACACGTTTTGAAAACTGTGCTGTTCCTGCCATATAACTTACCTGGTGGTGACCAAAGTTGCCAAAACGTGTTTATTTCTGCTGAAAAACACGTTTTGACAATTTCAGCACACTGGGGTTAAGGGCTGACTCACTGTGCTCTTCTGAGACAGGCAGTTACACTGTGATTCTAAGGGCTGAGAAAACGCGTTTATTTCGGGCTGAAAAACACGTTTTGAAAACTGTGCTGTTCCTGCCATATAACTTACATGGTGGTGACCAAAGTTGCCAAAACGTGTTTATTTCTGCTGAAAAACACGTTTTGACAATTTCAGCACACTGGGGTTAAGGGCTGACTCAGTTTGCTATTCTGAGCCACGCAGTTACACTGTGATTCTAAGGGCTGAGAAAACGCGTTTATTTCGGGCTGAAAAACACGTTTTGAAAACTGTGCTGTTCCTGCCCTATAACTTACATGGTGGTGACCAAAGTTGCCAAAACGTGTTTATTTCTGCTGAAAAACACGTTTTGACAATTTCAGCACACTGGGGTTAAGGGCTGACTCAGTGTGCTCTTCTGAGCCAGGCAGTTACACGGTGATTCTAAGGGCTGAGAAAACGCGTTTATTTCGGGCTGAAAAACACGTTTTGAAAACTGTGCTGTTCCTGCCCTATAACTTACATGGTGGTGACCAAAGTTGCCAAAACGTGTTTATTTCTGCTGTAAAACACGTTTAGACAATTTCAGCACACTGGGGTTAAGGGCTGACTCAGTGTGCTCTTCTGAGCCAGGCAGTTACACTGTGATTCTAAGGGCTGAGAAAACGCGTTTATTTCGGGCTGAAAAACACGTTTTGAAAACTGTGCTGTTCCTGCCCTATAACTTACATGGTGGTGACCAAAGTTGCCAAAACGTGTTTATTTCTGCTGAAAAACACGTTTTGACAATTTCAGCACACTGGGGTTAAGGGCTGACTCAGTTTGCTCTTCTGAGCCAGGCAGTTACACTGTGATTCTAAGGGCTGAGAAAACGCGTTTATTTCGGGCTGAAAAACACGTTTTGAAAACTGTGCTGTTCCTGCCCTATAACTTACATGGTGGTGACCAAAGTTGCCAAAACGTGTTTATTTCTGCTGAAAAACACGTTTTGACAATTTCAGCACACTGGGGTTAAGGGCTGACTCAGTTTGCTCTTCTGAGCCAGGCAGTTACACTGTGATTCTAAGGGCTGAGAAAACGCGTTTATTTCGGGCTGAAAAACACGTTTTGAAAACTGTGCTGTTCCTGCCCTATAACTTACATGGTGGTGACCAAAGTTGCCAAAACGTGTTTATTTCTGCTGTAAAACACGTTTTGACAATTTCAGCACACTGGGGTTAAGGGCTGACTCAGTGTGCTCTTCTGAGCCAGGCAGTTACACTGTGATTCTAAGGGCTGAGAAAACGCGTTCATTTCGAGCTGAAAAACACGTTTTGAAAACTGTGCTGTTCCTGCCATATAACTTACATGGTGGTGACCAAAGTTGCCAAAACGTGTTTATTTCTGCTGAAAAACACGTTTTGACAATTTCAGCACACTGGGGTTAAGGGCTGACTCACTGTGCTCTTCTGAGACAGGCAGTTACACTGTGATTCTAAGGGCAGAGAAAACGCGTTTATTTCAGGCTGAAAAACACGTTTTGAAAACTGTGCTGTTCCTGCCATATAACTTACCTGGTGGTGACCAAAGTTGCCAAAACGTGTTTATTTCTGCTGAAAAACACGTTTTGACAATTTCAGCACACTGGGGTTAAGGGCTGACTCACTGTGCTCTTCTGAGACAGGCAGTTACACTGTGATTCTAAGGGCTGAGAAAACGCGTTTATTTCGGGCTGAAAAACACGTTTTGAAAACTGTGCTGTTCCTGCCATATAACTTACATGGTGGTGACCAAAGTTGCCAAAACGTGTTTATTTCTGCTGAAAAACACGTTTTGACAATTTCAGCACACTGGGGTTAAGGGCTGACTCAGTGTGCTCTTCTGAGACAGGCAGTTACACTGTGATTCTAAGGGCTGAGAAAACGCGTTTATTTCGGGCTGAAAAACACGTTTTGAAAACTGTGCTGTTCCTGCCCTATAACTTACATGGTGGTGACCAAAGTTGCCAAAACGTGTTTATTTCTGCTGAAAAACACGTTTTGACAATTTCAGCACACTGGGGTTAAGGGCTGACTCAGTTTGCTCTTCTGAGCCAGGCAGTTACACTGTGATTCTAAGGGCTGAGAAAACGCGTTTATTTCGGGCTGAAAAACACGTTTTGAAAACTGTGCTGTTTATGCCCTATAACTTACATGGTGGTGACCAAAGTTGCCAAAACGTGTTTATTTCTGCTGTAAAACACGTTTTGACAATTTCAGCACACTGGGGTTAAGGGCTGACTCAGTGTGCTCTTCTGAGACAGGCAGTTACACTGCGATTCTAAGAGCTGAGAAAACGCGTTTATTTCGGGCTGAAAAACACGTTTTGAAAACTGTGCTGTTCCTGCCCTATAACTTACATGGTGGTGACCAAAGTTGCCAAAACGTGTTTATTTCTGCTGAAAAACACGTTTTGACAATTTCAGCACACTGGGGTTAAGGGCTGACTCAGTGTGCTCTTCTGAGACAGGCAGTTACACTGCGATTCTAAGAGCTGAGAAAACGCGTTTATTTCGGGCTGAAAAACACGTTTTGAAAACTGTGCTGTTCCTGCCCTATAACTTACATGGTGGTGACCAAAGTTGCCAAAACGTGTTTATTTCTGCTGAAAAACACGTTTTGACAATTTCAGCACACTGGGGTTAAGGGCTGACTCAGTGTGCTCTTCTGAGACAGGCAGTTACACTGCGATTCTAAGAGCTGAGAAAACGCGTTTATTTCGGGCTGAAAAACACGTTTTGAAAACTGTGCTGTTCCTGCCCTATAACTTACATGGTGGTGACCAAAGTTGCCAAAACGTGTTTATTTCTGCTGAAAAACACGTTTTGACAATTTCAGCACACTGGGGTTAAGGGCTGACTCAGTGTGCTCTTCTGAGACAGGCAGTTACACTGCGATTCTAAGAGCTGAGAAAACGCGTTTATTTCGGGCTGAAAAACACGTTTTGAAAACTGTGCTGTTCCTGCCCTATAACTTACATGGTGGTGACCAAAGTTGCCAAAACGTGTTTATTTCTGCTGAAAAACACGTTTTGACAATTTCAGCACACTGGGGTTAAGGGCTGACTCAGTGTGCTCTTCTGAGACAGGCAGTTACACTGCGATTCTAAGAGCTGAGAAAACGCGTTTATTTCGGGCTGAAAAACACGTTTTGAAAACTGTGCTGTTCCTGCCCTATAACTTACATGGTGGTGACCAAAGTTGCCAAAACGTGTTTATTTCTGCTGTAAAACACGTTTTGACAATTTCAGCACACTGGGGTTAAGGGCTGACTCAGTGTGATCTTCTGAGACAGGCAGTTACACTGCGATTCTAAGAGCTGAGAAAACGCGTTTATTTCGGGCTGAAAAACACGTTTTGAAAACTGTGCTGTTCCTGCCCTATAAGTTACATGGTGCTGACCAAAGTTGCCAAAACGTGTTTATTTCTGCTGTAAAACACGTTTTGACAATTTCAGCACACTGGGGTTAAGGGCTGACTCACTGTGCTCTTCTGAGACAGGCAGTTACACCGTGATTCTAAGGGCTGAGAAAACGCGTTTATTTCGGGCTGAAAAACACGTTTTGAAAACTGTGCTGTTCCTGCCATATAACTTACATGGTGGTGACCAAAGTTGCCAAAACGTGTTTATTTCTGCTGAAAAACACGTTTTGACAATTTCAGCACACTGGGGTTAAGGGCTGACTCAGTGTGCTCTTCTGAGCCAGGCAGTTACACTGTGATTCTAAGGGCTGAGAAAACGCGTTTATTTCGGGCTGAAAAACACGTTTTGAAAACTGTGCTGTTCCTGCCCTATAAGTTACATGGTGCTGACCAAAGTTGCCAAAACGTGTTTATTTCTGCTGTAAAACACGTTTTGACAATTTCAGCACACTGGGGTTAAGGGCTGACTCAGTGTGCTCTTCTGAGACAGGCAGTTACACTGCGATTCTAAGAGCTGAGAAAACGCGTTTATTTCGGGCTGAAAAACACGTTTTGAAAACTGTGCTGTTCCTGCCATATAACTTACATGGTGGTGACCAAAGTTGCCAAAACGTGTTTATTTCTGCTGAAAAACACGTTTTGACAATTTCAGCACACTGGGGTTAAGGGCTGACTCAGTTTGCTCTTCTGAGCCAGGCAGTTACACTGTGATTCTAAGGGCTGAGAAAACGCGTTTATTTCGGGCTGAAAAACACGTTTTGAAAACTGTGCTGTTCCTGCCCTATAACTTACATGGTGGTGACCAAAGTTGCCAAAACGTGTTTATTTCTGCTGAAAAACACGTTTTGACAATTTCAGCACACTGGGGTTAAGGGCTGACTCAGTGTGCTCTTCTGAGCCAGGCAGTTACACTGTGATTCTAAGGGCTGAGAAAACGCGTTTATTTCGGGCTGAAAAACACGTTTTGAAAACTGTGCTGTTCCTGCCCTATAAGTTACATGGTGCTGACCAAAGTTGCCAAAACGTGTTTATTTCTGCTGTAAAACACGTTTTGACAATTTCAGCACACTGGGGTTAAGGGCTGACTCAGTGTGCTCTTCTGAGACAGGCATTTACACTGCGATTCTAAGAGCTGAGAAAACGCGTTTATTTCGGGCTGAAAAACACGTTTTGAAAACTGTGCTGTTCCTGCCCTATAACTTACATGGTGGTGACCAAAGTTGCCAAAACGTGTTTATTTCTGCTGAAAAACACGTTTTGACAATTTCAGCACACTGGGGTTAAGGGCTGACTCAGTGTGCTCTTCTGAGCCAGGCAGTTACACTGTGATTCTAAGGGCTGAGAAAACGCGTTTATTTCGGGCTGAAAAACACGTTTTGAAAACTGTGCTGTTCCTGCCCTATAAGTTACATGGTGCTGACCAAAGTTGCCAAAACGTGTTTATTTCTGCTGTAAAACACGTTTTGACAATTTCAGCACACTGGGGTTAAGGGCTGACTCAGTGTGCTCTTCTGAGACAGGCAGTTACACTGTGATTCTAAGGGCTGAGAAAACGCGTTTATTTCGGGCTGAAAAACACGTTTTGAAAACTGTGCTGTTCCTGCCCTATAAGTTACATGGTGGTGACCAAAGTTGCCAAAACGTGTTTATTTCTGCTGTAAAACACGTTTTGACAATTTCAGCACACTGGGGTTAAGGGCTGACTCACTGTGCTCTTCTGAGACAGGCAGTTACACTGCGATTCTAAGAGCTGAGAAAACGCGTTTATTTCGGGCTGAAAAACACGTTTTGAAAACTGTGCTGTTCCTGCCATATAACTTACATGGTGGTGACCAAAGTTGCCAAAACGTGTTTATTTCTGCTGAAAAACACGTTTTGACAATTTCAGCACACTGGGGTGAAGGGCTGGCTCACTGTGCTCTTCTGAGACAGGCAGTTACACTGTGATTCTAAGGGCAGAGAAAACGCGTTTATTTCGGGCTGAAAAACACGTTTTGAAAACTGTGCTGTTCCTGCCATATAACTTACCTGGTGGTGACCAAAGTTGCCAAAACGTGTTTATTTCTGCTGAAAAACACGTTTTGACAATTTCAGCACACTGGGGTTAAGGGCTGACTCACTGTGCTCTTCTGAGACAGGCAGTTACACTGTGATTCTAAGGGCTGAGAAAACGCGTTTATTTCGGGCTGAAAAACACGTTTTGAAAACTGTGCTGTTCCTGCCATATAACTTACATGGTGGTGACCAAAGTTGCCAAAACGTGTTTATTTCTGCTGAAAAACACGTTTTGACAATTTCAGCACACTGGGGTTAAGGGCTGACTCAGTGTGCTCTTCTGAGCCAGGCAGTTACACTGTGATTCTAAGGGCTGAGAAAACGCGTTTATTTCGGGCTGAAAAACACGTTTTGAAAACTGTGCTGTTCCTGCCCTATAAGTTACATGGTGCTGACCAAAGTTGCCAAAACGTGTTTATTTCTGCTGTAAAACACGTTTTGACAATTTCAGCACACTGGGGTTAAGGGCTGACTCAGTGTGCTCTTCTGAGACAGGCAGTTACACTGCGATTCTAAGAGCTGAGAAAACGCGTTTATTTCGGGCTGAAAAACACGTTTTGAAAACTGTGCTGTTCCTGCCCTATAACTTACATGGTGGTGACCAAAGTTGCCAAAACGTGTTTATTTCTGCTGAAAAACACGTTTTGACAATTTCAGCACACTGGGGTTAAGGGCTGACTCAGTGTGCTCTTCTGAGACAGGCATTTACACTGCGATTCTAAGAGCTGAGAAAACGCGTTTATTTCGGGCTGAAAAACACGTTTTGAAAACTGTGCTGTTCCTGCCCTATAACTTACATGGTGGTGACCAAAGTTGCCAAAACGTGTTTATTTCTGCTGAAAAACACGTTTTGACAATTTCAGCACACTGGGGTTAAGGGCTGACTCAGTGTGCTCTTCTGAGACAGGCAGTTACACTGCGATTCTAAGAGCTGAGAAAACGCGTTTATTTCGGGCTGAAAAACACGTTTTGAAAACTGTGCTGTTCCTGCCCTATAACTTACATGGTGGTGACCAAAGTTGCCAAAACGTGTTTATTTCTGCTGAAAAACACGTTTTGACAATTTCAGCACACTGGGGTTAAGGGCTGACTCAGTTTGCTCTTCTGAGCCAGGCAGTTACACTGTGATTCTAAGGGCTGAGAAAACGCGTTTATTTCGGGCTGAAAAACACGTTTTGAAAACTGTGCTGTTCCTGCCCTATAACTTACATGGTGGTGACCAAAGTTGCCAAAACGTGTTTATTTCTGCTGAAAAACACGTTTTGACAATTTCAGCACACTGGGGTTAAGGGCTGACTCAGTGTGCTCTTCTGAGACAGGCAGTTACACTGCGATTCTAAGAGCTGAGAAAACGCGTTTATTTCGGGCTGAAAAACACGTTTTGAAAACTGTGCTGTTCCTGCCCTATAACTTACATGGTGGTGACCAAAGTTGCCAAAACGTGTTTATTTCTGCTGAAAAACACGTTTTGACAATTTCAGCACACTGGGGTTAAGGGCTGACTCAGTGTGCTCTTCTGAGCCAGGCAGTTACACTGTGATTCTAAGGGCTGAGAAAACGCGTTTATTTCGGGCTGAAAAACACGTTTTGAAAACTGTGCTGTTCCTGCCCTATAAGTTACATGGTGCTGACCAAAGTTGCCAAAACGTGTTTATTTCTGCTGTAAAACACGTTTTGACAATTTCAGCACACTGGGGTTAAGGGCTGACTCAGTGTGCTCTTCTGAGACAGGCAGTTACACTGTGATTCTAAGGGCTGAGAAAACGCGTTTATTTCGGGCTGAAAAACACGTTTTGAAAACTGTGCTGTTCCTGCCCTATAAGTTACATGGTGGTGACCAAAGTTGCCAAAACGTGTTTATTTCTGCTGTAAAACACGTTTTGACAATTTCAGCACACTGGGGTTAAGGGCTGACTCACTGTGCTCTTCTGAGACAGGCAGTTACACTGCGATTCTAAGAGCTGAGAAAACGCGTTTATTTCGGGCTGAAAAACACGTTTTGAAAACTGTGCTGTTCATGCCATATAACTTACATGGTGGTGACCAAAGTTGCCAAAACGTGTTTATTTCTGCTGTAAAACACGTTTTGACAATTTCAGCACACTGGGGTTAAGGGCTGACTCACTGTGCTCTTCTGAGACAGGCAGTTACACTGCGATTCTAAGAGCTGAGAAAACGCGTTTATTTCGGGCTGAAAAACACGTTTTGAAAACTGTGCTGTTCCTGCCATATAACTTACATGGTGGTGACCAAAGTTGCCAAAACGTGTTTATTTCTGCTGAAAAACACGTTTTGACAATTTCAGCACACTGGGGTTAAGGGCTGACTCACTGTGCTCTTCTGAGACAGGCAGTTACACTGTGATTCTAAGGGCTGAGAAAACGCGTTTATTTCGGGCTGAAAAACACGTTTTGAAAACTGTGCTGTTCCTGCCCTATAAGTTACATGGTGCTGACCAAAGTTGCCAAAACGTGTTTATTTCTGCTGTAAAACACGTTTTGACAATTTCAGCACACTGGGGTTAAGGGCTGACTAAGTGTGCTCTTCTGAGACAGGCAGTTACACTGCGATTCTAAAAGCTGAGAAAACGCGTTTATTTCGGGCTGAAAAACACGTTTTGAAAACTGTGCTGTTCCTGCCATATAACTTACCTGGTGGTGACCAAAGTTGCCAAAACGTGTTTATTTCTGCTGAAAAACACGTTTTGACAATTTCAGCACACTGGGGTTAAGGGCTGACTCACTGTGCTCTTCTGAGACAGGCAGTTACACTGTGATTCTAAGGGCAGAGAAAACGCGTTTATTTCGGGCTGAAAAACACGTTTTGAAAACTGTGCTGTTCCTGCCATATAACTTACCTGGTGGTGACCAAAGTTGCCAAAACGTGTTTATTTCTGCTGAAAAACACGTTTTGACAATTTCAGCACACTGGGGTTAAGGGCTGACTCACTGTGCTCTTCTGAGACAGGCAGTTACACTGTGATTCTAAGGGCTGAGAAAACGCGTTTATTTCGGGCTGAAAAACACGTTTTGAAAACTGTGCTGTTCCTGCCCTATAACTTACATGGTGGTGACCAAAGTTGCCAAAACGTGTTTATTTCTGCTGAAAAACACGTTTTGACAATTTCAGCACACTGGGGTTAAGGGCTGACTCAGTTTGCTCTTCTGAGCCAGGCAGTTACACTGTGATTCTAAGGGCTGAGAAAACGCGTTTATTTCGGGCTGAAAAACACGTTTTGAAAACTGTGCTGTTCCTGCCCTATAACTTACATGGTGGTGACCAAAGTTGCCAAAACGTGTTTATTTCTGCTGTAAAACACGTTTTGACAATTTCAGCACACTGGGGTTAAGGGCTGACTCAGTGTGCTCTTCTGAGCCAGGCAGTTACACTGTGATTCTAAGGGCTGAGAAAACGCGTTTATTTCGAGCTGAAAAACACGTTTTGAAAACTGTGCTGTTCCTGCCATATAACTTACATGGTGGTGACCAAAGTTGCCAAAACGTGTTTATTTCTGCTGAAAAACACGTTTTGACAATTTCAGCACACTGGGGTTAAGGGCTGACTCACTGTGCTCTTCTGAGACAGGCAGTTACACTGTGATTCTAAGGGCAGAGAAAACGCGTTTATTTCAGGCTGAAAAACACGTTTTGAAAACTGTGCTGTTCCTGCCATATAACTTACCTGGTGGTGACCAAAGTTGCCAAAACGTGTTTATTTCTGCTGAAAAACACGTTTTGACAATTTCAGCACACTGGGGTTAAGGGCTGACTCACTGTGCTCTTCTGAGACAGGCAGTTACACTGTGATTCTAAGGGCTGAGAAAACGCGTTTATTTCGGGCTGAAAAACACGTTTTGAAAACTGTGCTGTTCCTGCCATATAACTTACATGGTGGTGACCAAAGTTGCCAAAACGTGTTTATTTCTGCTGAAAAACACGTTTTGACAATTTCAGCACACTGGGGTTAAGGGCTGACTCAGTGTGCTCTTCTGAGCCAGGCAGTTACACTGTGATTCTAAGGGCTGAGAAAACGCGTTTATTTCGGGCTGAAAAACACGTTTTGAAAACTGTGCTGTTCCTGCCCTATAAGTTACATGGTGCTGACCAAAGTTGCCAAAACGTGTTTATTTCTGCTGTAAAACACGTTTTGACAATTTCAGCACACTGGGGTTAAGGGCTGACTCAGTGTGCTCTTCTGAGACAGGCAGTTACACTGCGATTCTAAGAGCTGAGAAAACGCGTTTATTTCGGGCTGAAAAACACGTTTTGAAAACTGTGCTGTTCCTGCCATATAACTTACATGGTGGTGACCAAAGTTGCCAAAACGTGTTTATTTCTGCTGAAAAACACGTTTTGACAATTTCAGCACACTGGGGTTAAGGGCTGACTCAGTGTGCTCTTCTGAGACAGGCATTTACACTGCGATTCTAAGAGCTGAGAAAACGCGTTTATTTCGGGCTGAAAAACACGTTTTGAAAACTGTGCTGTTCCTGCCCTATAACTTACATGGTGGTGACCAAAGTTGCCAAAACGTGTTTATTTCTGCTGAAAAACACGTTTTGACAATTTCAGCACACTGGGGTTAAGGGCTGACTCAGTGTGCTCTTCTGAGCCAGGCAGTTACACTGTGATTCTAAGGGCTGAGAAAACGCGTTTATTTCGGGCTGAAAAACACGTTTTGAAAACTGTGCTGTTCCTGCCCTATAAGTTACATGGTGCTGACCAAAGTTGCCAAAACGTGTTTATTTCTGCTGTAAAACACGTTTTGACAATTTCAGCACACTGGGGTTAAGGGCTGACTCAGTGTGCTCTTCTGAGACAGGCAGTTACACTGTGATTCTAAGGGCTGAGAAAACGCGTTTATTTCGGGCTGAAAAACACGTTTTGAAAACTGTGCTGTTCCTGCCCTATAAGTTACATGGTGGTGACCAAAGTTGCCAAAACGTGTTTATTTCTGCTGTAAAACACGTTTTGACAATTTCAGCACACTGGGGTTAAGGGCTGACTCACTGTGCTCTTCTGAGACAGGCAGTTACACTGTGATTCTAAGGGCTGAGAAAACGCGTTTATTTCGGGCTGAAAAACACGTTTTGAAAACTGTGCTGTTCCTGCCATATAACTTACATGGTGGTGACCAAAGTTGCCAAAACGTGTTTATTTCTGCTGAAAAACACGTTTTGACAATTTCAGCACACTGGGGTTAAGGGCTGACTCAGTGTGCTCTTCTGAGCCAGGCAGTTACACTGTGATTCTAAGGGCTGAGAAAACGCGTTTATTTCGGGCTGAAAAACACGTTTTGAAAACTGTGCTGTTCCTGCCCTATAAGTTACATGGTGCTGACCAAAGTTGCCAAAACGTGTTTATTTCTGCTGTAAAACACGTTTTGACAATTTCAGCACACTGGGGTTAAGGGCTGACTCAGTGTGCTCTTCTGAGACAGGCAGTTACACTGCGATTCTAAGAGCTGAGAAAACGCGTTTATTTCGGGCTGAAAAACACGTTTTGAAAACTGTGCTGTTCCTGCCCTATAACTTACATGGTGGTGACCAAAGTTGCCAAAACGTGTTTATTTCTGCTGAAAAACACGTTTTGACAATTTCAGCACACTGGGGTTAAGGGCTGACTCAGTGTGCTCTTCTGAGACAGGCATTTACACTGCGATTCTAAGAGCTGAGAAAACGCGTTTATTTCGGGCTGAAAAACACGTTTTGAAAACTATGCTGTTCCTGCCCTATAACTTACATGGTGGTGACCAAAGTTGCCAAAACGTGTTTATTTCTGCTGAAAAACACGTTTTGACAATTTCAGCACACTGGGGTTAAGGGCTGACTCAGTGTGCTCTTCTGAGACAGGCAGTTACACTGCGATTCTAAGAGCTGAGAAAACGCGTTTATTTCGGGCTGAAAAACACGTTTTGAAAACTGTGCTGTTCCTGCCCTATAACTTACATGGTGGTGACCAAAGTTGCCAAAACGTGTTTATTTCTGCTGAAAAACACGTTTTGACAATTTCAGCACACTGGGGTTAAGGGCTGACTCAGTTTGCTCTTCTGAGCCAGGCAGTTACACTGTGATTCTAAGGGCTGAGAAAACGCGTTTATTTCGGGCTGAAAAACACGTTTTGAAAACTGTGCTGTTCCTGCCCTATAACTTACATGGTGGTGACCAAAGTTGCCAAAACGTGTTTATTTCTGCTGAAAAACACGTTTTGACAATTTCAGCACACTGGGGTTAAGGGCTGACTCAGTGTGCTCTTCTGAGACAGGCAGTTACACTGCGATTCTAAGAGCTGAGAAAACGCGTTTATTTCGGGCTGAAAAACACGTTTTGAAAACTGTGCTGTTCCTGCCCTATAACTTACATGGTGGTGACCAAAGTTGCCAAAACGTGTTTATTTCTGCTGTAAAACACGTTTTGACAATTTCAGCACACTGGGGTTAAGGGCTGACTCACTGTGCTCTTCTGAGACAGGCAGTTACACTGCGATTCTAAGAGCTGAGAAAACGCGTTTATTTCGGGCTGAAAAACACGTTTTGAAAACTGTGCTGTTCATGCCATATAACTTACATGGTGGTGACCAAAGTTGCCAAAACGTGTTTATTTCTGCTGTAAAACACGTTTTGACAATTTCAGCACACTGGGGTTAAGGGCTGACTCACTGTGCTCTTCTGAGACAGGCAGTTACACTGCGATTCTAAGAGCTGAGAAAACGCGTTTATTTCGGGCTGAAAAACACGTTTTGAAAACTGTGCTGTTCCTGCCATATAACTTACATGGTGGTGACCAAAGTTGCCAAAACGTGTTTATTTCTGCTGAAAAACACGTTTTGACAATTTCAGCACACTGGGGTTAAGGGCTGACTCAGTTTGCTCTTCTGAGCCAGGCAGTTACACTGTGATTCTAAGGGCTGAGAAAACGCGTTTATTTCGGGCTGAAAAACACGTTTTGAAAACTGTGCTGTTCCTGCCCTATAAGTTACATGGTGCTGACCAAAGTTGCCAAAACGTGTTTATTTCTGCTGTAAAACACGTTTTGACAATTTCAGCACACTGGGGTTAAGGGCTGACTAAGTGTGCTCTTCTGAGACAGGCAGTTACACTGCGATTCTAAAAGCTGAGAAAACGCGTTTATTTCGGGCTGAAAAACACGTTTTGAAAACTGTGCTGTTCCTGCCATATAACTTACCTGGTGGTGACCAAAGTTGCCAAAACGTGTTTATTTCTGCTGAAAAACACGTTTTGACAATTTCAGCACACTGGGGTTAAGGGCTGACTCACTGTGCTCTTCTGAGACAGGCAGTTACACTGTGATTCTAAGGGCAGAGAAAACGCGTTTATTTCGGGCTGAAAAACACGTTTTGAAAACTGTGCTGTTCCTGCCATATAACTTACCTGGTGGTGACCAAAGTTGCCAAAACGTGTTTATTTCTGCTGAAAAACACGTTTTGACAATTTCAGCACACTGGGGTTAAGGGCTGACTCACTGTGCTCTTCTGAGACAGGCAGTTACACTGTGATTCTAAGGGCTGAGAAAACGCGTTTATTTCGGGCTGAAAAACACGTTTTGAAAACTGTGCTGTTCCTGCCATATAACTTACATGGTGGTGACCAAAGTTGCCAAAACGTGTTTATTTCTGCTGAAAAACACGTTTTGACAATTTCAGCACACTGGGGTTAAGGGCTGACTCAGTGTGCTCTTCTGAGCCAGGCAGTTACACTGTGATTCTAAGGGCTGAGAAAACGCGTTTATTTCGGGCTGAAAAACACGTTTTGAAAACTGTGCTGTTCCTGCCCTATAAGTTACATGGTGCTGACCAAAGTTGCCAAAACGTGTTTATTTCTGCTGTAAAACACGTTTTGACAATTTCAGCACACTGGGGTTAAGGGCTGACTCAGTGTGCTCTTCTGAGACAGGCAGTTACACTGCGATTCTAAGAGCTGAGAAAACGCGTTTATTTCGGGCTGAAAAACACGTTTTGAAAACTGTGCTGTTCCTGCCATATAACTTACCTGGTGGTGACCAAAGTTGCCAAAACGTGTTTATTTCTGCTGAAAAACACGTTTTGACAATTTCAGCAAACTGGGGTTAAGGGCTGACTCACTGTGCTCTTCTGAGACAGGCAGTTACACTGCGATTCTAAGAGCTGAGAAAACGCGTTTATTTCGGGCTGAAAAACACGTTTTGAAAACTGTGCTGTTCCTGCCCTATAACTTACATGGTGGTGACCAAAGTTGCCAAAACGTGTTTATTTCTGCTGAAAAACACGTTTTGACAATTTCAGCACACTGGGGTTAAGGGCTGACTCAGTTTGCTCTTCTGAGCCAGGCAGTTACACTGTGATTCTAAGGGCTGAGAAAACGCGTTTATTTCGGGCTGAAAAACACGTTTTGAAAACTGTGCTGTTCCTGCCCTATAACTTACATGGTGGTGACCAAAGTTGCCAAAACGTGTTTATTTCTGCTGAAAAACACGTTTTGACAATTTCAGCACACTGGGGTTAAGGGCTGACTCAGTGTGCTCTTCTGAGCCAGGCAGTTACACTGTGATTCTAAGGGCTGAGAAAACGCGTTTATTTCGGGCTGAAAAACACGTTTTGAAAACTGTGCTGTTCCTGCCCTATAACTTACATGGTGGTGACCAAAGTTGCCAAAACGTGTTTATTTCTGCTGTAAAACACGTTTAGACAATTTCAGCACACTGGGGTTAAGGGCTGACTCAGTGTGCTCTTCTGAGCCAGGCAGTTACACTGTGATTCTAAGGGCTGAGAAAACGCGTTTATTTCGGGCTGAAAAACACGTTTTGAAAACTGTGCTGTTCCTGCCCTATAACTTACATGGTGGTGACCAAAGTTGCCAAAACGTGTTTATTTCTGCTGAAAAACACGTTTTGACAATTTCAGCACACTGGGGTTAAGGGCTGACTCAGTTTGCTCTTCTGAGCCAGGCAGTTACACTGTGATTCTAAGGGCTGAGAAAACGCGTTTATTTCGGGCTGAAAAACACGTTTTGAAAACTGTGCTGTTCCTGCCCTATAACTTACATGGTGGTGACCAAAGTTGCCAAAACGTGTTTATTTCTGCTGAAAAACACGTTTTGACAATTTCAGCACACTGGGGTTAAGGGCTGACTCAGTTTGCTCTTCTGAGCCAGGCAGTTACACTGTGATACTAAGGGCTGAGAAAACGCGTTTATTTCGGGCTGAAAAACACGTTTTGAAAACTGTGCTGTTCCTGCCCTATAACTTACATGGTGGTGACCAAAGTTGCCAAAACGTGTTTATTTCTGCTGTAAAACACGTTTTGACAATTTCAGCACACTGGGGTTAAGGGCTGACTCAGTGTGCTCTTCTGAGCCAGGCAGTTACACTGTGATTCTAAGGGCTGAGAAAACGCGTTTATTTCGAGCTGAAAAACACGTTTTGAAAACTGTGCTGTTCCTGCCATATAACTTACATGGTGGTGACCAAAGTTGCCAAAACGTGTTTATTTCTGCTGAAAAACACGTTTTGACAATTTCAGCACACTGGGGTTAAGGGCTGACTCACTGTGCTCTTCTGAGACAGGCAGTTACACTGTGATTCTAAGGGCAGAGAAAACGCGTTTATTTCAGGCTGAAAAACACGTTTTGAAAACTGTGCTGTTCCTGCCATATAACTTACCTGGTGGTGACCAAAGTTGCCAAAACGTGTTTATTTCTGCTGAAAAACACGTTTTGACAATTTCAGCACACTGGGGTTAAGGGCTGACTCACCGTGCTCTTCTGAGACAGGCAGTTATACTGTGATTCTAAGGGCTGAGAAAACGCGTTTATTTCGGGCTGAAAAACACGTTTTGAAAACTGTGCTGTTCCTGCCATATAACTTACATGGTGGTGACCAAAGTTGCCAAAACGTGTTTATTTCTGCTGAAAAACACGTTTTGACAATTTCAGCACACTGGGGTTAAGGGCTGACTCAGTGTGCTCTTCTGAGCCAGGCAGTTACACTGTGATTCTAAGGGCTGAGAAAACGCGTTTATTTCGGGCTGAAAAACACGTTTTGAAAACTGTGCTGTTCCTGCCCTATAAGTTACATGGTGCTGACCAAAGTTGCCAAAACGTGTTTATTTCTGCTGTAAAACACGTTTTGACAATTTCAGCACACTGGGGTTAAGGGCTGACTCAGTGTGCTCTTCTGAGACAGGCAGTTACACTGCGATTCTAAGAGCTGAGAAAACGCGTTTATTTCGGGCTGAAAAACACGTTTTGAAAACTGTGCTGTTCCTGCCATATAACTTACATGGTGGTGACCAAAGTTGCCAAAACGTGTTTATTTCTGCTGAAAAACACGTTTTGACAATTTCAGCACACTGGGGTTAAGGGCTGACTCAGTGTGCTCTTCTGAGACAGGCATTTACACTGCGATTCTAAGAGCTGAGAAAACGCGTTTATTTCGGGCTGAAAAACACGTTTTGAAAACTGTGCTGTTCCTGCCCTATAACTTACATGGTGGTGACCAAAGTTGCCAAAACGTGTTTATTTCTGCTGAAAAACACGTTTTGACAATTTCAGCACACTGGGGTTAAGGGCTGACTCAGTTTGCTCTTCTGAGCCAGGCAGTTACACTGTGATTCTAAGGGCTGAGAAAACGCGTTTATTTCGGGCTGAAAAACACGTTTTGAAAACTGTGCTGTTTATGCCCTATAACTTACATGGTGGTGACCAAAGTTGCCAAAACGTGTTTATTTCTGCTGTAAAACACGTTTTGACAATTTCAGCACACTGGGGTTAAGGGCTGACTCAGTGTGCTCTTCTGAGACAGGCAGTTACACTGCGATTCTAAGAGCTGAGAAAACGCGTTTATTTCGGGCTGAAAAACACGTTTTGAAAACTGTGCTGTTCCTGCCCTATAACTTACATGGTGGTGACCAAAGTTGCCAAAACGTGTTTATTTCTGCTGAAAAACACGTTTTGACAATTTCAGCACACTGGGGTTAAGGGCTGACTCAGTGTGCTCTTCTGAGACAGGCAGTTACAATGCGATTCTAAGAGCTGAGAAAACGCGTTTATTTCGGGCTGAAAAACACGTTTTGAAAACTGTGCTGTTCCTGCCCTATAACTTACATGGTGGTGACCAAAGTTGCCAAAACGTGTTTATTTCTGCTGAAAAACATGTTTTGACAATTTCAGCACACTGGGGTTAAGGGCTGACTCAGTGTGCTCTTCTGAGACAGGCAGTTACACTGCGATTCTAAGAGCTGAGAAAACGCGTTTATTTCGGGCTGAAAAACACGTTTTGAAAACTGTGCTGTTCCTGCCCTATAACTTACATGGTGGTGACCAAAGTTGCCAAAACGTGTTTATTTCTGCTGAAAAACACGTTTTGACAATTTCAGCACACTGGGGTTAAGGGCTGACTCAGTTTGCTCTTCTGAGCCAGGCAGTTACACTGTGATTCTAAGGGCTGAGAAAACGCGTTTATTTCGGGCTGAAAAACACGTTTTGAAAACTGTGCTGTTCCTGCCCTATAACTTACATGGTGGTGACCAAAGTTGCCAAAACGTGTTTATTTCTGCTGTAAAACACGTTTTGACAATTTCAGCACACTGGGGTTAAGGGCTGACTCAGTGTGCTCTTCTGAGCCAGGCAGTTACACTGTGATTCTAAGGGCTGAGAAAACGCGTTTATTTCGAGCTGAAAAACACGTTTTGAAAACTGTGCTGTTCCTGCCATATAACTTACATGGTGGTGACCAAAGTTGCCAAAACGTGTTTATTTCTGCTGAAAAACACGTTTTGACAATTTCAGCACACTGGGGTTAAGGGCTGACTCACTGTGCTCTTCTGAGACAGGCAGTTACACTGTGATTCTAAGGGCAGAGAAAACGCGTTTATTTCGGGCTGAAAAACACGTTTTGAAAACTGTGCTGTTCCTGCCATATAACTTACCTGGTGGTGACCAAAGTTGCCAAAACGTGTTTATTTCTGCTGAAAAACACGTTTTGACAATTTCAGCACACTGGGGTTAAGGGCTGACTCACTGTGCTCTTCTGAGACAGGCAGTTACACTGTGATTCTAAGGGCTGAGAAAACGCGTTTATTTCGGGCTGAAAAACACGTTTTGAAAACTGTGCTGTTCCTGCCATATAACTTACATGGTGGTGACCAAAGTTGCCAAAACGTGTTTATTTCTGCTGAAAAACACGTTTTGACAATTTCAGCACACTGGGGTTAAGGGCTGACTCAGTTTGCTCTTCTGAGCCAGGCAGTTACACTGTGATTCTAAGGGCTGAGAAAACGCGTTTATTTCGGGCTGAAAAACACGTTTTGAAAACTGTGCTGTTCCTGCCCTATAACTTACATGGTGGTGACCAAAGTTGCCAAAACGTGTTTATTTCTGCTGAAAAACACGTTTTGACAATTTCAGCACACTGGGGTTAAGGGCTGACTCAGTGTGCTCTTCTGAGCCAGGCAGTTACACTGTGATTCTAAGGGCTGAGAAAACGCGTTTATTTCGGGCTGAAAAACACGTTTTGAAAACTGTGCTGTTCCTGCCCTATAACTTACATGGTGGTGACCAAAGTTGCCAAAACGTGTTTATTTCTGCTGTAAAACACGTTTAGACAATTTCAGCACACTGGGGTTAAGGGCTGACTCAGTGTGCTCTTCTGAGCCAGGCAGTTACACTGTGATTCTAAGGGCTGAGAAAACGCGTTTATTTCGGGCTGAAAAACACGTTTTGAAAACTGTGCTGTTCCTGCCCTATAACTTACATGGTGGTGACCAAAGTTGCCAAAACGTGTTTATTTCTGCTGAAAAACACGTTTTGACAATTTCAGCACACTGGGGTTAAGGGCTGACTCAGTTTGCTCTTCTGAGCCAGGCAGTTACACTGTGATTCTAAGGGCTGAGAAAACGCGTTTATTTCGGGCTGAAAAACACGTTTTGAAAACTGTGCTGTTCCTGCCCTATAACTTACATGGTGGTGACCAAAGTTGCCAAAACGTGTTTATTTCTGCTGAAAAACACGTTTTGACAATTTCAGCACACTGGGGTTAAGGGCTGACTCAGTTTGCTCTTCTGAGCCAGGCAGTTACACTGTGATTCTAAGGGCTGAGAAAACGCGTTTATTTCGGGCTGAAAAACACGTTTTGAAAACTGTGCTGTTCCTGCCCTATAACTTACATGGTGGTGACCAAAGTTGCCAAAACGTGTTTATTTCTGCTGTAAAACACGTTTTGACAATTTCAGCACACTGGGGTTAAGGGCTGACTCAGTGTGCTCTTCTGAGCCAGGCAGTTACACTGTGATTCTAAGGGCTGAGAAAACGCGTTCATTTCGAGCTGAAAAACACGTTTTGAAAACTGTGCTGTTCCTGCCATATAACTTACATGGTGGTGACCAAAGTTGCCAAAACGTGTTTATTTCTGCTGAAAAACACGTTTTGACAATTTCAGCACACTGGGGTTAAGGGCTGACTCACTGTGCTCTTCTGAGACAGGCAGTTACACTGTGATTCTAAGGGCAGAGAAAACGCGTTTATTTCAGGCTGAAAAACACGTTTTGAAAACTGTGCTGTTCCTGCCATATAACTTACCTGGTGGTGACCAAAGTTGCCAAAACGTGTTTATTTCTGCTGAAAAACACGTTTTGACAATTTCAGCACACTGGGGTTAAGGGCTGACTCACTGTGCTCTTCTGAGACAGGCAGTTACACTGTGATTCTAAGGGCTGAGAAAACGCGTTTATTTCGGGCTGAAAAACACGTTTTGAAAACTGTGCTGTTCCTGCCATATAACTTACATGGTGGTGACCAAAGTTGCCAAAACGTGTTTATTTATGCTGAAAAACACGTTTTGACAATTTCAGCACACTGGGGTTAAGGGCTGACTCAGTGTGCTCTTCTGAGACAGGCAGTTACACTGTGATTCTAAGGGCTGAGAAAACGCGTTTATTTCGGGCTGAAAAACACGTTTTGAAAACTGTGCTGTTCCTGCCCTATAAGTTACATGGTGCTGACCAAAGTTGCCAAAACGTGTTCATTTCTGCTGTAAAACACGTTTTGACAATTTCAGCACACTGGGGTTAAGGGCTGACTCAGTGTGCTCTTCTGAGACAGGCAGTTACACTGCGATTCTAAGAGCTGAGAAAACGCGTTTATTTCGGGCTGAAAAACACGTTTTGAAAACTGTGCTGTTCCTGCCATATAACTTACATGGTGGTGACCAAAGTTGCCAAAACGTGTTTATTTCTGCTGAAAAACACGTTTTGACAATTTCAGCACACTGGGGTTAAGGGCTGACTCAGTGTGCTCTTCTGAGCCAGGCAGTTACACTGTGATTCTAAGGGCTGAGAAAACGCGTTTATTTCGGGCTGAAAAACACGTTTTGAAAACTGTGCTGTTCCTGCCCTATAAGTTACATGGTGCTGACCAAAGTTGCCAAAACGTGTTTATTTCTGCTGTAAAACACGTTTTGACAATTTCAGCACACTGGGGTTAAGGGCTGACTCAGTGTGCTCTTCTGAGACAGGCAGTTACACTGCGATTCTAAGAGCTGAGAAAACGCGTTTATTTCGGGCTGAAAAACACGTTTTGAAAACTGTGCTGTTCCTGCCATATAACTTACATGGTGGTGACCAAAGTTGCCAAAACGTGTTTATTTCTGCTGAAAAACACGTTTTGACAATTTCAGCACACTGGGGTTAAGGGCTGACTCAGTGTGCTCTTCTGAGACAGGCATTTACACTGCGATTCTAAGAGCTGAGAAAACGCGTTTATTTCGGGCTGAAAAACACGTTTTGAAAACTGTGCTGTTCCTGCCCTATAACTTACATGGTGGTGACCAAAGTTGCCAAAACGTGTTTATTTCTGCTGAAAAACACGTTTTGACAATTTCAGCACACTGGGGTTAAGGGCTGACTCAGTTTGCTCTTCTGAGCCAGGCAGTTACACTGTGATTCTAAGGGCTGAGAAAACGCGTTTATTTCGGGCTGAAAAACACGTTTTGAAAACTGTGCTGTTTATGCCCTATAACTTACATGGTGGTGACCAAAGTTGCCAAAACGTGTTTATTTCTGCTGTAAAACACGTTTTGACAATTTCAGCACACTGGGGTTAAGGGCTGACTCAGTGTGCTCTTCTGAGACAGGCAGTTACACTGCGATTCTAAGAGCTGAGAAAACGCGTTTATTTCGGGCTGAAAAACACGTTTTGAAAACTGTGCTGTTCCTGCCCTATAACTTACATGGTGGTGACCAAAGTTGCCAAAACGTGTTTATTTCTGCTGAAAAACACGTTTTGACAATTTCAGCACACTGGGGTTAAGGGCTGACTCAGTGTGCTCTTCTGAGACAGGCAGTTACACTGCGATTCTAAGAGCTGAGAAAACGCGTTTATTTCGGGCTGAAAAACACGTTTTGAAAACTGTGCTGTTCCTGCCCTATAACTTACATGGTGGTGACCAAAGTTGCCAAAACGTGTTTATTTCTGCTGAAAAACACGTTTTGACAATTTCAGCACACTGGGGTTAAGGGCTGACTCAGTGTGCTCTTCTGAGACAGGCAGTTACACTGCGATTCTAAGAGCTGAGAAAACGCGTTTATTTCGGGCTGAAAAACACGTTTTGAAAACTGTGCTGTTCCTGCCCTATAACTTACATGGTGGTGACCAAAGTTGCAAAAACGTGTTTATTTCTGCTGAAAAACACGTTTTGACAATTTCAGCACACTGGGGTTAAGGGCTGACTCAGTGTGCTCTTCTGAGACAGGCAGTTACACTGCGATTCTAAGAGCTGAGAAAACGCGTTTATTTCGGGCTGAAAAACACGTTTTGAAAACTGTGCTGTTCCTGCCCTATAACTTACATGGTGGTGACCAAAGTTGCCAAAACGTGTTTATTTCTGCTGAAAAACACGTTTTGACAATTTCAGCACACTGGGGTTAAGGGCTGACTCAGTTTGCTCTTCTGAGCCAGGCAGTTACACTGTGATTCTAAGGGCTGAGAAAACGCGTTTATTTCGGGCTGAAAAACACGTTTTGAAAACTGTGCTGTTCCTGCCCTATAACTTACATGGTGGTGACCAAAGTTGCCAAAACGTGTTTATTTCTGCTGAAAAACACGTTTTGACAATTTCAGCACACTGGGGTTAAGGGCTGACTCAGTTTGCTCTTCTGAGCCAGGCAGTTACACTGTGATTCTAAGGGCTGAGAAAACGCGTTTATTTCGGGCTGAAAAACACGTTTTGAAAACTGTGCTGTTCCTGCCCTATAACTTACATGGTGGTGACCAAAGTTGCCAAAACGTGTTTATTTCTGCTGTAAAACACGTTTTGACAATTTCAGCACACTGGGGTTAAGGGCTGACTCAGTGTGCTCTTCTGAGCCAGGCAGTTACACTGTGATTCTAAGGGCTGAGAAAACGCGTTTATTTCGAGCTGAAAAACACGTTTTGAAAACTGTGCTGTTCCTGCCATATAACTTACATGGTGGTGACCAAAGTTGCCAAAACGTGTTTATTTCTGCTGAAAAACACGTTTTGACAATTTCAGCACACTGGGGTTAAGGGCTGACTCACTGTGCTCTTCTGAGACAGGCAGTTACACTGTGATTCTAAGGGCAGAGAAAACGCGTTTATTTCGGGCTGAAAAACACGTTTTGAAAACTGTGCTGTTCCTGCCATATAACTTACCTGGTGGTGACCAAAGTTGCCAAAACGTGTTTATTTCTGCTGAAAAACACGTTTTGACAATTTCAGCACACTGGGGTTAAGGGCTGACTCACTGTGCTCTTCTGAGACAGGCAGTTACACTGTGATTCTAAGGGCTGAGAAAACGCGTTTATTTCGGGCTGAAAAACACGTTTTGAAAACTGTGCTGTTCCTGCCATATAACTTACATGGTGGTGACCAAAGTTGCCAAAACGTGTTTATTTCTGCTGAAAAACACGTTTTGACAATTTCAGCACACTGGGGTTAAGGGCTGACTCAGTTTGCTATTCTGAGCCACGCAGTTACACTGTGATTCTAAGGGCTGAGAAAACGCGTTTATTTCGGGCTGAAAAACACGTTTTGAAAACTGTGCTGTTCCTGCCCTATAACTTACATGGTGGTGACCAAAGTTGCCAAAACGTGTTTATTTCTGCTGAAAAACACGTTTTGACAATTTCAGCACACTGGGGTTAAGGGCTGACTCAGTTTGCTCTTCTGAGCCAGGCAGTTACACTGTGATTCTAAGGGCTGAGAAAACGCGTTTATTTCGGGCTGAAAAACACGTTTTGAAAACTGTGCTGTTTATGCCCTATAACTTACATGGTGGTGACCAAAGTTGCCAAAACGTGTTTATTTCTGCTGTAAAACACGTTTTGACAATTTCAGCACACTGGGGTTAAGGGCTGACTCAGTGTGCTCTTCTGAGACAGGCAGTTACACTGCGATTCTAAGAGCTGAGAAAACGCGTTTATTTCGGGCTGAAAAACACGTTTTGAAAACTGTGCTGTTCCTGCCCTATAACTTACATGGTGGTGACCAAAGTTGCCAAAACGTGTTTATTTCTGCTGAAAAACACGTTTTGACAATTTCAGCACACTGGGGTTAAGGGCTGACTCAGTGTGCTCTTCTGAGACAGGCAGTTACACTGCGATTCTAAGAGCTGAGAAAACGCGTTTATTTCGGGCTGAAAAACACGTTTTGAAAACTGTGCTGTTCCTGCCCTATAACTTACATGGTGGTGACCAAAGTTGCCAAAACGTGTTTATTTCTGCTGAAAAACACGTTTTGACAATTTCAGCACACTGGGGTTAAGGGCTGACTCAGTGTGCTCTTCTGAGACAGGCAGTTACACTGCGATTCTAAGAGCTGAGAAAACGCGTTTATTTCGGGCTGAAAAACACGTTTTGAAAACTGTGCTGTTCCTGCCCTATAACTTACATGGTGGTGACCAAAGTTGCAAAAACGTGTTTATTTCTGCTGAAAAACACGTTTTGACAATTTCAGCACACTGGGGTTAAGGGCTGACTCAGTGTGCTCTTCTGAGACAGGCAGTTACACTGCGATTCTAAGAGCTGAGAAAACGCGTTTATTTCGGGCTGAAAAACACGTTTTGAAAACTGTGCTGTTCCTGCCCTATAACTTACATGGTGGTGACCAAAGTTGCCAAAACGTGTTTATTTCTGCTGAAAAACACGTTTTGACAATTTCAGCACACTGGGGTTAAGGGCTGACTCAGTGTGCTCTTCTGAGACAGGCAGTTACACTGCGATTCTAAGGGCTGAGAAAACGCGTTTATTTCGGGCTGAAAAACACGTTTTGAAAACTGTGCTGTTCCTGCCCTATAACTTACATGGTGGTGACCAAAGTTGCCAAAACGTGTTTATTTCTGCTGAAAAACACGTTTTGACAATTTCAGCACACTGGGGTTAAGGGCTGACTCAGTTTGCTCTTCTGAGCCAGGCAGTTACACTGTGATTCTAAGGGCTGAGAAAACGCGTTTATTTCGGGCTGAAAAACACGTTTTGAAAACTGTGCTGTTCCTGCCCTATAACTTACATGGTGGTGACCAAAGTTGCCAAAACGTGTTTATTTCTGCTGTAAAACACGTTTTGACAATTTCAGCACACTGGGGTTAAGGGCTGACTCAGTGTGCTCTTCTGAGCCAGGCAGTTACACTGTGATTCTAAGGGCTGAGAAAACGCGTTTATTTCGAGCTGAAAAACACGTTTTGAAAACTGTGCTGTTCCTGCCATATAACTTACATGGTGGTGACCAAAGTTGCCAAAACGTGTTTATTTCTGCTGAAAAACACGTTTTGACAATTTCAGCACACTGGGGTTAAGGGCTGACTCACTGTGCTCTTCTGAGACAGGCAGTTACACTGTGATTCTAAGGGCAGAGAAAACGCGTTTATTTCGGGCTGAAAAACACGTTTTGAAAACTGTGCTGTTCCTGCCATATAACTTACCTGGTGGTGACCAAAGTTGCCAAAACGTGTTTATTTCTGCTGAAAAACACGTTTTGACAATTTCAGCACACTGGGGTTAAGGGCTGACTCACTGTGCTCTTCTGAGACAGGCAGTTACACTGTGATTCTAAGGGCTGAGAAAACGCGTTTATTTCGGGCTGAAAAACACGTTTTGAAAACTGTGCTGTTCCTGCCATATAACTTACATGGTGGTGACCAAAGTTGCCAAAACGTGTTTATTTCTGCTGAAAAACACGTTTTGACAATTTCAGCACACTGGGGTTAAGGGCTGACTCAGTTTGCTATTCTGAGCCACGCAGTTACACTGTGATTCTAAGGGCTGAGAAAACGCGTTTATTTCGGGCTGAAAAACACGTTTTGAAAACTGTGCTGTTCCTGCCCTATAACTTACATGGTGGTGACCAAAGTTGCCAAAACGTGTTTATTTCTGCTGAAAAACACGTTTTGACAATTTCAGCACACTGGGGTTAAGGGCTGACTCAGTGTGCTCTTCTGAGCCAGGCAGTTACACTGTGATTCTAAGGGCTGAGAAAACGCGTTTATTTCGGGCTGAAAAACACGTTTTGAAAACTGTGCTGTTCCTGCCCTATAACTTACATGGTGGTGACCAAAGTTGCCAAAACGTGTTTATTTCTGCTGTAAAACACGTTTTGACAATTTCAGCACACTGGGGTTAAGGGCTGACTCAGTGTGCTCTTCTGAGCCAGGCAGTTACACTGTGATTCTAAGGGCTGAGAAAACGCGTTCATTTCGAGCTGAAAAACACGTTTTGAAAACTGTGCTGTTCCTGCCATATAACTTACATGGTGGTGACCAAAGTTGCCAAAACGTGTTTATTTCTGCTGAAAAACACGTTTTGACAATTTCAGCACACTGGGGTTAAGGGCTGACTCACTGTGCTCTTCTGAGACAGGCAGTTACACTGTGATTCTAAGGGCAGAGAAAACGCGTTTATTTCAGGCTGAAAAACACGTTTTGAAAACTGTGCTGTTCCTGCCATATAACTTACCTGGTGGTGACCAAAGTTGCCAAAACGTGTTTATTTCTGCTGAAAAACACGTTTTGACAATTTCAGCACACTGGGGTTAAGGGCTGACTCACTGTGCTCTTCTGAGACAGGCAGTTACACTGTGATTCTAAGGGCTGAGAAAACGCGTTTATTTCGGGCTGAAAAACACGTTTTGAAAACTGTGCTGTTCCTGCCATATAACTTACATGGTGGTGACCAAAGTTGCCAAAACGTGTTTATTTCTGCTGAAAAACACGTTTTGACAATTTCAGCACACTGGGGTTAAGGGCTGACTCAGTGTGCTCTTCTGAGACAGGCAGTTACACTGTGATTCTAAGGGCTGAGAAAACGCGTTTATTTCGGGCTGAAAAACACGTTTTGAAAACTGTGCTGTTCCTGCCCTATAACTTACATGGTGGTGACCAAAGTTGCCAAAACGTGTTTATTTCTGCTGAAAAACACGTTTTGACAATTTCAGCACACTGGGGTTAAGGGCTGACTCAGTTTGCTCTTCTGAGCCAGGCAGTTACACTGTGATTCTAAGGGCTGAGAAAACGCGTTTATTTCGGGCTGAAAAACACGTTTTGAAAACTGTGCTGTTTATGCCCTATAACTTACATGGTGGTGACCAAAGTTGCCAAAACGTGTTTATTTCTGCTGTAAAACACGTTTTGACAATTTCAGCACACTGGGGTTAAGGGCTGACTCAGTGTGCTCTTCTGAGACAGGCAGTTACACTGCGATTCTAAGAGCTGAGAAAACGCGTTTATTTCGGGCTGAAAAACACGTTTTGAAAACTGTGCTGTTCCTGCCCTATAACTTACATGGTGGTGACCAAAGTTGCCAAAACGTGTTTATTTCTGCTGAAAAACACGTTTTGACAATTTCAGCACACTGGGGTTAAGGGCTGACTCAGTGTGCTCTTCTGAGACAGGCAGTTACACTGCGATTCTAAGAGCTGAGAAAACGCGTTTATTTCGGGCTGAAAAACACGTTTTGAAAACTGTGCTGTTCCTGCCCTATAACTTACATGGTGGTGACCAAAGTTGCCAAAACGTGTTTATTTCTGCTGAAAAACACGTTTTGACAATTTCAGCACACTGGGGTTAAGGGCTGACTCAGTGTGCTCTTCTGAGACAGGCAGTTACACTGCGATTCTAAGAGCTGAGAAAACGCGTTTATTTCGGGCTGAAAAACACGTTTTGAAAACTGTGCTGTTCCTGCCCTATAACTTACATGGTGGTGACCAAAGTTGCCAAAACGTGTTTATTTCTGCTGAAAAACACGTTTTGACAATTTCAGCACACTGGGGTTAAGGGCTGACTCAGTGTGCTCTTCTGAGACAGGCAGTTACACTGCGATTCTAAGAGCTGAGAAAACGCGTTTATTTCGGGCTGAAAAACACGTTTTGAAAACTGTGCTGTTCCTGCCCTATAACTTACATGGTGGTGACCAAAGTTGCCAAAACGTGTTTATTTCTGCTGAAAAACACGTTTTGACAATTTCAGCACACTGGGGTTAAGGGCTGACTCAGTGTGCTCTTCTGAGACAGGCAGTTACACTGCGATTCTAAGAGCTGAGAAAACGCGTTTATTTCGGGCTGAAAAACACGTTTTGAAAACTGTGCTGTTCCTGCCCTATAACTTACATGGTGGTGACCAAAGTTGCCAAAACGTGTTTATTTCTGCTGAAAAACACGTTTTGACAATTTCAGCACACTGGGGTTAAGGGCTGACTCAGTGTGCTCTTCTGAGACAGGCAGTTACACTGCGATTCTAAGAGCTGAGAAAACGCGTTTATTTCGGGCTGAAAAACACGTTTTGAAAACTGTGCTGTTCCTGCCCTATAAGTTACATGGTGCTGACCAAAGTTGCCAAAACGTGTTTATTTCTGCTGTAAAACACGTTTTGACAATTTCAGCACACTGGGGTTAAGGGCTGACTCACTGTGCTCTTCTGAGACAGGCAGTTACACCGTGATTCTAAGGGCTGAGAAAACGCGTTTATTTCGGGCTGAAAAACACGTTTTGAAAACTGTGCTGTTCCTGCCATATAACTTACATGGTGGTGACCAAAGTTGCCAAAACGTGTTTATTTCTGCTGAAAAACACGTTTTGACAATTTCAGCACACTGGGGTTAAGGGCTGACTCAGTGTGCTCTTCTGAGCCAGGCAGTTACACTGTGATTCTAAGGGCTGAGAAAACGCGTTTATTTCGGGCTGAAAAACACGTTTTGAAAACTGTGCTGTTCCTGCCCTATAAGTTACATGGTGCTGACCAAAGTTGCCAAAACGTGTTTATTTCTGCTGTAAAACACGTTTTGACAATTTCAGCACACTGGGGTTAAGGGCTGACTCAGTGTGCTCTTCTGAGACAGGCAGTTACACTGCGATTCTAAGAGCTGAGAAAACGCGTTTATTTCGGGCTGAAAAACACGTTTTGAAAACTGTGCTGTTCCTGCCATATAACTTACATGGTGGTGACCAAAGTTGCCAAAACGTGTTTATTTCTGCTGAAAAACACGTTTTGACAATTTCAGCACACTGGGGTTAAGGGCTGACTCAGTTTGCTCTTCTGAGCCAGGCAGTTACACTGTGATTCTAAGGGCTGAGAAAACGCGTTTATTTCGGGCTGAAAAACACGTTTTGAAAACTGTGCTGTTCCTGCCCTATAACTTACATGGTGGTGACCAAAGTTGCCAAAACGTGTTTATTTCTGCTGAAAAACACGTTTTGACAATTTCAGCACACTGGGGTTAAGGGCTGACTCAGTGTGCTCTTCTGAGCCAGGCAGTTACACTGTGATTCTAAGGGCTGAGAAAACGCGTTTATTTCGAGCTGAAAAACACGTTTTGAAAACTGTGCTGTTCCTGCCATATAACTTACATGGTGGTGACCAAAGTTGCCAAAACGTGTTTATTTCTGCTGAAAAACACGTTTTGACAATTTCAGCACACTGGGGTTAAGGGCTGACTCACTGTGCTCTTCTGAGACAGGCAGTTACACTGTGATTCTAAGGGCAGAGAAAACGCGTTTATTTCGGGCTGAAAAACACGTTTTGAAAACTGTGCTGTTCCTGCCATATAACTTACCTGGTGGTGACCAAAGTTGCCAAAACGTGTTTATTTCTGCTGAAAAACACGTTTTGACAATTTCAGCACACTGGGGTTAAGGGCTGACTCACTGTGCTCTTCTGAGACAGGCAGTTACACTGTGATTCTAAGGGCTGAGAAAACGCGTTTATTTCGGGCTGAAAAACACGTTTTGAAAACTGTGCTGTTCCTGCCATATAACTTACATGGTGGTGACCAAAGTTGCCAAAACGTGTTTATTTCTGCTGAAAAACACGTTTTGACAATTTCAGCACACTGGGGTTAAGGGCTGACTCAGTTTGCTATTCTGAGCCACGCAGTTACACTGTGATTCTAAGGGCTGAGAAAACGCGTTTATTTCGGGCTGAAAAACACGTTTTGAAAACTGTGCTGTTCCTGCCCTATAACTTACATGGTGGTGACCAAAGTTGCCAAAACGTGTTTATTTCTGCTGAAAAACACGTTTTGACAATTTCAGCACACTGGGGTTAAGGGCTGACTCAGTGTGCTCTTCTGAGCCAGGCAGTTACACTGTGATTCTAAGGGCTGAGAAAACGCGTTTATTTCGGGCTGAAAAACACGTTTTGAAAACTGTGCTGTTCCTGCCCTATAACTTACATGGTGGTGACCAAAGTTGCCAAAACGTGTTTATTTCTGCTGTAAAACACGTTTAGACAATTTCAGCACACTGGGGTTAAGGGCTGACTCAGTGTGCTCTTCTGAGCCAGGCAGTTACACTGTGATTCTAAGGGCTGAGAAAACGCGTTTATTTCGGGCTGAAAAACACGTTTTGAAAACTGTGCTGTTCCTGCCCTATAACTTACATGGTGGTGACCAAAGTTGCCAAAACGTGTTTATTTCTGCTGAAAAACACGTTTTGACAATTTCAGCACACTGGGGTTAAGGGCTGACTCAGTTTGCTCTTCTGAGCCAGGCAGTTACACTGTGATTCTAAGGGCTGAGAAAACGCGTTTATTTCGGGCTGAAAAACACGTTTTGAAAACTGTGCTGTTCCTGCCCTATAACTTACATGGTGGTGACCAAAGTTGCCAAAACGTGTTTATTTCTGCTGAAAAACACGTTTTGACAATTTCAGCACACTGGGGTTAAGGGCTGACTCAGTTTGCTCTTCTGAGCCAGGCAGTTACACTGTGATTCTAAGGGCTGAGAAAACGCGTTTATTTCGGGCTGAAAAACACGTTTTGAAAACTGTGCTGTTCCTGCCCTATAACTTACATGGTGGTGACCAAAGTTGCCAAAACGTGTTTATTTCTGCTGAAAAACACGTTTTGACAATTTCAGCACACTGGGGTTAAGGGCTGACTCAGTTTGCTCTTCTGAGCCAGGCAGTTACACTGTGATTCTAAGGGCTGAGAAAACGCGTTTATTTCGGGCTGAAAAACACGTTTTGAAAACTGTGCTGTTCCTGCCCTATAACTTACATGGTGGTGACCAAAGTTGCCAAAACGTGTTTATTTCTGCTGTAAAACACGTTTTGACAATTTCAGCACACTGGGGTTAAGGGCTGACTCAGTGTGCTCTTCTGAGCCAGGCAGTTACACTGTGATTCTAAGGGCTGAGAAAACGCGTTCATTTCGAGCTGAAAAACACGTTTTGAAAACTGTGCTGTTCCTGCCATATAACTTACATGGTGGTGACCAAAGTTGCCAAAACGTGTTTATTTCTGCTGAAAAACACGTTTTGACAATTTCAGCACACTGGGGTTAAGGGCTGACTCACTGTGCTCTTCTGAGACAGGCAGTTACACTGTGATTCTAAGGGCAGAGAAAACGCGTTTATTTCAGGCTGAAAAACACGTTTTGAAAACTGTGCTGTTCCTGCCATATAACTTACCTGGTGGTGACCAAAGTTGCCAAAACGTGTTTATTTCTGCTGAAAAACACGTTTTGACAATTTCAGCACACTGGGGTTAAGGGCTGACTCACTGTGCTCTTCTGAGACAGGCAGTTACACTGTGATTCTAAGGGCTGAGAAAACGCGTTTATTTCGGGCTGAAAAACACGTTTTGAAAACTGTGCTGTTCCTGCCATATAACTTACATGGTGGTGACCAAAGTTGCCAAAACGTGTTTATTTCTGCTGAAAAACACGTTTTGACAATTTCAGCACACTGGGGTTAAGGGCTGACTCAGTGTGCTCTTCTGAGACAGGCAGTTACACTGTGATTCTAAGGGCTGAGAAAACGCGTTTATTTCGGGCTGAAAAACACGTTTTGAAAACTGTGCTGTTCCTGCCCTATAACTTACATGGTGGTGACCAAAGTTGCCAAAACGTGTTTATTTCTGCTGAAAAACACGTTTTGACAATTTCAGCACACTGGGGTTAAGGGCTGACTCAGTTTGCTCTTCTGAGCCAGGCAGTTACACTGTGATTCTAAGGGCTGAGAAAACGCGTTTATTTCGGGCTGAAAAACACGTTTTGAAAACTGTGCTGTTTATGCCCTATAACTTACATGGTGGTGACCAAAGTTGCCAAAACGTGTTTATTTCTGCTGTAAAACACGTTTTGACAATTTCAGCACACTGGGGTTAAGGGCTGACTCAGTGTGCTCTTCTGAGACAGGCAGTTACACTGCGATTCTAAGAGCTGAGAAAACGCGTTTATTTCGGGCTGAAAAACACGTTTTGAAAACTGTGCTGTTCCTGCCCTATAACTTACATGGTGGTGACCAAAGTTGCCAAAACGTGTTTATTTCTGCTGAAAAACACGTTTTGACAATTTCAGCACACTGGGGTTAAGGGCTGACTCAGTGTGCTCTTCTGAGACAGGCAGTTACACTGCGATTCTAAGAGCTGAGAAAACGCGTTTATTTCGGGCTGAAAAACACGTTTTGAAAACTGTGCTGTTCCTGCCCTATAACTTACATGGTGGTGACCAAAGTTGCCAAAACGTGTTTATTTCTGCTGAAAAACACGTTTTGACAATTTCAGCACACTGGGGTTAAGGGCTGACTCAGTGTGCTCTTCTGAGACAGGCAGTTACACTGCGATTCTAAGAGCTGAGAAAACGCGTTTATTTCGGGCTGAAAAACACGTTTTGAAAACTGTGCTGTTCCTGCCCTATAACTTACATGGTGGTGACCAAAGTTGCCAAAACGTGTTTATTTCTGCTGAAAAACACGTTTTGACAATTTCAGCACACTGGGGTTAAGGGCTGACTCAGTGTGCTCTTCTGAGACAGGCAGTTACACTGCGATTCTAAGAGCTGAGAAAACGCGTTTATTTCGGGCTGAAAAACACGTTTTGAAAACTGTGCTGTTCCTGCCCTATAACTTACATGGTGGTGACCAAAGTTGCCAAAACGTGTTTATTTCTGCTGAAAAACACGTTTTGACAATTTCAGCACACTGGGGTTAAGGGCTGACTCAGTGTGCTCTTCTGAGACAGGCAGTTACACTGCGATTCTAAGAGCTGAGAAAACGCGTTTATTTCGGGCTGAAAAACACGTTTTGAAAACTGTGCTGTTCCTGCCCTATAACTTACATGGTGGTGACCAAAGTTGCCAAAACGTGTTTATTTCTGCTGTAAAACACGTTTTGACAATTTCAGCACACTGGGGTTAAGGGCTGACTCAGTGTGATCTTCTGAGACAGGCAGTTACACTGCGATTCTAAGAGCTGAGAAAACGCGTTTATTTCGGGCTGAAAAACACGTTTTGAAAACTGTGCTGTTCCTGCCCTATAAGTTACATGGTGCTGACCAAAGTTGCCAAAACGTGTTTATTTCTGCTGTAAAACACGTTTTGACAATTTCAGCACACTGGGGTTAAGGGCTGACTCACTGTGCTCTTCTGAGACAGGCAGTTACACCGTGATTCTAAGGGCTGAGAAAACGCGTTTATTTCGGGCTGAAAAACACGTTTTGAAAACTGTGCTGTTCCTGCCATATAACTTACATGGTGGTGACCAAAGTTGCCAAAACGTGTTTATTTCTGCTGAAAAACACGTTTTGACAATTTCAGCACACTGGGGTTAAGGGCTGACTCAGTGTGCTCTTCTGAGCCAGGCAGTTACACTGTGATTCTAAGGGCTGAGAAAACGCGTTTATTTCGGGCTGAAAAACACGTTTTGAAAACTGTGCTGTTCCTGCCCTATAAGTTACATGGTGCTGACCAAAGTTGCCAAAACGTGTTTATTTCTGCTGTAAAACACGTTTTGACAATTTCAGCACACTGGGGTTAAGGGCTGACTCAGTGTGCTCTTCTGAGACAGGCAGTTACACTGCGATTCTAAGAGCTGAGAAAACGCGTTTATTTCGGGCTGAAAAACACGTTTTGAAAACTGTGCTGTTCCTGCCATATAACTTACATGGTGGTGACCAAAGTTGCCAAAACGTGTTTATTTCTGCTGAAAAACACGTTTTGACAATTTCAGCACACTGGGGTTAAGGGCTGACTCAGTTTGCTCTTCTGAGCCAGGCAGTTACACTGTGATTCTAAGGGCTGAGAAAACGCGTTTATTTCGGGCTGAAAAACACGTTTTGAAAACTGTGCTGTTCCTGCCCTATAACTTACATGGTGGTGACCAAAGTTGCCAAAACGTGTTTATTTCTGCTGAAAAACACGTTTTGACAATTTCAGCACACTGGGGTTAAGGGCTGACTCAGTGTGCTCTTCTGAGCCAGGCAGTTACACTGTGATTCTAAGGGCTGAGAAAACGCGTTTATTTCGGGCTGAAAAACACGTTTTGAAAACTGTGCTGTTCCTGCCCTATAAGTTACATGGTGCTGACCAAAGTTGCCAAAACGTGTTTATTTCTGCTGTAAAACACGTTTTGACAATTTCAGCACACTGGGGTTAAGGGCTGACTCAGTGTGCTCTTCTGAGACAGGCATTTACACTGCGATTCTAAGAGCTGAGAAAACGCGTTTATTTCGGGCTGAAAAACACGTTTTGAAAACTGTGCTGTTCCTGCCCTATAACTTACATGGTGGTGACCAAAGTTGCCAAAACGTGTTTATTTCTGCTGAAAAACACGTTTTGACAATTTCAGCACACTGGGGTTAAGGGCTGACTCAGTGTGCTCTTCTGAGCCAGGCAGTTACACTGTGATTCTAAGGGCTGAGAAAACGCGTTTATTTCGGGCTGAAAAACACGTTTTGAAAACTGTGCTGTTCCTGCCCTATAAGTTACATGGTGCTGACCAAAGTTGCCAAAACGTGTTTATTTCTGCTGTAAAACACGTTTTGACAATTTCAGCACACTGGGGTTAAGGGCTGACTCAGTGTGCTCTTCTGAGACAGGCAGTTACACTGTGATTCTAAGGGCTGAGAAAACGCGTTTATTTCGGGCTGAAAAACACGTTTTGAAAACTGTGCTGTTCCTGCCCTATAAGTTACATGGTGGTGACCAAAGTTGCCAAAACGTGTTTATTTCTGCTGTAAAACACATTTTGACAATTTCAGCACACTGGGGTTAAGGGCTGACTCACTGTGCTCTTCTGAGACAGGCAGTTACACTGCGATTCTAAGAGCTGAGAAAACGCGTTTATTTCGGGCTGAAAAACACGTTTTGAAAACTGTGCTGTTCCTGCCATATAACTTACATGGTGGTGACCAAAGTTGCCAAAACGTGTTTATTTCTGCTGAAAAACACGTTTTGACAATTTCAGCACACTGGGGTGAAGGGCTGGCTCACTGTGCTCTTCTGAGACAGGCAGTTACACTGTGATTCTAAGGGCAGAGAAAACGCGTTTATTTCGGGCTGAAAAACACGTTTTGAAAACTGTGCTGTTCCTGCCATATAACTTACCTGGTGGTGACCAAAGTTGCCAAAACGTGTTTATTTCTGCTGAAAAACACGTTTTGACAATTTCAGCACACTGGGGTTAAGGGCTGACTCACTGTGCTCTTCTGAGACAGGCAGTTACACTGTGATTCTAAGGGCTGAGAAAACGCGTTTATTTCGGGCTGAAAAACACGTTTTGAAAACTGTGCTGTTCCTGCCATATAACTTACATGGTGGTGACCAAAGTTGCCAAAACGTGTTTATTTCTGCTGAAAAACACGTTTTGACAATTTCAGCACACTGGGGTTAAGGGCTGACTCAGTGTGCTCTTCTGAGCCAGGCAGTTACACTGTGATTCTAAGGGCTGAGAAAACGCGTTTATTTCGGGCTGAAAAACACGTTTTGAAAACTGTGCTGTTCCTGCCCTATAAGTTACATGGTGCTGACCAAAGTTGCCAAAACGTGTTTATTTCTGCTGTAAAACACGTTTTGACAATTTCAGCACACTGGGGTTAAGGGCTGACTCAGTGTGCTCTTCTGAGACAGGCAGTTACACTGCGATTCTAAGAGCTGAGAAAACGCGTTTATTTCGGGCTGAAAAACACGTTTTGAAAACTGTGCTGTTCCTGCCCTATAACTTACATGGTGGTGACCAAAGTTGCCAAAACGTGTTTATTTCTGCTGAAAAACACGTTTTGACAATTTCAGCACACTGGGGTTAAGGGCTGACTCAGTGTGCTCTTCTGAGACAGGCATTTACACTGCGATTCTAAGAGCTGAGAAAACGCGTTTATTTCGGGCTGAAAAACACGTTTTGAAAACTGTGCTGTTCCTGCCCTATAACTTACATGGTGGTGACCAAAGTTGCCAAAACGTGTTTATTTCTGCTGAAAAACACGTTTTGACAATTTCAGCACACTGGGGTTAAGGGCTGACTCAGTGTGCTCTTCTGAGACAGGCAGTTACACTGCGATTCTAAGAGCTGAGAAAACGCGTTTATTTCGGGCTGAAAAACACGTTTTGAAAACTGTGCTGTTCCTGCCCTATAACTTACATGGTGGTGACCAAAGTTGCCAAAACGTGTTTATTTCTGCTGAAAAACACGTTTTGACAATTTCAGCACACTGGGGTTAAGGGCTGACTCAGTTTGCTCTTCTGAGCCAGGCAGTTACACTGTGATTCTAAGGGCTGAGAAAACGCGTTTATTTCGGGCTGAAAAACACGTTTTGAAAACTGTGCTGTTCCTGCCCTATAACTTACATGGTGGTGACCAAAGTTGCCAAAACGTGTTTATTTCTGCTGAAAAACACGTTTTGACAATTTCAGCACACTGGGGTTAAGGGCTGACTCAGTGTGCTCTTCTGAGACAGGCAGTTACACTGCGATTCTAAGAGCTGAGAAAACGCGTTTATTTCGGGCTGAAAAACACGTTTTGAAAACTGTGCTGTTCCTGCCCTATAACTTACATGGTGGTGACCAAAGTTGCCAAAACGTGTTTATTTCTGCTGAAAAACACGTTTTGACAATTTCAGCACACTGGGGTTAAGGGCTGACTCAGTGTGCTCTTCTGAGCCAGGCAGTTACACTGTGATTCTAAGGGCTGAGAAAACGCGTTTATTTCGGGCTGAAAAACACGTTTTGAAAACTGTGCTGTTCCTGCCCTATAAGTTACATGGTGCTGACCAAAGTTGCCAAAACGTGTTTATTTCTGCTGTAAAACACATTTTGACAATTTCAGCACACTGGGGTTAAGGGCTGACTCAGTGTGCTCTTCTGAGACAGGCAGTTACACTGTGATTCTAAGGGCTGAGAAAACGCGTTTATTTCGGGCTGAAAAACACGTTTTGAAAACTGTGCTGTTCCTGCCCTATAAGTTACATGGTGGTGACCAAAGTTGCCAAAACGTGTTTATTTCTGCTGTAAAACACGTTTTGACAATTTCAGCACACTGGGGTTAAGGGCTGACTCACTGTGCTCTTCTGAGACAGGCAGTTACACTGCGATTCTAAGAGCTGAGAAAACGCGTTTATTTCGGGCTGAAAAACACGTTTTGAAAACTGTGCTGTTCATGCCATATAACTTACATGGTGGTGACCAAAGTTGCCAAAACGTGTTTATTTCTGCTGTAAAACACGTTTTGACAATTTCAGCACACTGGGGTTAAGGGCTGACTCACTGTGCTCTTCTGAGACAGGCAGTTACACTGCGATTCTAAGAGCTGAGAAAACGCGTTTATTTCGGGCTGAAAAACACGTTTTGAAAACTGTGCTGTTCCTGCCATATAACTTACATGGTGGTGACCAAAGTTGCCAAAACGTGTTTATTTCTGCTGAAAAACACGTTTTGACAATTTCAGCACACTGGGGTTAAGGGCTGACTCACTGTGCTCTTCTGAGACAGGCAGTTACACTGTGATTCTAAGGGCTGAGAAAACGCGTTTATTTCGGGCTGAAAAACACGTTTTGAAAACTGTGCTGTTCCTGCCCTATAAGTTACATGGTGCTGACCAAAGTTGCCAAAACGTGTTTATTTCTGCTGTAAAACACGTTTTGACAATTTCAGCACACTGGGGTTAAGGGCTGACTAAGTGTGCTCTTCTGAGACAGGCAGTTACACTGCGATTCTAAAAGCTGAGAAAACGCGTTTATTTCGGGCTGAAAAACACGTTTTGAAAACTGTGCTGTTCCTGCCATATAACTTACCTGGTGGTGACCAAAGTTGCCAAAACGTGTTTATTTCTGCTGAAAAACACGTTTTGACAATTTCAGCACACTGGGGTTAAGGGCTGACTCACTGTGCTCTTCTGAGACAGGCAGTTACACTGTGATTCTAAGGGCAGAGAAAACGCGTTTATTTCGGGCTGAAAAACACGTTTTGAAAACTGTGCTGTTCCTGCCATATAACTTACCTGGTGGTGACCAAAGTTGCCAAAACGTGTTTATTTCTGCTGAAAAACACGTTTTGACAATTTCAGCACACTGGGGTTAAGGGCTGACTCACTGTGCTCTTCTGAGACAGGCAGTTACACTGTGATTCTAAGGGCTGAGAAAACGCGTTTATTTCGGGCTGAAAAACACGTTTTGAAAACTGTGCTGTTCCTGCCCTATAACTTACATGGTGGTGACCAAAGTTGCCAAAACGTGTTTATTTCTGCTGAAAAACACGTTTTGACAATTTCAGCACACTGGGGTTAAGGGCTGACTCAGTTTGCTCTTCTGAGCCAGGCAGTTACACTGTGATTCTAAGGGCTGAGAAAACGCGTTTATTTCGGGCTGAAAAACACGTTTTGAAAACTGTGCTGTTCCTGCCCTATAACTTACATGGTGGTGACCAAAGTTGCCAAAACGTGTTTATTTCTGCTGTAAAACACGTTTTGACAATTTCAGCACACTGGGGTTAAGGGCTGACTCAGTGTGCTCTTCTGAGCCAGGCAGTTACACTGTGATTCTAAGGGCTGAGAAAACGCGTTTATTTCGAGCTGAAAAACACGTTTTGAAAACTGTGCTGTTCCTGCCATATAACTTACATGGTGGTGACCAAAGTTGCCAAAACGTGTTTATTTCTGCTGAAAAACACGTTTTGACAATTTCAGCACACTGGGGTTAAGGGCTGACTCACTGTGCTCTTCTGAGACAGGCAGTTACACTGTGATTCTAAGGGCAGAGAAAACGCGTTTATTTCAGGCTGAAAAACACGTTTTGAAAACTGTGCTGTTCCTGCCATATAACTTACCTGGTGGTGACCAAAGTTGCCAAAACGTGTTTATTTCTGCTGAAAAACACGTTTTGACAATTTCAGCACACTGGGGTTAAGGGCTGACTCACTGTGCTCTTCTGAGACAGGCAGTTACACTGTGATTCTAAGGGCTGAGAAAACGCGTTTATTTCGGGCTGAAAAACACGTTTTGAAAACTGTGCTGTTCCTGCCATATAACTTACATGGTGGTGACCAAAGTTGCCAAAACGTGTTTATTTCTGCTGAAAAACACGTTTTGACAATTTCAGCACACTGGGGTTAAGGGCTGACTCAGTGTGCTCTTCTGAGCTAGGCAGTTACACTGTGATTCTAAGGGCTGAGAAAACGCGTTTATTTCGGGCTGAAAAACACGTTTTGAAAACTGTGCTGTTCCTGCCCTATAAGTTACATGGTGCTGACCAAAGTTGCCAAAACGTGTTTATTTCTGCTGTAAAACACGTTTTGACAATTTCAGCACACTGGGGTTAAGGGCTGACTCAGTGTGCTCTTCTGAGACAGACAGTTACACTGCGATTCTAAGAGCTGAGAAAACGCGTTTATTTCGGGCTGAAAAACACGTTTTGAAAACTGTGCTGTTCCTGCCATATAACTTACATGGTGGTGACCAAAGTTGCCAAAACGTGTTTATTTCTGCTGAAAAACACGTTTTGACAATTTCAGCACACTGGGGTTAAGGGCTGACTCAGTGTGCTCTTCTGAGACAGGCATTTACACTGCGATTCTAAGAGCTGAGAAAACGCGTTTATTTCGGGCTGAAAAACACGTTTTGAAAACTGTGCTGTTCCTGCCCTATAACTTACATGGTGGTGACCAAAGTTGCCAAAACGTGTTTATTTCTGCTGAAAAACACGTTTTGACAATTTCAGCACACTGGGGTTAAGGGCTGACTCAGTGTGCTCTTCTGAGCCAGGCAGTTACACTGTGATTCTAAGGGCTGAGAAAACGCGTTTATTTCGGGCTGAAAAACACGTTTTGAAAACTGTGCTGTTCCTGCCCTATAAGTTACATGGTGCTGACCAAAGTTGCCAAAACGTGTTTATTTCTGCTGTAAAACACGTTTTGACAATTTCAGCACACTGGGGTTAAGGGCTGACTCAGTGTGCTCTTCTGAGACAGGCAGTTACACTGTGATTCTAAGGGCTGAGAAAACGCGTTTATTTCGGGCTGAAAAACACGTTTTGAAAACTGTGCTGTTCCTGCCCTATAAGTTACATGGTGGTGACCAAAGTTGCCAAAACGTGTTTATTTCTGCTGTAAAACACGTTTTGACAATTTCAGCACACTGGGGTTAAGGGCTGACTCACTGTGCTCTTCTGAGACAGGCAGTTACACTGCGATTCTAAGAGCTGAGAAAACGCGTTTATTTCGGGCTGAAAAACACGTTTTGAAAACTGTGCTGTTCCTGCCATATAACTTACATGGTGGTGACCAAAGTTGCCAAAACGTGTTTATTTCTGCTGAAAAACACGTTTTGACAATTTCAGCACACTGGGGTGAAGGGCTGGCTCACTGTGCTCTTCTGAGACAGGCAGTTACACTGTGATTCTAAGGGCAGAGAAAACGCGTTTATTTCGGGCTGAAAAACACGTTTTGAAAACTGTGCTGTTCCTGCCATATAACTTACCTGGTGGTGACCAAAGTTGCCAAAACGTGTTTATTTCTGCTGAAAAACACGTTTTGACAATTTCAGCACACTGGGGTTAAGGGCTGACTCACTGTGCTCTTCTGAGACAGGCAGTTACACTGTGATTCTAAGGGCTGAGAAAACGCGTTTATTTCGGGCTGAAAAACACGTTTTGAAAACTGTGCTGTTCCTGCCATATAACTTACATGGTGGTGACCAAAGTTGCCAAAACGTGTTTATTTCTGCTGAAAAACACGTTTTGACAATTTCAGCACACTGGGGTTAAGGGCTGACTCAGTGTGCTCTTCTGAGCCAGGCAGTTACACTGTGATTCTAAGGGCTGAGAAAACGCGTTTATTTCGGGCTGAAAAACACGTTTTGAAAACTGTGCTGTTCCTGCCCTATAAGTTACATGGTGCTGACCAAAGTTGCCAAAACGTGTTTATTTCTGCTGTAAAACACGTTTTGACAATTTCAGCACACTGGGGTTAAGGGCTGACTCAGTGTGCTCTTCTGAGACAGGCAGTTACACTGCGATTCTAAGAGCTGAGAAAACGCGTTTATTTCGGGCTGAAAAACACGTTTTGAAAACTGTGCTGTTCCTGCCCTATAACTTACATGGTGGTGACCAAAGTTGCCAAAACGTGTTTATTTCTGCTGAAAAACACGTTTTGACAATTTCAGCACACTGGGGTTAAGGGCTGACTCAGTGTGCTCTTCTGAGACAGGCATTTACACTGCGATTCTAAGAGCTGAGAAAACGCGTTTATTTCGGGCTGAAAAACACGTTTTGAAAACTGTGCTGTTCCTGCCCTATAACTTACATGGTGGTGACCAAAGTTGCCAAAACGTGTTTATTTCTGCTGAAAAACACGTTTTGACAATTTCAGCACACTGGGGTTAAGGGCTGACTCAGTTTGCTCTTCTGAGCCAGGCAGTTACACTGTGATTCTAAGGGCTGAGAAAACGCGTTTATTTCGGGCTGAAAAACACGTTTTGAAAACTGTGCTGTTCCTGCCCTATAACTTACATGGTGGTGACCAAAGTTGCCAAAACGTGTTTATTTCTGCTGAAAAACACGTTTTGACAATTTCAGCACACTGGGGTTAAGGGCTGACTCAGTGTGCTCTTCTGAGACAGGCAGTTACACTGCGATTCTAAGAGCTGAGAAAACGCGTTTATTTCGGGCTGAAAAACACGTTTTGAAAACTGTGCTGTTCCTGCCCTATAACTTACATGGTGGTGACCAAAGTTGCCAAAACGTGTTTATTTCTGCTGAAAAACACGTTTTGACAATTTCAGCACACTGGGGTTAAGGGCTGACTCAGTGTGCTCTTCTGAGCCAGGCAGTTACACTGTGATTCTAAGGGCTGAGAAAACGCGTTTATTTCGGGCTGAAAAACACGTTTTGAAAACTGTGCTGTTCCTGCCCTATAAGTTACATGGTGCTGACCAAAGTTGCCAAAACGTGTTTATTTCTGCTGTAAAATACGTTTTGACAATTTCAGCACACTGGGGTTAAGGGCTGACTCAGTGTGCTCTTCTGAGACAGGCAGTTACACTGTGATTCTAAGGGCTGAGAAAACGCGTTTATTTCGGGCTGAAAAACACGTTTTGAAAACTGTGCTGTTCATGCCATATAACTTACATGGTGGTGACCAAAGTTGCCAAAACGTGTTTATTTCTGCTGTAAAACACGTTTTGACAATTTCAGCACACTGGGGTTAAGGGCTGACTCACTGTGCTCTTCTGAGACAGGCAGTTACACTGCGATTCTAAGAGCTGAGAAAACGCGTTTATTTCGGGCTGAAAAACACGTTTTGAAAACTGTGCTGTTCCTGCCATATAACTTACATGGTGGTGACCAAAGTTGCCAAAACGTGTTTATTTCTGCTGAAAAACACGTTTTGACAATTTCAGCACACTGGGGTTAAGGGCTGACTCAGTTTGCTCTTCTGAGCCAGGCAGTTACACTGTGATTCTAAGGGCTGAGAAAACGCGTTTATTTCGGGCTGAAAAACACGTTTTGAAAACTGTGCTGTTCCTGCCCTATAAGTTACATGGTGCTGACCAAAGTTGCCAAAACGTGTTTATTTCTGCTGTAAAACACGTTTTGACAATTTCAGCACACTGGGGTTAAGGGCTGACTAAGTGTGCTCTTCTGAGACAGGCAGTTACACTGCGATTCTAAAAGCTGAGAAAACGCGTTTATTTCGGGCTGAAAAACACGTTTTGAAAACTGTGCTGTTCCTGCCATATAACTTACCTGGTGGTGACCAAAGTTGCCAAAACGTGTTTATTTCTGCTGAAAAACACGTTTTGACAATTTCAGCACACTGGGGTTAAGGGCTGACTCACTGTGCTCTTCTGAGACAGGCAGTTACACTGTGATTCTAAGGGCAGAGAAAACGCGTTTATTTCGGGCTGAAAAACACGTTTTGAAAACTGTGCTGTTCCTGCCATATAACTTACCTGGTGGTGACCCAAGTTGCCAAAACGTGTTTATTTCTGCTGAAAAACACGTTTTGACAATTTCAGCACACTGGGGTTAAGGACTGACTCACTGTGCTCTTCTGAGACAGGCAGTTACACTGTGATTCTAAGGGCTGAGAAAACGCGTTTATTTCGGGCTGAAAAACACGTTTTGAAAACTGTGCTGTTCCTGCCATATAACTTACATGGTGGTGACCAAAGTTGCCAAAACGTGTTTATTTCTGCTGAAAAACACGTTTTGACAATTTCAGCACACTGGGGTTAAGGGCTGACTCAGTGTGCTCTTCTGAGCCAGGCAGTTACACTGTGATTCTAAGGGCTGAGAAAACGCGTTTATTTCGGGCTGAAAAACACGTTTTGAAAACTGTGCTGTTCCTGCCCTATAAGTTACATGGTGCTGACCAAAGTTGCCAAAACGTGTTTATTTCTGCTGTAAAACACGTTTTGACAATTTCAGCACACTGGGGTTAAGGGCTGACTCAGTGTGCTCTTCTGAGACAGGCAGTTACACTGCGATTCTAAGAGCTGAGAAAACGCGTTTATTTCGGGCTGAAAAACACGTTTTGAAAACTGTGCTGTTCCTGCCATATAACTTACATGGTGGTGACCAAAGTTGCCAAAACGTGTTTATTTCTGCTGAAAAACACGTTTTGACAATTTCAGCACACTGGGGTTAAGGGCTGACTCAGTTTGCTCTTCTGAGCCAGGCATTTACACTGTGATTCTAAGGGCTGAGAAAACGCGTTTATTTCGGGCTGAAAAACACGTTTTGAAAACTGTGCTGTTCCTGCCCTATAACTTACATGGTGGTGACCAAAGTTGCCAAAACGTGTTTATTTCTGCTGTAAAACACGTTTAGACAATTTCAGCACACTGGGGTTAAGGGCTGACTCAGTGTGCTCTTCTGAGCCAGGCAGTTACACTGTGATTCTAAGGGCTGAGAAAACGCGTTTATTTTGGGCTGAAAAACACGTTTTGAAAACTGTGCTGTTCCTGCCCTATAACTTACATGGTGGTGACCAAAGTTGCCAAAACGTGTTTATTTCTGCTGAAAAACACGTTTTGAGAATTTCAGCACACTGGGGTTAAGGGCTGACTCAGTTTGCTCTTCTGAGCCAGGCAGTTACACTGTGATTCTAAGGGCTGAGAAAACGCGTTTATTTCGGGCTGAAAAACACGTTTTGAAAACTGTGCTGTTCCTGCCCTATAAGTTACATGGTGCTGACCAAAGTTGCCAAAACGTGTTTATTTCTGCTGTAAAACACGTTTTGACAATTTCAGCACACTGGGGTTAAGGGCTGACTCAGTGTGCTCTTCTGAGACAGGCAGTTACACTGCGATTCTAAGAGCTGAGAAAACGCGTTTATTTCGGGCTGAAAAACACGTTTTGAAAACTGTGCTGTTCCTGCCCTATAACTTACATGGTGGTGACCAAAGTTGCCAAAACGTGTTTATTTCTGCTGAAAAACACGTTTTGACAATTTCAGCACACTGGGGTTAAGGGCTGACTCAGTGTGCTCTTCTGAGACAGGCATTTACACTGCGATTCTAAGAGCTGAGAAAACGCGTTTATTTCGGGCTGAAAAACACGTTTTGAAAACTGTGCTGTTCCTGCCCTATAACTTACATGGTGGTGACCAAAGTTGCCAAAACGTGTTTATTTCTGCTGAAAAACACGTTTTGACAATTTCAGCACACTGGGGTTAAGGGCTGACTCAGTGTGCTCTTCTGAGACAGGCAGTTACACTGCGATTCTAAGAGCTGAGAAAACGCGTTTATTTCGGGCTGAAAAACACGTTTTGAAAACTGTGCTGTTCCTGCCCTATAACTTACATGGTGGTGACCAAAGTTGCCAAAACGTGTTTATTTCTGCTGAAAAACACGTTTTGACAATTTCAGCACACTGGGGTTAAGGGCTGACTCAGTTTGCTCTTCTGAGCCAGGCAGTTACACTGTGATTCTAAGGGCTGAGAAAACGCGTTTATTTCGGGCTGAAAAACACGTTTTGAAAACTGTGCTGTTCCTGCCCTATAACTTACATGGTGGTGACCAAAGTTGCCAAAACGTGTTTATTTCTGCTGAAAAACACGTTTTGACAATTTCAGCACACTGGGGTTAAGGGCTGACTCAGTGTGCTCTTCTGAGACAGGCAGTTACACTGCGATTCTAAGAGCTGAGAAAACGCGTTTATTTCGGGCAGAAAAACACGTTTTGAAAACTGTGCTGTTCCTGCCCTATAACTTACATGGTGGTGACCAAAGTTGCCAAAACGTGTTTATTTCTGCTGAAAAACACGTTTTGACAATTTCAGCACACTGGGGTTAAGGGCTGACTCAGTGTGCTCTTCTGAGCCAGGCAGTTACACTGTGATTCTAAGGGCTGAGAAAACGCGTTTATTTCGGGCTGAAAAACACGTTTTGAAAACTGTGCTGTTCCTGCCCTATAACTTACATGGTGGTGACCAAAGTTGCCAAAACGTGTTTATTTCTGCTGAAAAACACGTTTTGACAATTTCAGCACACTGGGGTTAAGGGCTGACTCAGTGTGCTCTTCTGAGACAGGCAGTTACACTGCGATTCTAAGAGCTGAGAAAACGCGTTTATTTCGGGCTGAAAAACACGTTTTGAAAACTGTGCTGTTCCTGCCCTATAACTTACATGGTGGTGACCAAAGTTGCCAAAACGTGTTTATTTCTGCTGAAAAACACGTTTTGACAATTTCAGCACACTGGGGTTAAGGGCTGACTCAGTGTGCTCTTCTGAGACAGGCAGTTACACTGCGATTCTAAGAGCTGAGAAAACGCGTTTATTTCGGGCTGAAAAACACGTTTTGAAAACTGTGCTGTTCCTGCCCTATAACTTACATGGTGGTGACCAAAGTTGCCAAAACGTGTTTATTTCTGCTGAAAAACACGTTTTGACAATTTCAGCACACTGGGGTTAAGGGCTGACTCAGTGTGCTCTTCTGAGACAGGCAGTTACACTGCGATTCTAAGAGCTGAGAAAACGCGTTTATTTCGGGCTGAAAAACACGTTTTGAAAACTGTGCTGTTCCTGCCCTATAACTTACATGGTGGTGACCAAAGTTGCCAAAACGTGTTTATTTCTGCTGAAAAACACGTTTTGACAATTTCAGCACACTGGGGTTAAGGGCTGACTCAGTGTGCTCTTCTGAGACAGGCAGTTACACTGCGATTCTAAGAGCTGAGAAAACGCGTTTATTTCGGGCTGAAAAACACGTTTTGAAAACTGTGCTGTTCCTGCCCTATAACTTACATGGTGGTGACCAAAGTTGCCAAAACGTGTTTATTTCTGCTGAAAAACACGTTTTGACAATTTCAGCACACTGGGGTTAAGGGCTGACTCAGTGTGCTCTTCTGAGACAGGCAGTTACACTGCGATTCTAAGAGCTGAGAAAACGCGTTTATTTCGGGCTGAAAAACACGTTTTGAAAACTGTGCTGTTCCTGCCCTATAACTTACATGGTGGTGACCAAAGTTGCCAAAACGTGTTTATTTCTGCTGTAAAACACGTTTTGACAATTTCAGCACACTGGGGTTAAGGGCTGACTCAGTGTGATCTTCTGAGACAGGCAGTTACACTGCGATTCTAAGAGCTGAGAAAACGCGTTTATTTCGGGCTGAAAAACACGTTTTGAAAACTGTGCTGTTCCTGCCCTATAAGTTACATGGTGCTGACCAAAGTTGCCAAAACGTGTTTATTTCTGCTGTAAAACACGTTTTGACAATTTCAGCACACTGGGGTTAAGGGCTGACTCACTGTGCTCTTCTGAGACAGGCAGTTACACCGTGATTCTAAGGGCTGAGAAAACGCGTTTATTTCGGGCTGAAAAACACGTTTTGAAAACTGTGCTGTTCCTGCCATATAACTTACATGGTGGTGACCAAAGTTGCCAAAACGTGTTTATTTCTGCTGAAAAACACGTTTTGACAATTTCAGCACACTGGGGTTAAGGGCTGACTCAGTGTGCTCTTCTGAGCCAGGCAGTTACACTGTGATTCTAAGGGCTGAGAAAACGCGTTTATTTCGGGCTGAAAAACACGTTTTGAAAACTGTGCTGTTCCTGCCCTATAAGTTACATGGTGCTGACCAAAGTTGCCAAAACGTGTTTATTTCTGCTGTAAAACACGTTTTGACAATTTCAGCACACTGGGGTTAAGGGCTGACTCAGTGTGCTCTTCTGAGACAGGCAGTTACACTGCGATTCTAAGAGCTGAGAAAACGCGTTTATTTCGGGCTGAAAAACACGTTTTGAAAACTGTGCTGTTCCTGCCATATAACTTACATGGTGGTGACCAAAGTTGCCAAAACGTGTTTATTTCTGCTGAAAAACACGTTTTGACAATTTCAGCACACTGGGGTTAAGGGCTGACTCAGTTTGCTCTTCTGAGCCAGGCAGTTACACTGTGATTCTAAGGGCTGAGAAAACGCGTTTATTTCGGGCTGAAAAACACGTTTTGAAAACTGTGCTGTTCCTGCCCTATAACTTACATGGTGGTGACCAAAGTTGCCAAAACGTGTTTATTTCTGCTGAAAAACACGTTTTGACAATTTCAGCACACTGGGGTTAAGGGCTGACTCAGTGTGCTCTTCTGAGCCAGGCAGTTACACTGTGATTCTAAGGGCTGAGAAAACGCGTTTATTTCGGGCTGAAAAACACGTTTTGAAAACTGTGCTGTTCCTGCCCTATAAGTTACATGGTGCTGACCAAAGTTGCCAAAACGTGTTTATTTCTGCTGTAAAACACGTTTTGACAATTTCAGCACACTGGGGTTAAGGGCTGACTCAGTGTGCTCTTCTGAGACAGGCATTTACACTGCGATTCTAAGAGCTGAGAAAACGCGTTTATTTCGGGCTGAAAAACACGTTTTGAAAACTGTGCTGTTCCTGCCCTATAACTTACATGGTGGTGACCAAAGTTGCCAAAACGTGTTTATTTCTGCTGAAAAACACGTTTTGACAATTTCAGCACACTGGGGTTAAGGGCTGACTCAGTGTGCTCTTCTGAGCCAGGCAGTTACACTGTGATTCTAAGGGCTGAGAAAACGCGTTTATTTCGGGCTGAAAAACACGTTTTGAAAACTGTGCTGTTCCTGCCCTATAAGTTACATGGTGCTGACCAAAGTTGCCAAAACGTGTTTATTTCTGCTGTAAAACACGTTTTGACAATTTCAGCACACTGGGGTTAAGGGCTGACTCAGTGTGCTCTTCTGAGACAGGCAGTTACACTGTGATTCTAAGGGCTGAGAAAACGCGTTTATTTCGGGCTGAAAAACACGTTTTGAAAACTGTGCTGTTCCTGCCCTATAAGTTACATGGTGGTGACCAAAGTTGCCAAAACGTGTTTATTTCTGCTGTAAAACACGTTTTGACAATTTCAGCACACTGGGGTTAAGGGCTGACTCACTGTGCTCTTCTGAGACAGGCAGTTACACTGCGATTCTAAGAGCTGAGAAAACGCGTTTATTTCGGGCTGAAAAACACGTTTTGAAAACTGTGCTGTTCCTGCCATATAACTTACATGGTGGTGACCAAAGTTGCCAAAACGTGTTTATTTCTGCTGAAAAACACGTTTTGACAATTTCAGCACACTGGGGTGAAGGGCTGGCTCACTGTGCTCTTCTGAGACAGGCAGTTACACTGTGATTCTAAGGGCAGAGAAAACGCGTTTATTTCGGGCTGAAAAACACGTTTTGAAAACTGTGCTGTTCCTGCCATATAACTTACCTGGTGGTGACCAAAGTTGCCAAAACGTGTTTATTTCTGCTGTAAAACACGTTTTGACAATTTCAGCACACTGGGGTTAAGGGCTGACTCAGTGTGCTCTTCTGAGACAGGCAGTTACACTGCGATTCTAAGAGCTGAGAAAACGCGTTTATTTCGGGCTGAAAAACACGTTTTGAAAACTGTGCTGTTCCTGCCATATAACTTACATGGTGGTGACCAAAGTTGCCAAAACGTGTTTATTTCTGCTGAAAAACACGTTTTGACAATTTCAGCACACTGGGGTTAAGGGCTGACTCAGTTTGCTCTTCTGAGCCAGGCATTTACACTGTGATTCTAAGGGCTGAGAAAACGCGTTTATTTCGGGCTGAAAAACACGTTTTGAAAACTGTGCTGTTCCTGCCCTATAACTTACATGGTGGTGACCAAAGTTGCCAAAACGTGTTTATTTCTGCTGTAAAACACGTTTACACAATTTCAGCACACTGGGGTTAAGGGCTGACTCAGTGTGCTCTTCTGAGCCAGGCAGTTACACTGTGATTCTAAGGGCTGAGAAAACGCGTTTATTTTGGGCTGAAAAACACGTTTTGAAAACTGTGCTGTTCCTGCCCTATAACTTACATGGTGGTGACCAAAGTTGCCAAAACGTGTTTATTTCTGCTGAAAAACACGTTTTGAGAATTTCAGCACACTGGGGTTAAGGGCTGACTCAGTTTGCTCTTCTGAGCCAGGCAGTTACACTGTGATTCTAAGGGCTGAGAAAACGCGTTTATTTCGGGCTGAAAAACACGTTTTGAAAACTGTGCTGTTCCTGCCCTATAAGTTACATGGTGCTGACCAAAGTTGCCAAAACGTGTTTATTTCTGCTGTAAAACACGTTTTGACAATTTCAGCACACTGGGGTTAAGGGCTGACTCAGTGTGCTCTTCTGAGACAGGCAGTTACACTGCGATTCTAAGAGCTGAGAAAACGCGTTTATTTCGGGCTGAAAAACACGTTTTGAAAACTGTTCTGTTCCTGCCCTATAACTTACATGGTGGTGACCAAAGTTGCCAAAACGTGTTTATTTCTGCTGAAAAACACGTTTTGACAATTTCAGCACACTGGGGTTAAGGGCTGACTCAGTGTGCTCTTCTGAGACAGGCATTTACACTGCGATTCTAAGAGCTGAGAAAACGCGTTTATTTCGGGCTGAAAAACACGTTTTGAAAACTGTGCTGTTCCTGCCCTATAACTTACATGGTGGTGACCAAAGTTGCCAAAACGTGTTTATTTCTGCTGAAAAACACGTTTTGACAATTTCAGCACACTGGGGTTAAGGGCTGACTCAGTGTGCTCTTCTGAGACAGGCAGTTACACTGCGATTCTAAGAGCTGAGAAAACGCGTTTATTTCGGGCTGAAAAACACGTTTTGAAAACTGTGCTGTTCCTGCCCTATAACTTACATGGTGGTGACCAAAGTTGCCAAAACGTGTTTATTTCTGCTGAAAAACACGTTTTGACAATTTCAGCACACTGGGGTTAAGGGCTGACTCAGTTTGCTCTTCTGAGCCAGGCAGTTACACTGTGATTCTAAGGGCTGAGAAAACGCGTTTATTTCGGGCTGAAAAACACGTTTTGAAAACTGTGCTGTTCCTGCCCTATAACTTACATGGTGGTGACCAAAGTTGCCAAAACGTGTATATTTCTGCTGAAAAACACGTTTTGACAATTTCAGCACACTGGGGTTAAGGGCTGACTCAGTGTGCTCTTCTGAGACAGGCAGTTACACTGCGATTCTAAGAGCTGAGAAAACGCGTTTATTTCGGGCAGAAAAACACGTTTTGAAAACTGTGCTGTTCCTGCCCTATAACTTACATGGTGGTGACCAAAGTTGCCAAAACGTGTTTATTTCTGCTGAAAAACACGTTTTGACAATTTCAGCACACTGGGGTTAAGGGCTGACTCAGTGTGCTCTTCTGAGCCAGGCAGTTACACTGTGATTCTAAGGGCTGAGAAAACGCGTTTATTTCGGGCTGAAAAACACGTTTTGAAAACTGTGCTGTTCCTGCCCTATAACTTACATGGTGGTGACCAAAGTTGCCAAAACGTGTTTATTTCTGCTGAAAAACACGTTTTGACAATTTCAGCACACTGGGGTTAAGGGCTGACTCAGTGTGCTCTTCTGAGACAGGCAGTTACACTGCGATTCTAAGAGCTGAGAAAACGCGTTTATTTCGGGCTGAAAAACACGTTTTGAAAACTGTGCTGTTCCTGCCCTATAACTTACATGGTGGTGACCAAAGTTGCCAAAACGTGTTTATTTCTGCTGAAAAACACGTTTTGACAATTTCAGCACACTGGGGTTAAGGGCTGACTCAGTGTGCTCTTCTGAGACAGGCAGTTACACTGCGATTCTAAGAGCTGAGAAAACGCGTTTATTTCGGGCTGAAAAACACGTTTTGAAAACTGTGCTGTTCCTGCCCTATAACTTACATGGTGGTGACCAAAGTTGCCAAAACGTGTTTATTTCTGCTGAAAAACACGTTTTGACAATTTCAGCACACTGGGGTTAAGGGCTGACTCAGTGTGCTCTTCTGAGACAGGCAGTTACACTGCGATTCTAAGAGCTGAGAAAACGCGTTTATTTCGGGCTGAAAAACACGTTTTGAAAACTGTGCTGTTCCTGCCCTATAACTTACATGGTGGTGACCAAAGTTGCCAAAACGTGTTTATTTCTGCTGAAAAACACGTTTTGACAATTTCAGCACACTGGGGTTAAGGGCTGACTCAGTGTGCTCTTCTGAGACAGGCAGTTACACTGCGATTCTAAGAGCTGAGAAAACGCGTTTATTTCGGGCTGAAAAACACGTTTTGAAAACTGTGCTGTTCCTGCCCTATAACTTACATGGTGGTGACCAAAGTTGCCAAAACGTGTTTATTTCTGCTGAAAAACACGTTTTGACAATTTCAGCACACTGGGGTTAAGGGCTGACTCAGTGTGCTCTTCTGAGACAGGCAGTTACACTGCGATTCTAAGAGCTGAGAAAACGCGTTTATTTCGGGCTGAAAAACACGTTTTGAAAACTGTGCTGTTCCTGCCCTATAACTTACATGGTGGTGACCAAAGTTGCCAAAACGTGTTTATTTCTGCTGAAAAACACGTTTTGACAATTTCAGCACACTGGGGTGAAGGGCTGGCTCACTGTGCTCTTCTGAGACAGGCAGTTACACTGTGATTCTAAGGGCAGAGAAAACGCGTTTATTTCGGGCTGAAAAACACGTTTTGAAAACTGTGCTGTTCCTGCCATATAACTTACCTGGTGGTGACCAAAGTTGCCAAAACGTGTTTATTTCTGCTGAAAAACACGTTTTGACAATTTCAGCACACTGGGGTTAAGGGCTGACTCACTGTGCTCTTCTGAGACAGGCAGTTACACTGTGATTCTAAGGGCTGAGAAAACGCGTTTATTTCGGGCTGAAAAACACGTTTTGAAAACTGTGCTGTTCCTGCCATATAACTTACATGGTGGTGACCAAAGTTGCCAAAACGTGTTTATTTCTGCTGTAAAACACGTTTTGACAATTTCAGCACACTGGGGTTAAGGGCTGACTCAGTGTGATCTTCTGAGACAGGCAGTTACACTGCGATTCTAAGAGCTGAGAAAACGCGTTTATTTCGGGCTGAAAAACACGTTTTGAAAACTGTGCTGTTCCTGCCCTATAAGTTACATGGTGCTGACCAAAGTTGCCAAAACGTGTTTATTTCTGCTGTAAAACACGTTTTGACAATTTCAGCACACTGGGGTTAAGGGCTGACTCACTGTGCTCTTCTGAGACAGGCAGTTACACCGTGATTCTAAGGGCTGAGAAAACGCGTTTATTTCGGGCTGAAAAACACGTTTTGAAAACTGTGCTGTTCCTGCCATATAACTTACATGGTGGTGACCAAAGTTGCCAAAACGTGTTTATTTCTGCTGAAAAACACGTTTTGACAATTTCAGCACACTGGGGTTAAGGGCTGACTCAGTGTGCTCTTCTGAGCCAGGCAGTTACACTGTGATTCTAAGGGCTGAGAAAACGCGTTTATTTCGGGCTGAAAAACACGTTTTGAAAACTGTGCTGTTCCTGCCCTATAAGTTACATGGTGCTGACCAAAGTTGCCAAAACGTGTTTATTTCTGCTGAAAAACACGTTTTGACAATTTCAGCACACTGGGGTTAAGGGCTGACTCACTGTGCTCTTCTGAGACAGGCAGTTACACTGTGATTCTAAGGGCTGAGAAAACGCGTTTATTTCGGGCTGAAAAACACGTTTTGAAAACTGTGCTGTTCCTGCCATATAACTTACATGGTGGTGACCAAAGTTGCCAAAACGTGTTTATTTCTGCTGAAAAACACGTTTTGACAATTTCAGCACACTGGGGTTAAGGGCTGACTCAGTGTGCTCTTCTGAGCCAGGCAGTTACACTGTGATTCTAAGGGCTGAGAAAACGCGTTTATTTCGGGCTGAAAAACACGTTTTGAAAACTGTGCTGTTCCTGCCCTATAAGTTACATGGTGCTGACCAAAGTTGCCAAAACGTGTTTATTTCTGCTGTAAAACACGTTTTGACAATTTCAGCACACTGGGGTTAAGGGCTGACTCAGTGTGCTCTTCTGAGACAGGCAGTTACACTGCGATTCTAAGAGCTGAGAAAACGCGTTTATTTCGGGCTGAAAAACACGTTTTGAAAACTGTGCTGTTCCTGCCATATAACTTACATGGTGGTGACCAAAGTTGCCAAAACGTGTTTATTTCTGCTGAAAAACACGTTTTGACAATTTCAGCACACTGGGGTTAAGGGCTGACTCAGTGTGCTCTTCTGAGACAGGCATTTACACTGCGATTCTAAGAGCTGAGAAAACGCGTTTATTTCGGGCTGAAAAACACGTTTTGAAAACTGTGCTGTTCCTGCCCTATAACTTACATGGTGGTGACCAAAGTTGCCAAAACGTGTTTATTTCTGCTGAAAAACACGTTTTGACAATTTCAGCACACTGGGGTTAAGGGCTGACTCAGTGTGCTCTTCTGAGCCAGGCAGTTACACTGTGATTCTAAGGGCTGAGAAAACGCGTTTATTTCGGGCTGAAAAACACGTTTTGAAAACTGTGCTGTTCCTGCCCTATAAGTTACATGGTGCTGACCAAAGTTGCCAAAACGTGTTTATTTCTGCTGTAAAACACGTTTTGACAATTTCAGCACACTGGGGTTAAGGGCTGACTCAGTGTGCTCTTCTGAGACAGGCAGTTACACTGTGATTCTAAGGGCTGAGAAAACGCGTTTATTTCGGGCTGAAAAACACGTTTTGAAAACTGTGCTGTTCCTGCCCTATAAGTTACATGGTGGTGACCAAAGTTGCCAAAACGTGTTTATTTCTGCTGTAAAACACGTTTTGACAATTTCAGCACACTGGGGTTAAGGGCTGACTCACTGTGCTCTTCTGAGACAGGCAGTTACACTGCGATTCTAAGAGCTGAGAAAACGCGTTTATTTCGGGCTGAAAAACACGTTTTGAAAACTGTGCTGTTCCTGCCATATAACTTACATGGTGGTGACCAAAGTTGCCAAAACGTGTTTATTTCTGCTGAAAAACACGTTTTGACAATTTCAGCACACTGGGGTGAAGGGCTGGCTCACTGTGCTCTTCTGAGACAGGCAGTTACACTGTGATTCTAAGGGCAGAGAAAACGCGTTTATTTCGGGCTGAAAAACACGTTTTGAAAACTGTGCTGTTCCTGCCATATAACTTACCTGGTGGTGACCAAAGTTGCCAAAACGTGTTTATTTCTGCTGAAAAACACGTTTTGACAATTTCAGCACACTGGGGTTAAGGGCTGACTCACTGTGCTCTTCTGAGACAGGCAGTTACACTGTGATTCTAAGGGCTGAGAAAACGCGTTTATTTCGGGCTGAAAAACACGTTTTGAAAACTGTGCTGTTCCTGCCATATAACTTACATGGTGGTGACCAAAGTTGCCAAAACGTGTTTATTTCTGCTGTAAAACACGTTTTGACAATTTCAGCACACTGGGGTTAAGGGCTGACTCAGTGTGATCTTCTGAGACAGGCAGTTACACTGCGATTCTAAGAGCTGAGAAAACGCGTTTATTTCGGGCTGAAAAACACGTTTTGAAAACTGTGCTGTTCCTGCCCTATAAGTTACATGGTGCTGACCAAAGTTGCCAAAACGTGTTTATTTCTGCTGTAAAACACGTTTTGACAATTTCAGCACACTGGGGTTAAGGGCTGACTCACTGTGCTCTTCTGAGACAGGCAGTTACACCGTGATTCTAAGGGCTGAGAAAACGCGTTTATTTCGGGCTGAAAAACACGTTTTGAAAACTGTGCTGTTCCTGCCATATAACTTACATGGTGGTGACCAAAGTTGCCAAAACGTGTTTATTTCTGCTGAAAAACACGTTTTGACAATTTCAGCACACTGGGGTTAAGGGCTGACTCAGTGTGCTCTTCTGAGCCAGGCAGTTACACTGTGATTCTAAGGGCTGAGAAAACGCGTTTATTTCGGGCTGAAAAACACGTTTTGAAAACTGTGCTGTTCCTGCCCTATAAGTTACATGGTGCTGACCAAAGTTGCCAAAACGTGTTTATTTCTGCTGAAAAACACGTTTTGACAATTTCAGCACACTGGGGTTAAGGGCTGACTCACTGTGCTCTTCTGAGACAGGCAGTTACACTGTGATTCTAAGGGCTGAGAAAACGCGTTTATTTCGGGCTGAAAAACACGTTTTGAAAACTGTGCTGTTCCTGCCATATAACTTACATGGTGGTGACCAAAGTTGCCAAAACGTGTTTATTTCTGCTGAAAAACACGTTTTGACAATTTCAGCACACTGGGGTTAAGGGCTGACTCAGTGTGCTCTTCTGAGCCAGGCAGTTACACTGTGATTCTAAGGGCTGAGAAAACGCGTTTATTTCGGGCTGAAAAACACGTTTTGAAAACTGTGCTGTTCCTGCCCTATAAGTTACATGGTGCTGACCAAAGTTGCCAAAACGTGTTTATTTCTGCTGTAAAACACGTTTTGACAATTTCAGCACACTGGGGTTAAGGGCTGACTCAGTGTGCTCTTCTGAGACAGGCAGTTACACTGCGATTCTAAGAGCTGAGAAAACGCGTTTATTTCGGGCTGAAAAACACGTTTTGAAAACTGTGCTGTTCCTGCCATATAACTTACATGGTGGTGACCAAAGTTGCCAAAACGTGTTTATTTCTGCTGAAAAACACGTTTTGACAATTTCAGCACACTGGGGTTAAGGGCTGACTCAGTGTGCTCTTCTGAGACAGGCATTTACACTGCGATTCTAAGAGCTGAGAAAACGCGTTTATTTCGGGCTGAAAAACACGTTTTGAAAACTGTGCTGTTCCTGCCCTATAACTTACATGGTGGTGACCAAAGTTGCCAAAACGTGTTTATTTCTGCTGAAAAACACGTTTTGACAATTTCAGCACACTGGGGTTAAGGGCTGACTCAGTGTGCTCTTCTGAGCCAGGCAGTTACACTGTGATTCTAAGGGCTGAGAAAACGCGTTTATTTCGGGCTGAAAAACACGTTTTGAAAACTGTGCTGTTCCTGCCCTATAAGTTACATGGTGCTGACCAAAGTTGCCAAAACGTGTTTATTTCTGCTGTAAAACACGTTTTGACAATTTCAGCACACTGGGGTTAAGGGCTGACTCAGTGTGCTCTTCTGAGACAGGCAGTTACACTGTGATTCTAAGGGCTGAGAAAACGCGTTTATTTCGGGCTGAAAAACACGTTTTGAAAACTGTGCTGTTCCTGCCCTATAAGTTACATGGTGGTGACCAAAGTTGCCAAAACGTGTTTATTTCTGCTGTAAAACACGTTTTGACAATTTCAGCACACTGGGGTTAAGGGCTGACTCACTGTGCTCTTCTGAGACAGGCAGTTACACTGCGATTCTAAGAGCTGAGAAAACGCGTTTATTTCGGGCTGAAAAACACGTTTTGAAAACTGTGCTGTTCCTGCCATATAACTTACATGGTGGTGACCAAAGTTGCCAAAACGTGTTTATTTCTGCTGAAAAACACGTTTTGACAATTTCAGCACACTGGGGTGAAGGGCTGGCTCACTGTGCTCTTCTGAGACAGGCAGTTACACTGTGATTCTAAGGGCAGAGAAAACGCGTTTATTTCGGGCTGAAAAACACGTTTTGAAAACTGTGCTGTTCCTGCCATATAACTTACCTGGTGGTGACCAAAGTTGCCAAAACGTGTTTATTTCTACTGAAAAACACGTTTTGACAATTTCAGCACACTGGGGTTAAGGGCTGACTCACTGTGCTCTTCTGAGACAGGCAGTTACACTGTGATTCTAAGGGCTGAGAAAACGCGTTTATTTCGGGCTGAAAAACACGTTTTGAAAACTGTGCTGTTCCTGCCATATAACTTACATGGTGGTGACCAAAGTTGCCAAAACGTGTTTATTTCTGCTGAAAAACACGTTTTGACAATTTCAGCACACTGGGGTTAAGGGCTGACTCAGTGTGCTCTTCTGAGCCAGGCAGTTACACTGTGATTCTAAGGGCTGAGAAAACGCGTTTATTTCGGGCTGAAAAACACGTTTTGAAAACTGTGCTGTTCCTGCCCTATAAGTTACATGGTGCTGACCAAAGTTGCCAAAACGTGTTTATTTCTGCTGTAAAACACGTTTTGACAATTTCAGCACACTGGGGTTAAGGGCTGACTCAGTGTGCTCTTCTGAGACAGGCAGTTACACTGCGATTCTAAGAGCTGAGAAAACGCGTTTATTTCGGGCTGAAAAACACGTTTTGAAAACTGTGCTGTTCCTGCCCTATAACTTACATGGTGGTGACCAAAGTTGCCAAAACGTGTTTATTTCTGCTGAAAAACACGTTTTGACAATTTCAGCACACTGGGGTTAAGGGCTGACTCAGTGTGCTCTTCTGAGACAGGCAGTTACACTGCGATTCTAAGAGCTGAGAAAACGCGTTTATTTCGGGCTGAAAAACACGTTTTGAAAACTATGCTGTTCCTGCCCTATAACTTACATGGTGGTGACCAAAGTTGCCAAAACGTGTTTATTTCTGCTGAAAAACACGTTTTGACAATTTCAGCACACTGGGGTTAAGGGCTGACTCAGTGTGCTCTTCTGAGACAGGCAGTTACACTGCGATTCTAAGAGCTGAGAAAACGCGTTTATTTCGGGCTGAAAAACACGTTTTGAAAACTGTGCTGTTCCTGCCCTATAACTTACATGGTGGTGACCAAAGTTGCCAAAACGTGTTTATTTCTGCTGAAAAACACGTTTTGACAATTTCAGCACACTGGGGTTAAGGGCTGACTCAGTGTGCTCTTCTGAGACAGGCAGTTACACTGCGATTCTAAGAGCTGAGAAAACGCGTTTATTTCGGGCTGAAAAACACGTTTTGAAAACTGTGCTGTTCCTGCCCTATAACTTACATGGTGGTGACCAAAGTTGCCAAAACGTGTTTATTTCTGCTGAAAAACACGTTTTGACAATTTCAGCACACTGGGGTTAAGGGCTGACTCAGTGTGCTCTTCTGAGCCAGGCAGTTACACTGTGATTCTAAGGGCTGAGAAAACGCGTTTATTTCGGGCTGAAAAACACGTTTTGAAAACTGTGCTGTTCCTGCCCTATAAGTTACATGGTGCTGACCAAAGTTGCCAAAACGTGTTTATTTCTGCTGTAAAACACGTTTTGACAATTTCAGCACACTGGGGTTAAGGGCTGACTCAGTGTGCTCTTCTGAGACAGGCAGTTACACTGTGATTCTAAGGGCTGAGAAAACGCGTTTATTTCGGGCTGAAAAACACGTTTTGAAAACTGTGCTGTTCCTGCCCTATAAGTTACATGGTGGTGACCAAAGTTGCCAAAACGTGTTTATTTCTGCTGTAAAACACGTTTTGACAATTTCAGCACACTGGGGTTAAGGGCTGACTCACTGTGCTCTTCTGAGACAGGCAGTTACACTGCGATTCTAAGAGCTGAGAAAACGCGTTTATTTCGGGCTGAAAAACACGTTTTGAAAACTGTGCTGTTCATGCCATATAACTTACATGGTGGTGACCAAAGTTGCCAAAACGTGTTTATTTCTGCTGTAAAACACGTTTTGACAATTTCAGCACACTGGGGTTAAGGGCTGACTCACTGTGCTCTTCTGAGACAGGCAGTTACACTGCGATTCTAAGAGCTGAGAAAACGCGTTTATTTCGGGCTGAAAAACACGTTTTGAAAACTGTGCTGTTCCTGCCATATAACTTACATGGTGGTGACCAAAGTTGCCAAAACGTGTTTATTTCTGCTGAAAAACACGTTTTGACAATTTCAGCACACTGGGGTTAAGGGCTGACTCAGTTTGCTCTTCTGAGCCAGGCAGTTACACTGTGATTCTAAGGGCTGAGAAAACGCGTTTATTTCGGGCTGAAAAACACGTTTTGAAAACTGTGCTGTTCCTGCCCTATAAGTTACATGGTGCTGACCAAAGTTGCCAAAACGTGTTTATTTCTGCTGTAAAACACGTTTTGACAATTTCAGCACACTGGGGTTAAGGGCTGACTAAGTGTGCTCTTCTGAGACAGGCAGTTACACTGCGATTCTAAAAGCTGAGAAAACGCGTTTATTTCGGGCTGAAAAACACGTTTTGAAAACTGTGCTGTTCCTGCCATATAACTTACCTGGTGGTGACCAAAGTTGCCAAAACGTGTTTATTTCTGCTGAAAAACACGTTTTGACAATTTCAGCACACTGGGGTTAAGGGCTGACTCACTGTGCTCTTCTGAGACAGGCAGTTACACTGTGATTCTAAGGGCAGAGAAAACGCGTTTATTTCGGGCTGAAAAACACGTTTTGAAAACTGTGCTGTTCCTGCCATATAACTTACCTGGTGGTGACCAAAGTTGCCAAAACGTGTTTATTTCTGCTGAAAAACACGTTTTGACAATTTCAGCACACTGGGGTTAAGGGCTGACTCACTGTGCTCTTCTGAGACAGGCAGTTACACTGTGATTCTAAGGGCTGAGAAAACGCGTTTATTTCGGGCTGAAAAACACGTTTTGAAAACTGTGCTGTTCCTGCCATATAACTTACATGGTGGTGACCAAAGTTGCCAAAACGTGTTTATTTCTGCTGTAAAACACGTTTTGACAATTTCAGCACACTGGGGTTAAGGGCTGACTCAGTGTGCTCTTCTGAGCCAGGCAGTTACACTGTGATTCTAAGGGCTGAGAAAACGCGTTTATTTCGGGCTGAAAAACACGTTTTGAAAACTGTGCTGTTCCTGCCCTATAAGTTACATGGTGCTGACCAAAGTTGCCAAAACGTGTTTATTTCTGCTGTAAAACACGTTTTGACAATTTCAGCACACTGGGGTTAAGGGCTGACTCAGTGTGCTCTTCTGAGACAGGCAGTTACACTGCGATTCTAAGAGCTGAGAAAACGCGTTTATTTCGGGCTGAAAAACACGTTTTGAAAACTGTGCTGTTCCTGCCATATAACTTACATGGTGGTGACCAAAGTTGCCAAAACGTGTTTATTTCTGCTGAAAAACACGTTTTGACAATTTCAGCACACTGGGGTTAAGGGCTGACTCAGTTTGCTCTTCTGAGCCAGGCATTTACACTGTGATTCTAAGGGCTGAGAAAACGCGTTTATTTCGGGCTGAAAAACACGTTTTGAAAACTGTGCTGTTCCTGCCCTATAACTTACATGGTGGTGACCAAAGTTGCCAAAACGTGTTTATTTCTGCTGTAAAACACGTTTAGACAATTTCAGCACACTGGGGTTAAGGGCTGACTCAGTGTGCTCTTCTGAGCCAGGCAGTTACACTGTGATTCTAAGGGCTGAGAAAACGCGTTTATTTTGGGCTGAAAAACACGTTTTGAAAACTGTGCTGTTCCTGCCCTATAACTTACATGGTGGTGACCAAAGTTGCCAAAACGTGTTTATTTCTGCTGAAAAACACGTTTTGAGAATTTCAGCACACTGGGGTTAAGGGCTGACTCAGTTTGCTCTTCTGAGCCAGGCAGTTACACTGTGATTCTAAGGGCTGAGAAAACGCGTTTATTTCGGGCTGAAAAACACGTTTTGAAAACTGTGCTGTTCCTGCCCTATAAGTTACATGGTGCTGACCAAAGTTGCCAAAACGTGTTTATTTCTGCTGTAAAACACGTTTTGACAATTTCAGCACACTGGGGTTAAGGGCTGACTCAGTGTGCTCTTCTGAGACAGGCAGTTACACTGCGATTCTAAGAGCTGAGAAAACGCGTTTATTTCGGGCTGAAAAACACGTTTTGAAAACTGTGCTGTTCCTGCCCTATAACTTACATGGTGGTGACCAAAGTTGCCAAAACGTGTTTATTTCTGCTGAAAAACACGTTTTGACAATTTCAGCACACTGGGGTTAAGGGCTGACTCAGTGTGCTCTTCTGAGACAGGCATTTACACTGCGATTCTAAGAGCTGAGAAAACGCGTTTATTTCGGGCTGAAAAACACGTTTTGAAAACTGTGCTGTTCCTGCCCTATAACTTACATGGTGGTGACCAAAGTTGCCAAAACGTGTTTATTTCTGCTGAAAAACACGTTTTGACAATTTCAGCACACTGGGGTTAAGGGCTGACTCAGTGTGCTCTTCTGAGACAGGCAGTTACACTGCGATTCTAAGAGCTGAGAAAACGCGTTTATTTCGGGCTGAAAAACACGTTTTGAAAACTGTGCTGTTCCTGCCCTATAACTTACATGGTGGTGACCAAAGTTGCCAAAACGTGTTTATTTCTGCTGAAAAACACGTTTTGACAATTTCAGCACACTGGGGTTAAGGGCTGACTCAGTGTGCTCTTCTGAGCCAGGCAGTTACACTGTGATTCTAAGGGCTGAGAAAACGCGTTTATTTCGGGCTGAAAAACACGTTTTGAAAACTGTGCTGTTCCTGCCCTATAAGTTACATGGTGCTGACCAAAGTTGCCAAAACGTGTTTATTTCTGCTGTAAAACACGTTTTGACAATTTCAGCACACTGGGGTTAAGGGCTGACTCACTGTGCTCTTCTGAGACAGGCAGTTACACTGCGATTCTAAGAGCTGAGAAAACGCGTTTATTTCGGGCTGAAAAACACGTTTTGAAAACTGTGCTGTTCATGCCATATAACTTACATGGTGGTGACCAAAGTTGCCAAAACGTGTTTATTTCTGCTGTAAAACACGTTTTGACAATTTCAGCACACTGGGGTTAAGGGCTGACTCACTGTGCTCTTCTGAGACAGGCAGTTACACTGTGATTCTAAGGGCAGAGAAAACGCGTTTATTTCGGGCTGAAAAACACGTTTTGAAAACTGTGCTGTTCCTGCCATATAACTTACCTGGTGGTGACCAAAGTTGCCAAAACGTGTTTATTTCTGCTGAAAAACACGTTTTGACAATTTCAGCACACTGGGGTTAAGGGCTGACTCACTGTGCTCTTCTGAGACAGGCAGTTACACTGTGATTCTAAGGGCTGAGAAAACGCGTTTATTTCGGGCTGAAAAACACGTTTTGAAAACTGTGCTGTTCCTGCCATATAACTTACATGGTGGTGACCAAAGTTGCCAAAACGTGTTTATTTCTGCTGAAAAACACGTTTTGACAATTTCAGCACACTGGGGTTAAGGGCTGACTCAGTGTGCTCTTCTGAGCCAGGCAGTTACACTGTGATTCTAAGGGCTGAGAAAACGCGTTTATTTCGGGCTGTAAAACACGTTTTGAAAACTGTGCTGTTCCTGCCCTATAAGTTACATGGTGCTGACCAAAGTTGCCAAAACGTGTTTATTTCTGCTGTAAAACACGTTTTGACAATTTCAGCACACTGGGGTTAAGGGCTGACTCAGTGTGCTCTTCTGAGACAGGCAGTTACACTGCGATTCTAAGAGCTGAGAAAACGCGTTTATTTCGGGCTGAAAAACACGTTTTGAAAACTGTGCTGTTCCTGCCATATAACTTACATGGTGGTGACCAAAGTTGCCAAAACGTGTTTATTTCTGCTGAAAAACACGTTTTGACAATTTCAGCACACTGGGGTTAAGGGCTGACTCAGTTTGCTCTTCTGAGCCAGGCATTTACACTGTGATTCTAAGGGCTGAGAAAACGCGTTTATTTCGGGCTGAAAAACACGTTTTGAAAACTGTGCTGCTCCTGCCCTATAACTTACATGGTGGTGACCAAAGTTGCCAAAACGTGTTTATTTCTGCTGTAAAACACGTTTAGACAATTTCAGCACACTGGGGTTAAGGGCTGACTCAGTGTGCTCTTCTGAGCCAGGCAGTTACACTGTGATTCTAAGGGCTGAGAAAACGCGTTTATTTCGGGCTGAAAAACACGTTTTGAAAACTGTGCTGTTCCTGCCCTATAACTTACATGGTGGTGACCAAAGTTGCCAAAACGTGTTTATTTCTGCTGAAAAACACGTTTTGACAATTTCAGCACACTGGGGTTAACGGCTGACTCAGTTTGCTCTTCTGAGCCAGGCAGTTACACTGTGATTCTAAGGGCTGAGAAAACGCGTTTATTTCGGGCTGAAAAACACGTTTTGAAAACTGTGCTGTTCCTGCCCTATAACTTACATGGTGGTGACCAAAGTTGCCAAAACGTGTTTATTTCTGCTGAAAAACACGTTTTGACAATTTCAGCACACTGGGGTTAAGGGCTGACTCAGTTTGCTCTTCTGAGCCAGGCAGTTACACTGTGATTCTAAGGGCTGAGAAAACGCGTTTATTTCGGGCTGAAAAACACGTTTTGAAAACTGTGCTGTTCCTGCCCTATAACTTACATGGTGGTGACCAAAGTTGCCAAAACGTGTTTATTTCTGCTGTAAAACACGTTTTGACAATTTCAGCACACTGGGGTTAAGGGCTGACTCAGTGTGCTCTTCTGAGCCAGGCAGTTACACTGTGATTCTAAGGGCTGAGAAAACGCGTTTATTTCGAGCTGAAAAACACGTTTTGAAAACTGTGCTGTTCCTGCCATATAACTTACATGGTGGTGACCAAAGTTGCCAAAACGTGTTTATTTCTGCTGAAAAACACGTTTTGACAATTTCAGCACACTGGGGTTAAGGGCTGACTCACTGTGCTCTTCTGAGACAGGCAGTTACACTGTGATTCTAAGGGCAGAGAAAACGCGTTTATTTCAGGCTGAAAAACACGTTTTGAAAACTGTGCTGTTCCTGCCATATAACTTACCTGGTGGTGACCAAAGTTGCCAAAACGTGTTTATTTCTGCTGAAAAACACGTTTTGACAATTTCAGCACACTGGGGTTAAGGGCTGACTCACTGTGCTCTTCTGAGACAGGCAGTTACACTGTGATTCTAAGGGCTGAGAAAACGCGTTTATTTCGGGCTGAAAAACACGTTTTGAAAACTGTGCTGTTCCTGCCATATAACTTACATGGTGGTGACCAAAGTTGCCAAAACGTGTTTATTTCTGCTGAAAAACACGTTTTGACAATTTCAGCACACTGGGGTTAAGGACTGACTCACTGTGCTCTTCTGAGACAGGCAGTTACACTGTGATTCTAAGGGCAGAGAAAACGCGTTTATTTCGGGCTGAAAAACACGTTTTGAAAACTGTGCTGTTCCTGCCATATAACTTACATGGTGGTGACCAAAGTTGCCAAAACGTGTTTATTTCTGCTGAAAAACACGTTTTGACAATTTCAGCACACTGGGGTTAAGGGCTGACTCAGTGTGCTCTTCTGAGCCAGGCAGTTACACTGTGATTCTAAGGGCTGAGAAAACGCGTTTATTTCGGGCTGAAAAACACGTTTTGAAAACTGTGCTGTTCCTGCCCTATAAGTTACATGGTGCTGACCAAAGTTGCCAAAACGTGTTTATTTCTGCTGTAAAACACGTTTTGACAATTTCAGCACACTGGGGTTAAGGGCTGACTCAGTGTGCTCTTCTGAGACAGGCAGTTACACTGTGATTCTAAGGGCTGAGAAAACGCGTTTATTTCGGGCTGAAAAACACGTTTTGAAAACTGTGCTGTTCCTGCCCTATAAGTTACATGGTGGTGACCAAAGTTGCCAAAACGTGTTTATTTCTGCTGTAAAACACGTTTTGACAATTTCAGCACACTGGGGTTAAGGGCTGACTCACTGTGCTCTTCTGAGACAGGCAGTTACACTGCGATTCTAAGAGCTGAGAAAACGCGTTTATTTCGGGCTGAAAAACACATTTTGAAAACTGTGCTGTTCATGCCATATAACTTACATGGTGGTGACCAAAGTTGCCAAAACGTGTTTATTTCTGCTGTAAAACACGTTTTGACAATTTCAGCACACTGGGGTTAAGGGCTGACTCACTGTGCTCTTCTGAGACAGGCAGTTACACTGCGATTCTAAGAGCTGAGAAAACGCGTTTATTTCGGGCTGAAAAACACGTTTTGAAAACTGTGCTGTTCCTGCCATATAACTTACATGGTGGTGACCAAAGTTGCCAAAACGTGTTTATTTCTGCTGAAAAACACGTTTTGACAATTTCAGCACACTGGGGTTAAGGGCTGACTCACTGTGCTCTTCTGAGACAGGCAGTTACACTGTGATTCTAAGGGCTGAGAAAACGCGTTTATTTCGGGCTGAAAAACACGTTTTGAAAACTGTGCTGTTCCTGCCCTATAACTTACATGGTGGTGACCAAAGTTGCCAAAACGTGTTTATTTCTGCTGAAAAACACGTTTTGACAATTTCAGCACACTGGGGTTAAGGGCTGACTCAGTTTGCTCTTCTGAGCCAGGCAGTTACACTGTGATTCTAAGGGCTGAGAAAACGCGTTTATTTCGGGCTGAAAAACACGTTTTGAAAACTGTACTGTTTATGCCCTATAACTTACATGGTGGTGACCAAAGTTGCCAAAACGTGTTTATTTCTGCTGTAAAACACGTTTTGACAATTTCAGCACACTGGGGTTAAGGGCTGACTCAGTGTGCTCTTCTGAGACAGGCAGTTACACTGCGATTCTAAGAGATGAGAAAACGCGTTTATTTCGGGCTGAAAAACACGTTTTGAAAACTGTGCTGTTCCTGCCCTATAACTTACATGGTGGTGACCAAAGTTGCCAAAACGTGTTTATTTCTGCTGAAAAACACGTTTTGACAATTTCAGCACACTGGGGTTAAGGGCTGACTCAGTGTGCTCTTCTGAGACAGGCAGTTACACTGCGATTCTAAGAGCTGAGAAAACGCGTTTATTTCGGGCTGAAAAACACGTTTTGAAAACTGTGCTGTTCCTGCCCTATAACTTACATGGTGGTGACCAAAGTTGCCAAAACGTGTTTATTTCTGCTGAAAAACACGTTTTGACAATTTCAGCACACTGGGGTTAAGGGCTGACTCAGTGTGCTCTTCTGAGCCAGGCAGTTACACTGTGATTCTAAGGGCTGAGAAAACGCGTTTATTTCGGGCTGAAAAACACGTTTTGAAAACTGTGCTGTTCCTGCCCTATAAGTTACATGGTGCTGACCAAAGTTGCCAAAACGTGTTTATTTCTGCTGTAAAACACGTTTTGACAATTTCAGCACACTGGGGTTAAGGGCTGACTCAGTGTGCTCTTCTGAGACAGGCAGTTACACTGTGATTCTAAGGGCTGAGAAAACGCGTTTATTTCGGGCTGAAAAACACGTTTTGAAAACTGTGCTGTTCCTGCCCTATAACTTACATGGTGGTGACCAAAGTTGCCAAAACGTGTTTATTTCTGCTGTAAAACACGTTTTGACAATTTCAGCACACTGGGGTTAAGGGCTGACTCACTGTGCTCTTCTGAGACAGGCAGTTACACTGCGATTCTAAGAGCTGAGAAAACGCGTTTATTTCGGGCTGAAAAACACGTTTTGAAAACTGTGCTGTTCATGCCATATAACTTACATGGTGGTGACCAAAGTTGCCAAAACGTGTTTATTTCTGCTGTAAAACACGTTTTGACAATTTCAGCACACTGGGGTTAAGGGCTGACTCACTGTGCTCTTCTGAGACAGGCAGTTACACTGTGATTCTAAGGGCAGAGAAAACGCGTTTATTTCGGGCTGAAAAACACGTTTTGAAAACTGTGCTGTTCCTGCCATATAACTTACCTGGTGGTGACCAAAGTTGCCAAAACGTGTTTATTTCTGCTGAAAAACACGTTTTGACAATTTCAGCACACTGGGGTTAAGGGCTGACTCACTGTGCTCTTCTGAGACAGGCAGTTACACTGTGATTCTAAGGGCTGAGAAAACGCGTTTATTTCGGGCTGAAAAACACGTTTTGAAAACTGTGCTGTTCCTGCCATATAACTTACATGGTGGTGACCAAAGTTGCCAAAACGTGTTTATTTCTGCTGAAAAACACGTTTTGACAATTTCAGCACACTGGGGTTAAGGGCTGACTCAGTGTGCTCTTCTGAGCCAGGCAGTTACACTGTGATTCTAAGGGCTGAGAAAACGCGTTTATTTCGGGCTGTAAAACACGTTTTGAAAACTGTGCTGTTCCTGCCCTATAAGTTACATGGTGCTGACCAAAGTTGCCAAAACGTGTTTATTTCTGCTGTAAAACACGTTTTGACAATTTCAGCACACTGGGGTTAAGGGCTGACTCAGTGTGCTCTTCTGAGACAGGCAGTTACACTGCGATTCTTAGAGCTGAGAAAACGCGTTTATTTCGGGCTGAAAAACACGTTTTGAAAACTGTGCTGTTCCTGCCATATAACTTACATGGTGGTGACCAAAGTTGCCAAAACGTGTTTATTTCTGCTGAAAAACACGTTTTGACAATTTCAGCACACTGGGGTTAAGGGCTGACTCAGTTTGCTCTTCTGAGCCAGGCATTTACACTGTGATTCTAAGGGCTGAGAAAACGCGTTTATTTCGGGCTGAAAAACACGTTTTGAAAACTGTGCTGCTCCTGCCCTATAACTTACATGGTGGTGACCAAAGTTGCCAAAACGTGTTTATTTCTGCTGTAAAACACGTTTAGACAATTTCAGCACACTGGGGTTAAGGGCTGACTCAGTGTGCTCTTCTGAGCCAGGCAGTTACACTGTGATTCTAAGGGCTGAGAAAACGCGTTTATTTCGGGCTGAAAAACACGTTTTGAAAACTGTGCTGTTCCTGCCCTATAACTTACATGGTGGTGACCAAAGTTGCCAAAACGTGTTTATTTCTGCTGAAAAACACGTTTTGACAATTTCAGCACACTGGGGTTAACGGCTGACTCAGTTTGCTCTTCTGAGCCAGGCAGTTACACTGTGATTCTAAGGGCTGAGAAAACGCGTTTATTTCGGGCTGAAAAACACGTTTTGAAAACTGTGCTGTTCCTGCCCTATAACTTACATGGTGGTGACCAAAGTTGCCAAAACGTGTTTATTTCTGCTGAAAAACACGTTTTGACAATTTCAGCACACTGGGGTTAAGGGCTGACTCAGTTTGCTCTTCTGAGCCAGGCAGTTACACTGTGATTCTAAGGGCTGAGAAAACGCGTTTATTTCGGGCTGAAAAACACGTTTTGAAAACTGTGCTGTTCCTGCCCTATAACTTACATGGTGGTGACCAAAGTTGCCAAAACGTGTTTATTTCTGCTGTAAAACACGTTTTGACAATTTCAGCACACTGGGGTTAAGGGCTGACTCAGTGTGCTCTTCTGAGCCAGGCAGTTACACTGTGATTCTAAGGGCTGAGAAAACGCGTTTATTTCGAGCTGAAAAACACGTTTTGAAAACTGTGCTGTTCCTGCCATATAACTTACATGGTGGTGACCAAAGTTGCCAAAACGTGTTTATTTCTGCTGAAAAACACGTTTTGACAATTTCAGCACACTGGGGTTAAGGGCTGACTCACTGTGCTCTTCTGAGACAGGCAGTTACACTGTGATTCTAAGGGCAGAGAAAACGCGTTTATTTCAGGCTGAAAAACACGTTTTGAAAACTGTGCTGTTCCTGCCATATAACTTACCTGGTGGTGACCAAAGTTGCCAAAACGTGTTTATTTCTGCTGAAAAACACGTTTTGACAATTTCAGCACACTGGGGTTAAGGGCTGACTCACTGTGCTCTTCTGAGACAGGCAGTTACACTGTGATTCTAAGGGCTGAGAAAACGCGTTTATTTCGGGCTGAAAAACACGTTTTGAAAACTGTGCTGTTCCTGCCCTATAAGTTACATGGTGGTGACCAAAGTTGCCAAAACGTGTTTATTTCTGCTGTAAAACACGTTTTGACAATTTCAGCACACTGGGGTTAAGGGCTGACTCACTGTGCTCTTCTGAGACAGGCAGTTACACTGTGATTCTAAGGGCAGAGAAAACGCGTTTATTTCGGGCTGAAAAACACGTTTTGAAAACTGTGCTGTTCCTGCCATATAACTTACATGGTGGTGACCAAAGTTGCCAAAACGTGTTTATTTCTGCTGAAAAACACGTTTTGACAATTTCAGCACACTGGGGTTAAGGGCTGACTCAGTGTGCTCTTCTGAGCCAGGCAGTTACACTGTGATTCTAAGGGCTGAGAAAACGCGTTTATTTCGGGCTGAAAAACACGTTTTGAAAACTGTGCTGTTCCTGCCCTATAAGTTACATGGTGCTGACCAAAGTTGCCAAAACGTGTTTATTTCTGCTGTAAAACACGTTTTGACAATTTCAGCACACTGGGGTTAAGGGCTGACTCAGTGTGCTCTTCTGAGACAGGCAGTTACACTGTGATTCTAAGGGCTGAGAAAACGCGTTTATTTCGGGCTGAAAAACACGTTTTGAAAACTGTGCTGTTCCTGCCCTATAAGTTACATGGTGGTGACCAAAGTTGCCAAAACGTGTTTATTTCTGCTGTAAAACACGTTTTGACAATTTCAGCACACTGGGGTTAAGGGCTGACTCACTGTGCTCTTCTGAGACAGGCAGTTACACTGCGATTCTAAGAGCTGAGAAAACGCGTTTATTTCGGGCTGAAAAACACATTTTGAAAACTGTGCTGTTCATGCCATATAACTTACATGGTGGTGACCAAAGTTGCCAAAACGTGTTTATTTCTGCTGAAAAACACGTTTTGACAATTTCAGCACACTGGGGTTAAGGGCTGACTCAGTTTGCTCTTCTGAGACAGGCAGTTACACTGTGATTCTAAGGGCAGAGAAAACGCGTTTATTTCAGGCTGAAAACACGTTTTGAAAACTGTGCTGTTCCTGCCATATAACTTACCTGGTGGTGACCAAAGTTGCCAAAACGTGTTTATTTCTGCTGAAAAACACGTTTTGACAATTTCAGCACACTGGGGTTAAGGGCTGACTCACTGTGCTCTTCTGAGACAGGCAGTTACACTGTGATTCTAAGGGCTGAGAAAACGCGTTTATTTCGGGCTGAAAAACACGTTTTGAAAACTGTGCTGTTCCTGCCATATAACTTACATGGTGGTGACCAAAGTTGCCAAAACGTGTTTATTTCTGCTGAAAAACACGTTTTGACAATTTCAGCACACTGGGGTTAAGGGCTGACTCAGTGTGCTCTTCTGAGCCAGGCAGTTACACTGTGATTCTAAGGGCTGAGAAAACGCGTTTATTTCGGGCTGAAAAACACGTTTTGAAAACTGTGCTGTTCCTGCCCTATAAGTTACATGGTGCTGACCAAAGTTGCCAAAACGTGTTTATTTCTGCTGTAAAACACGTTTTGACAATTTCAGCACACTGGGGTTAAGGGCTGACTCAGTGTGCTCTTCTGAGACAGGCAGTTACACTGCGATTCTAAGAGCTGAGAAAACGCGTTTATTTCGGGCTGAAAAACACGTTTTGAAAACTGTGCTGTTCCTGCCATATAACTTACATGGTGGTGACCAAAGTTGCCAAAACGTGTTTATTTCTGCTGAAAAACACGTTTTGACAATTTCAGCACACTGGGGTTAAGGGCTGACTCAGTGTGCTCTTCTGAGACAGGCATTTACACTGCGATTCTAAGAGCTGAGAAAACGCGTTTATTTCGGGCTGAAAAACACGTTTTGAAAACTGTGCTGTTCCTGCCCTATAACTTACATGGTGGTGACCAAAGTTGCCAAAACGTGTTTATTTCTGCTGAAAAACACGTTTTGACAATTTCAGCACACTGGGGTTAAGGGCTGACTCAGTGTGCTCTTCTGAGACAGGCAGTTACACTGCGATTCTAAGAGCTGAGAAAACGCGTTTATTTCGGGCTGAAAAACACGTTTTGAAAACTGTGCTGTTCCTGCCCTATAACTTACATGGTGGTGACCAAAGTTGCCAAAACGTGTTTATTTCTGCTGAAAAACACGTTTTGACAATTTCAGCACACTGGGGTTAAGGGCTGACTCAGTTTGCTCTTCTGAGCCAGGCATTTACACTGTGATTCTAAGGGCTGAGAAAACGCGTTTATTTCGGGCTGAAAAACACGTTTTGAAAACTGTGCTGTTCCTGCCCTATAACTTACATGGTGGTGACCAAAGTTGCCAAAACGTGTTTATTTCTGCTGTAAAACACGTTTTGACAATTTCAGCACACTGGGGTTAAGGGCTGACTCAGTGTGCTCTTCTGAGTTAGGCAGTTACACTGTGATTCTAAGGGCTGAGAAAACGCGTTTATTTCGGGCTGAAAAACACGTTTTGAAAACTGTGCTGTTCCTGCCCTATAACTTACATGGTGGTGACCAAAGTTGCCAAAACGTGTTTATTTCTGCTGAAAAACACGTTTTGACAATTTCAGCACACTGGGGTTAAGGGCTGACTCAGTTTGCTCTTCTGAGCCAGGCAGTTACACTGTGATTCTAAGGGCTGAGAAAACGCGTTTATTTCGGGCTGAAAAACACGTTTTGAAAACTGTGCTGTTCCTGCCCTATAACTTACATGGTGGTGACCAAAGTTGCCAAAACGTGTTTATTTCTGCTGAAAAACACGTTTTGACAATTTCAGCACACTGGGGTTAAGGGCTGACTCAGTTTGCTCTTCTGAGCCAGGCAGTTACACTGTGATTCTAAGGGCTGAGAAAACGCGTTTATTTCGGGCTGAAAAACACGTTTTGAAAACTGTGCTGTTCCTGCCCTATAACTTACATGGTGGTGACCAAAGTTGCCAAAACGTGTTTATTTCTGCTGTAAAACACGTTTTGACAATTTCAGCACACTGGGGTTAAGGGCTGACTCAGTTTGCTCTTCTGAGCCAGGCAGTTACACTGTGATTCTAAGGGCTGAGAAAACGCGTTTATTTCGGGCTGAAAAACACGTTTTGAAAACTGTGCTGTTCCTGCCCTATAACTTACATGGTGGTGACCAAAGTTGCCAAAACGTGTTTATTTCTGCTGTAAAACACGTTTTGACAATTTCAGCACACTGGGGTTAAGGGCTGACTCAGTTTGCTCTTCTGAGACAGGCAGTTACACTGTGATTCTAAGGGCTGAGAAAACGCGTTTATTTCGGGCTGAAAAACACGTTTTGAAAACTGTGCTGTTCCTGCCCTATAACTTACATGGTGGTGACCAAAGTTGCCAAAACGTGTTTATTTCTGCTGAAAAACACGTTTTGACAATTTCAGCACACTGGGGTTAAGGGCTGACTCAGTGTGCTCTTCTGAGACAGGCAGTTACACTGCGTTTCTAAGAGCTGAGAAAACGCGTTTATTTCGGGCTGAAAAACACGTTTTGAAAACTGTGCTGTTCCTGCCCTATAACTTACATGGTGGTGACCAAAGTTGCCAAAACGTGTTTATTTCTGCTGAAAAACACGTTTTGACAATTTCAGCACACTGGGGTTAAGGGCTGACTCAGTGTGCTCTTCTGAGACAGGCAGTTACACTGCAATTCTAAGAGCTGAGAAAACGCGTTTATTTCGGGCTGAAAAACACGTTTTGAAAACTGTGCTGTTCCTGCCCTATAACTTACATGGTGGTGACCAAAGTTGCCAAAACGTGTTTATTTCTGCTGTAAAACACGTTTTGACAATTTCAGCACACTGGGGTTAAGGGCTGACTCACTGTGCTCTTCTGAGACAGGCAGTTACACTGCGATTCTAAGAGCTGAGAAAACGCGTTTATTTCGGGCTGAAAAACATGTTTTGAAAACTGTGCTGTTCCTGCCATATAACTTACATGGTGGTGACCAAAGTTGCCAAAACGTGTTTATTTCTGCTGAAAAACACGTTTTGACAATTTCAGCACACTGGGGTTAAGGGCTGACTCAGTGTGCTCTTCTGAGACAGGCAGTTACACTGCGATTCTAAGAGCTGAGAAAACGCGTTTATTTCAGGCTGAAAAACACGTTTTGAAAACTGTGCTGTTCCTGCCCTATAAGTTACATGGTGCTGACCAAAGTTGCCAAAACGTGTTTATTTCTGCTGTAAAACACGTTTTGACAATTTCAGCACACTGGGGTTAAGGGCTGACTCACTGTGCTCTTCTGAGACAGGCAGTTACACTGTGATTCTAAGGGCTGAGAAAACGCGTTTATTTCGGGCTGAAAAACACGTTTTGAAAACTGTGCTGTTCCTGCCCTATAAGTTACATGGTGCTGACCAAAGTTGCCAAAACGTGTTTATTTCTGCTGAAAAACACGTTTTGACAATTTCAGCACAGTGGGGTTAAGGGCTGACTCACTGTGCTCTTCTGAGACAGGCAGTTACACTGTGATTCTAAGGGCAGAGAAAACGCGTTTATTTCGGGCTGAAAAACACGTTTTGAAAACTGTGCTGTTCCTGCCATATAACTTACCTGGTGGTGACCAAAGTTGCCAAAACGTGTTTATTTCTGCTGAAAAACACATTTTGACAATTTCAGCAAACTGGGGTTAAGGGCTGACTCACTGTGCTCTTCTGAGACAGGCAGTTACACTGCGATTCTAAGAGCTGAGAAAACGCGTTTATTTCGGGCTGAAAAACACGTTTTGAAAACTGTGCTGTTCCTGCCCTATAACTTACATGGTGGTGACCAAAGTTGCCAAAACGTGTTTATTTCTGCTGAAAAACACGTTTTGACAATTTCAGCACACTGGGGTTAAGGGCTGACTCAGTTTGCTCTTCTGAGCCAGGCAGTTACACTGTGATTCTAAGGGCTGAGAAAACGCGTTTATTTCGGGCTGAAAAACACGTTTTGAAAACTGTGCTGTTTATGCCCTATAACTTACATGGTGGTGACCAAAGTTGCCAAAACGTGTTTATTTCTGCTGTAAAACACGTTTTGACAATTTCAGCACACTGGGGTTAAGGGCTGACTCAGTGTGCTCTTCTGAGACAGGCAGTTACACTGCGATTCTAAGAGATGAGAAAACGCGTTTATTTCGGGCTGAAAAACACGTTTTGAAAACTGTGCTGTTCCTGCCCTATAACTTACATGGTGGTGACCAAAGTTGCCAAAACGTGTTTATTTCTGCTGAAAAACACGTTTTGACAATTTCAGCACACTGGGGTTAAGGGCTGACTCAGTGTGCTCTTCTGAGACAGGCAGTTACACTGCGATTCTAAGAGCTGAGAAAACGCGTTTATTTCGGGCTGAAAAACACGTTTTGAAAACTGTGCTGTTCCTGCCCTATAACTTACATGGTGGTGACCAAAGTTGCCAAAACGTGTTTATTTCTGCTGAAAAACACGTTTTGACAATTTCAGCACACTGGGGTTAAGGGCTGACTCAGTGTGCTCTTCTGAGCCAGGCAGTTACACTGTGATTCTAAGGGCTGAGAAAACGCGTTTATTTCGGGCTGAAAAACACGTTTTGAAAACTGTGCTGTTCCTGCCCTATAAGTTACATGGTGCTGACCAAAGTTGCCAAAACGTGTTTATTTCTGCTGTAAAACACGTTTTGACAATTTCAGCACACTGGGGTTAAGGGCTGACTCAGTGTGCTCTTCTGAGACAGGCAGTTACACTGTGATTCTAAGGGCTGAGAAAACGCGTTTATTTCGGGCTGAAAAACACGTTTTGAAAACTGTGCTGTTCCTGCCCTATAAGTTACATGGTGGTGACCAAAGTTGCCAAAACGTGTTTATTTCTGCTGTAAAACACGTTTTGACAATTTCAGCACACTGGGGTTAAGGGCTGACTCACTGTGCTCTTCTGAGACAGGCAGTTACACTGCGATTCTAAGAGCTGAGAAAACGCGTTTATTTCGGGCTGAAAAACACGTTTTGAAAACTGTGCTGTTCATGCCATATAACTTACATGGTGGTGACCAAAGTTGCCAAAACGTGTTTATTTCTGCTGTAAAACACGTTTTGACAATTTCAGCACACTGGGGTTAAGGGCTGACTCACTGTGCTCTTCTGAGACAGGCAGTTACACTGTGATTCTAAGGGCAGAGAAAACGCGTTTATTTCGGGCTGAAAAACACGTTTTGAAAACTGTGCTGTTCCTGCCATATAACTTACCTGGTGGTGACCAAAGTTGCCAAAACGTGTTTATTTCTGCTGAAAAACACGTTTTGACAATTTCAGCACACTGGGGTTAAGGGCTGACTCACTGTGCTCTTCTGAGACAGGCAGTTACACTGTGATTCTAAGGGCTGAGAAAACGCGTTTATTTCGGGCTGAAAAACACGTTTTGAAAACTGTGCTGTTCCTGCCATATAACTTACATGGTGGTGACCAAAGTTGCCAAAACGTGTTTATTTCTGCTGAAAAACACGTTTTGACAATTTCAGCACACTGGGGTTAAGGGCTGACTCAGTGTGCTCTTCTGAGCCAGGCAGTTACACTGTGATTCTAAGGGCTGAGAAAACGCGTTTATTTCGGGCTGTAAAACACGTTTTGAAAACTGTGCTGTTCCTGCCCTATAAGTTACATGGTGCTGACCAAAGTTGCCAAAACGTGTTTATTTCTGCTGTAAAACACGTTTTGACAATTTCAGCACACTGGGGTTAAGGGCTGACTCAGTGTGCTCTTCTGAGACAGGCAGTTACACTGCGATTCTAAGAGCTGAGAAAACGCGTTTATTTCGGGCTGAAAAACACGTTTTGAAAACTGTGCTGTTCCTGCCATATAACTTACATGGTGGTGACCAAAGTTGCCAAAACGTGTTTATTTCTGCTGAAAAACACGTTTTGACAATTTCAGCACACTGGGGTTAAGGGCTGACTCAGTTTGCTCTTCTGAGCCAGGCATTTACACTGTGATTCTAAGGGCTGAGAAAACGCGTTTATTTCGGGCTGAAAAACACGTTTTGAAAACTGTGCTGCTCCTGCCCTATAACTTACATGGTGGTGACCAAAGTTGCCAAAACGTGTTTATTTCTGCTGTAAAACACGTTTAGACAATTTCAGCACACTGGGGTTAAGGGCTGACTCAGTGTGCTCTTCTGAGCCAGGCAGTTACACTGTGATTCTAAGGGCTGAGAAAACGCGTTTATTTCGGGCTGAAAAACACGTTTTGAAAACTGTGCTGTTCCTGCCCTATAACTTACATGGTGGTGACCAAAGTTGCCAAAACGTGTTTATTTCTGCTGAAAAACACGTTTTGACAATTTCAGCACACTGGGGTTAACGGCTGACTCAGTTTGCTCTTCTGAGCCAGGCAGTTACACTGTGATTCTAAGGGCTGAGAAAACGCGTTTATTTCGGGCTGAAAAACACGTTTTGAAAACTGTGCTGTTCCTGCCCTATAACTTACATGGTGGTGACCAAAGTTGCCAAAACGTGTTTATTTCTGCTGAAAAACACGTTTTGACAATTTCAGCACACTGGGGTTAAGGGCTGACTCAGTTTGCTCTTCTGAGCCAGGCAGTTACACTGTGATTCTAAGGGCTGAGAAAACGCGTTTATTTCGGGCTGAAAAACACGTTTTGAAAACTGTGCTGTTCCTGCCCTATAACTTACATGGTGGTGACCAAAGTTGCCAAAACGTGTTTATTTCTGCTGTAAAACACGTTTTGACAATTTCAGCACACTGGGGTTAAGGGCTGACTCAGTGTGCTCTTCTGAGCCAGGCAGTTACACTGTGATTCTAAGGGCTGAGAAAACGCGTTTATTTCGAGCTGAAAAACACGTTTTGAAAACTGTGCTGTTCCTGCCATATAACTTACATGGTGGTGACCAAAGTTGCCAAAACGTGTTTATTTCTGCTGAAAAACACGTTTTGACAATTTCAGCACACTGGGGTTAAGGGCTGACTCACTGTGCTCTTCTGAGACAGGCAGTTACACTGTGATTCTAAGGGCAGAGAAAACGCGTTTATTTCAGGCTGAAAAACACGTTTTGAAAACTGTGCTGTTCCTGCCATATAACTTACCTGGTGGTGACCAAAGTTGCCAAAACGTGTTTATTTCTGCTGAAAAACACGTTTTGACAATTTCAGCACACTGGGGTTAAGGGCTGACTCACTGTGCTCTTCTGAGACAGGCAGTTACACTGTGATTCTAAGGGCTGAGAAAACGCGTTTATTTCGGGCTGAAAAACACGTTTTGAAAACTGTGCTGTTCCTGCCATATAACTTACATGGTGGTGACCAAAGTTGCCAAAACGTGTTTATTTCTGCTGAAAAACACGTTTTGACAATTTCAGCACACTGGGGTTAAGGGCTGACTCAGTGTGCTCTTCTGAGCCAGGCAGTTACACTGTGATTCTAAGGGCTGAGAAAACGCGTTTATTTCGGGCTGAAAAACACGTTTTGAAAACTGTGCTGTTCCTGCCCTATAAGTTACATGGTGCTGACCAAAGTTGCCAAAACGTGTTTATTTCTGCTGTAAAACACGTTTTGACAATTTCAGCACACTGGGGTTAAGGGCTGACTCAGTGTGCTCTTCTGAGACAGGCAGTTACACTGCGATTCTAAGAGCTGAGAAAACGCGTTTATTTCGGGCTGAAAAACACGTTTTGAAAACTGTGCTGTTCCTGCCATATAACTTACATGGTGGTGACCAAAGTTGCCAAAACGTGTTTATTTCTGCTGAAAAACACGTTTTGACAATTTCAGCACACTGGGGTTAAGGGCTGACTCAGTGTGCTCTTCTGAGACAGGCAGTTACACTGCGATTCTAAGAGCTGAGAAAACGCGTTTATTTCGGGCTGAAAAACACGTTTTGAAAACTGTGCTGTTCCTGCCCTATAACTTACATGGTGGTGACCAAAGTTGCCAAAACGTGTTTATTTCTGCTGAAAAACACGTTTTGACAATTTCAGCACACTGGGGTTAAGGGCTGACTCAGTTTGCTCTTCTGAGCCAGGCATTTACACTGTGATTCTAAGGGCTGAGAAAACGCGTTTATTTCGGGCTGAAAAACACGTTTTGAAAACTGTGCTGTTCCTGCCCTATAACTTACATGGTGGTGACCAAAGTTGCCAAAACGTGTTTATTTCTGCTGTAAAACACGTTTTGACAATTTCAGCACACTGGGGTTAAGGGCTGACTCAGTGTGCTCTTCTGAGCCAGGCAGTTACACTGTGATTCTAAGGGCTGAGAAAACGCGTTTATTTCGGGCTGAAAAACACGTTTTGAAAACTGTGCTGTTCCTGCCCTATAACTTACATGGTGGTGACCAAAGTTGCCAAAACGTGTTTATTTCTGCTGAAAAACACGTTTTGACAATTTCAGCACACTGGGGTTAAGGGCTGACTCAGTTTGCTCTTCTGAGCCAGGCAGTTACACTGTGATTCTAAGGGCTGAGAAAACGCGTTTATTTCGGGCTGAAAAACACGTTTTGAAAACTGTGCTGTTCCTGCCCTATAACTTACATGGTGGTGACCAAAGTTGCCAAAACGTGTTTATTTCTGCTGAAAAACACGTTTTGACAATTTCAGCACACTGGGGTTAAGGGCTGACTCAGTTTGCTCTTCTGAGCCAGGCAGTTACACTGTGATTCTAAGGGCTGAGAAAACGCGTTTATTTCGGGCTGAAAAACACGTTTTGAAAACTGTGCTGTTCCTGCCCTATAACTTACATGGTGGTGACCAAAGTTGCCAAAACGTGTTTATTTCTGCTGTAAAACACGTTTTGACAATTTCAGCACACTGGGGTTAAGGGCTGACTCAGTTTGCTCTTCTGAGCCAGGCAGTTACACTGTGATTCTAAGGGCTGAGAAAACGCGTTTATTTCGGGCTGAAAAACACGTTTTGAAAACTGTGCTGTTCCTGCCCTATAACTTACATGGTGGTGACCAAAGTTGCCAAAACGTGTTTATTTCTGCTGTAAAACACGTTTTGACAATTTCAGCACACTGGGGTTAAGGGCTGACTCAGTTTGCTCTTCTGAGACAGGCAGTTACACTGTGATTCTAAGGGCTGAGAAAACGCGTTTATTTCGGGCTGAAAAACACGTTTTGAAAACTGTGCTGTTCCTGCCCTATAACTTACATGGTGGTGACCAAAGTTGCCAAAACGTGTTTATTTCTGCTGAAAAACACGTTTTGACAATTTCAGCACACTGGGGTTAAGGGCTGACTCAGTGTGCTCTTCTGAGACAGGCAGTTACACTGCGTTTCTAAGAGCTGAGAAAACGCGTTTATTTCGGGCTGAAAAACACGTTTTGAAAACTGTGCTGTTCCTGCCCTATAACTTACATGGTGGTGACCAAAGTTGCCAAAACGTGTTTATTTCTGCTGAAAAACACGTTTTGACAATTTCAGCACACTGGGGTTAAGGGCTGACTCAGTGTGCTCTTCTGAGACAGGCAGTTACACTGCGATTCTAAGAGCTGAGAAAACGCGTTTATTTCGGGCTGAAAAACACGTTTTGAAAACTGTGCTGTTCCTGCCCTATAACTTACATGGTGGTGACCAAAGTTGCCAAAACGTGTTTATTTCTGCTGAAAAACACGTTTTGACAATTTCAGCACACTGGGGTTAAGGGCTGATTCAGTTTGCTCTTCTGAGCCAGGCAGTTACACTGTGATTCTAAGGGCTGAGAAAACGCGTTTATTTCGGGCTGAAAAACACGTTTTGAAAACTGTGCTGTTTATGCCCTATAACTTACATGGTGGTGACCAAAGTTGCCAAAACGTGTTTATTTCTGCTGAAAAACACGTTTTGACAATTTCAGCACACTGGGGTTAAGGGCTGACTCACTGTGCTCTTCTGAGACAGGCAGTTACACTGCGATTCTAAGAGCTGAGAAAACGCGTTTATTTCGGGCTGAAAAACATGTTTTGAAAACTGTGCTGTTCCTGCCATATAACTTACATGGTGGTGACCAAAGTTGCCAAAACGTGTTTATTTCTGCTGAAAAACACGTTTTGACAATTTCAGCACACTGGGGTTAAGGGCTGACTCAGTGTGCTCTTCTGAGACAGGCAGTTACACTGCGATTCTAAGAGCTGAGAAAACGCGTTTATTTCGGGCTGAAAAACACGTTTTGAAAACTGTGCTGTTCCTGCCCTATAAGTTACATGGTGCTGACCAAAGTTGCCAAAACGTGTTTATTTCTGCTGTAAAACACGTTTTGACAATTTCAGCACACTGGGGTTAAGGGCTGACTCACTGTGCTCTTCTGAGACAGGCAGTTACACTGTGATTCTAAGGGCTGAGAAAACGCGTTTATTTCGGGCTGAAAAACACGTTTTGAAAACTGTGCTGTTCCTGCCCTATAAGTTACATGGTGCTGACCAAAGTTGCCAAAACGTGTTTATTTCTGCTGAAAAACACGTTTTGACAATTTCAGCACAGTGGGGTTAAGGGCTGACTCACTGTGCTCTTCTGAGACAGGCAGTTACACTGTGATTCTAAGGGCAGAGAAAACGCGTTTATTTCGGGCTGAAAAACACGTTTTGAAAACTGTGCTGTTCCTGCCATATAACTTACCTGGTGGTGACCAAAGTTGCCAAAACGTGTTTATTTCTGCTGAAAAACACGTTTTGACAATTTCAGCAAACTGGGGTTAAGGGCTGACTCACTGTGCTCTTCTGAGACGGGCAGTTACACTGCGATTCTAAGAGCTGAGAAAACGCGTTTATTTCGGGCTGAAAAACACGTTTTGAAAACTGTGCTGTTCCTGCCCTATAACTTACATGGTGGTGACCAAAGTTGCCAAAACGTGTTTATTTCTGCTGAAAAACACGTTTTGACAATTTCAGCACACTGGGGTTAAGGGCTGACTCAGTTTGCTCTTCTGAGCCAGGCAGTTACACTGTGATTCTAAGGGCTGAGAAAACGCGTTTATTTCGGGCTGAAAAACACGTTTTGAAAACTGTGCTGTTTATGCCCTATAACTCACATGGTGGTGACCAAAGTTGCCAAAACGTGTTTATTTCTGCTGTAAAACACGTTTTGACAATTTCAGCACACTGGGGTTAAGGGCTGACTCAGTGTGCTCTTCTGAGACAGGCAGTTACACTGCGATTCTAAGAGATGAGAAAACGCGTTTATTTCGGGCTGAAAAACACGTTTTGAAAACTGTGCTGTTCCTGCCCTATAACTTACATGGTGGTGACCAAAGTTGCCAAAACGTGTTTATTTCTGCTGAAAAACACGTTTTGACAATTTCAGCACACTGGGGTTAAGGGCTGACTCAGTGTGCTCTTCTGAGACAGGCAGTTACACTGCGATTCTAAGAGCTGAGAAAACGCGTTTATTTCGGGCTGAAAAACACGTTTTGAAAACTGTGCTGTTCCTGCCCTATAACTTACATGGTGGTGACCAAAGTTGCCAAAACGTGTTTATTTCTGCTGAAAAACACGTTTTGACAATTTCAGCACACTGGGGTTAAGGGCTGACTCAGTGTGCTCTTCTGAGCCAGGCAGTTACACTGTGATTCTAAGGGCTGAGAAAACGCGTTTATTTCGGGCTGAAAAACACGTTTTGAAAACTGTGCTGTTCCTGCCCTATAAGTTACATGGTGCTGACCAAAGTTGCCAAAACGTGTTTATTTCTGCTGTAAAACACGTTTTGAAAATTTCAGCACACTGGGGTTAAGGGCTGACTCAGTGTGCTCTTCTGAGACAGGCAGTTACACTGTGATTCTAAGGGCTGAGAAAACGCGTTTATTTCGGGCTGAAAAACACGTTTTGAAAACTGTGCTGTTCCTGCCCTATAAGTTACATGGTGGTGACCAAAGTTGCCAAAACGTGTTTATTTCTGCTGTAAAACACGTTTTGACAATTTCAGCACACTGGGGTTAAGGGCTGACTCACTGTGCTCTTCTGAGACAGGCAGTTACACTGCGATTCTAAGAGCTGAGAAAACGCGTTTATTTCGGGCTGAAAAACACGTTTTGAAAACTGTGCTGTTCATGCCATATAACTTACATGGTGGTGACCAAAGTTGCCAAAACGTGTTTATTTCTGCTGTAAAACACGTTTTGACAATTTCAGCACACTGGGGTTAAGGGCTGACTCACTGTGCTCTTCTGAGACAGGCAGTTACACTGTGATTCTAAGGGCAGAGAAAACGCGTTTATTTCGGGCTGAAAAACACGTTTTGAAAACTGTGCTGTTCCTGCCATATAACTTACCTGGTGGTGACCAAAGTTGCCAAAACGTGTTTATTTCTGCTGAAAAACACGTTTTGACAATTTCAGCACACTGGGGTTAAGGGCTGACTCACTGTGCTCTTCTGAGACAGGCAGTTACACTGTGATTCTAAGGGCTGAGAAAACGCGTTTATTTCGGGCTGAAAAACACGTTTTGAAAACTGTGCTGTTCCTGCCATATAACTTACATGGTGGTGACCAAAGTTGCCAAAACGTGTTTATTTCTGCTGAAAAACACGTTTTGACAATTTCAGCACACTGGGGTTAAGGGCTGACTCAGTGTGCTCTTCTGAGCCAGGCAGTTACACTGTGATTCTAAGGGCTGAGAAAACGCGTTTATTTCGGGCTGTAAAACACGTTTTGAAAACTGTGCTGTTCCTGCCCTATAAGTTACATGGTGCTGACCAAAGTTGCCAAAACGTGTTTATTTCTGCTGTAAAACACGTTTTGACAATTTCAGCACACTGGGGTTAAGGGCTGACTCAGTGTGCTCTTCTGAGACAGGCAGTTACACTGCGATTCTAAGAGCTGAGAAAACGCGTTTATTTCGGGCTGAAAAACACGTTTTGAAAACTGTGCTGTTCCTGCCATATAACTTACATGGTGGTGACCAAAGTTGCCAAAACGTGTTTATTTCTGCTGAAAAACACGTTTTGACAATTTCAGCACACTGGGGTTAAGGGCTGACTCAGTTTGCTCTTCTGAGCCAGGCATTTACACTGTGATTCTAAGGGCTGAGAAAACGCGTTTATTTCGGGCTGAAAAACACGTTTTGAAAACTGTGCTGCTCCTGCCCTATAACTTACATGGTGGTGACCAAAGTTGCCAAAACGTGTTTATTTCTGCTGTAAAACACGTTTAGACAATTTCAGCACACTGGGGTTAAGGGCTGACTCAGTGTGCTCTTCTGAGCCAGGCAGTTACACTGTGATTCTAAGGGCTGAGAAAACGCGTTTATTTCGGGCTGAAAAACACGTTTTGAAAACTGTGCTGTTCCTGCCCTATAACTTACATGGTGGTGACCAAAGTTGCCAAAACGTGTTTATTTCTGCTGAAAAACACGTTTTGACAATTTCAGCACACTGGGGTTAACGGCTGACTCAGTTTGCTCTTCTGAGCCAGGCAGTTACACTGTGATTCTAAGGGCTGAGAAAACGCGTTTATTTCGGGCTGAAAAACACGTTTTGAAAACTGTGCTGTTCCTGCCCTATAACTTACATGGTGGTGACCAAAGTTGCCAAAACGTGTTTATTTCTGCTGAAAAACACGTTTTGACAATTTCAGCACACTGGGGTTAAGGGCTGACTCAGTTTGCTCTTCTGAGCCAGGCAGTTACACTGTGATTCTAAGGGCTGAGAAAACGCGTTTATTTCGGGCTGAAAAACACGTTTTGAAAACTGTGCTGTTCCTGCCCTATAACTTACATGGTGGTGACCAAAGTTGCCAAAACGTGTTTATTTCTGCTGTAAAACACGTTTTGACAATTTCAGCACACTGGGGTTAAGGGCTGACTCAGTGTGCTCTTCTGAGCCAGGCAGTTACACTGTGATTCTAAGGGCTGAGAAAACGCGTTTATTTCGAGCTGAAAAACACGTTTTGAAAACTGTGCTGTTCCTGCCATATAACTTACATGGTGGTGACCAAAGTTGCCAAAACGTGTTTATTTCTGCTGAAAAACACGTTTTGACAATTTCAGCACACTGGGGTTAAGGGCTGACTCACTGTGCTCTTCTGAGACAGGCAGTTACACTGTGATTCTAAGGGCAGAGAAAACGCGTTTATTTCAGGCTGAAAAACACGTTTTGAAAACTGTGCTGTTCCTGCCATATAACTTACCTGGTGGTGACCAAAGTTGCCAAAACGTGTTTATTTCTGCTGAAAAACACGTTTTGACAATTTCAGCACACTGGGGTTAAGGGCTGACTCACTGTGCTCTTCTGAGACAGGCAGTTACACTGTGATTCTAAGGGCTGAGAAAACGCGTTTATTTCGGGCTGAAAAACACGTTTTGAAAACTGTGCTGTTCCTGCCATATAACTTACATGGTGGTGACCAAAGTTGCCAAAACGTGTTTATTTCTGCTGAAAAACACGTTTTGACAATTTCAGCACACTGGGGTTAAGGGCTGACTCAGTGTGCTCTTCTGAGCCAGGCAGTTACACTGTGATTCTAAGGGCTGAGAAAACGCGTTTATTTCGGGCTGAAAAACACGTTTTGAAAACTGTGCTGTTCCTGCCCTATAAGTTACATGGTGCTGACCAAAGTTGCCAAAACGTGTTTATTTCTGCTGTAAAACACGTTTTGACAATTTCAGCACACTGGGGTTAAGGGCTGACTCAGTGTGCTCTTCTGAGACAGGCAGTTACACTGCGATTCTAAGAGCTGAGAAAACGCGTTTATTTCGGGCTGAAAAACACGTTTTGAAAACTGTGCTGTTCCTGCCATATAACTTACATGGTGGTGACCAAAGTTGCCAAAACGTGTTTATTTCTGCTGAAAAACACGTTTTGACAATTTCAGCACACTGGGGTTAAGGGCTGACTCAGTGTGCTCTTCTGAGACAGGCATTTACACTGCGATTCTAAGAGCTGAGAAAACGCGTTTATTTCGGGCTGAAAAACACGTTTTGAAAACTGTGCTGTTCCTGCCCTATAACTTACATGGTGGTGACCAAAGTTGCCAAAACGTGTTTATTTCTGCTGAAAAACACGTTTTGACAATTTCAGCACACTGGGGTTAAGGGCTGACTCAGTGTGCTCTTCTGAGACAGGCAGTTACACTGCGATTCTAAGAGCTGAGAAAACGCGTTTATTTCGGGCTGAAAAACACGTTTTGAAAACTGTGCTGTTCCTGCCCTATAACTTACATGGTGGTGACCAAAGTTGCCAAAACGTGTTTATTTCTGCTGAAAAACACGTTTTGACAATTTCAGCACACTGGGGTTAAGGGCTGACTCAGTTTGCTCTTCTGAGCCAGGCATTTACACTGTGATTCTAAGGGCTGAGAAAACGCGTTTATTTCGGGCTGAAAAACACGTTTTGAAAACTGTGCTGTTCCTGCCCTATAACTTACATGGTGGTGACCAAAGTTGCCAAAACGTGTTTATTTCTGCTGTAAAACACGTTTTGACAATTTCAGCACACTGGGGTTAAGGGCTGACTCAGTGTGCTCTTCTGAGCCAGGCAGTTACACTGTGATTCTAAGGGCTGAGAAAACGCGTTTATTTCGGGCTGAAAAACACGTTTTGAAAACTGTGCTGTTCCTGCCCTATAACTTACATGGTGGTGACCAAAGTTGCCAAAACGTGTTTATTTCTGCTGAAAAACACGTTTTGACAATTTCAGCACACTGGGGTTAAGGGCTGACTCAGTTTGCTCTTCTGAGCCAGGCAGTTACACTGTGATTCTAAGGGCTGAGAAAACGCGTTTATTTCGGGCTGAAAAACACGTTTTGAAAACTGTGCTGTTCCTGCCCTATAACTTACATGGTGGTGACCAAAGTTGCCAAAACGTGTTTATTTCTGCTGAAAAACACGTTTTGACAATTTCAGCACACTGGGGTTAAGGGCTGACTCAGTTTGCTCTTCTGAGCCAGGCAGTTACACTGTGATTCTAAGGGCTGAGAAAACGCGTTTATTTCGGGCTGAAAAACACGTTTTGAAAACTGTGCTGTTCCTGCCCTATAACTTACATGGTGGTGACCAAAGTTGCCAAAACGTGTTTATTTCTGCTGTAAAACACGTTTTGACAATTTCAGCACACTGGGGTTAAGGGCTGACTCAGTTTGCTCTTCTGAGACAGGCAGTTACACTGTGATTCTAAGGGCTGAGAAAACGCGTTTATTTCGGGCTGAAAAACACGTTTTGAAAACTGTGCTGTTCCTGCCCTATAACTTACATGGTGGTGACCAAAGTTGCCAAAACGTGTTTATTTCGGCTGAAAAACACGTTTTGACAATTTCAGCACACTGGGGTTAAGGGCTGACTCAGTGTGCTCTTCTGAGACAGGCAGTTACACTGCGTTTCTAAGAGCTGAGAAAACGCGTTTATTTCGGGCTGAAAAACACGTTATGAAAACTGTGCTGTTCCTGCCCTATAACTTACATGGTGGTGACCAAAGTTGCCAAAACGTGTTTATTTCTGCTGAAAAACACGTTTTGACAATTTCAGCACACTGGGGTTAAGGGCTGACTCAGTGTGCTCTTCTGAGACAGGCAGTTACACTGCGATTCTAAGAGCTGAGAAAACGCGTTTATTTCGGGCTGAAAAACACGTTTTGAAAACTGTGCTGTTCCTGCCCTATAACTTACATGGTGGTGACCAAAGTTGCCAAAACGTGTTTATTTCTGCTGAAAAACACGTTTTGACAATTTCAGCACACTGGGGTTAAGGGCTGATTCAGTTTGCTCTTCTGAGCCAGGCAGTTACACTGTGATTCTAAGGGCTGAGAAAACGCGTTTATTTCGGGCTGAAAAACACGTTTTGAAAACTGTGCTGTTTATGCCCTATAACTTACATGGTGGTGACCAAAGTTGCCAAAACGTGTTTATTTCTGCTGTAAAACACGTTTTGACAATTTCAGCACACTGGGGTTAAGGGCTGACTCACTGTGCTCTTCTGAGACAGGCAGTTACACTGCGATTCTAAGAGCTGAGAAAACGCGTTTATTTCGGGCTGAAAAACACGTTTTGAAAACTGTGCTGTTCCTGCCATATAACTTACATGGTGGTGACCAAAGTTGCCAAAACGTGTTTATTTCTGCTGAAAAACACGTTTTGACAATTTCAGCACACTGGGGTTAAGGGCTGACTCACTGTGCTCTTCTGAGACAGGCAGTTACACTGTGATTCTAAGGGCTGAGAAAACGCGTTTATTTCGGGCTGAAAAACACGTTTTGAAAACTGTGCTGTTCCTGCCCTATAAGTTACATGGTGCTGACCAAAGTTGCCAAAACGTGTTTATTTCTGCTGTAAAACACGTTTTGACAATTTCAGCACACTGGGGTTAAGGGCTGACTCAGTGTGCTCTTCTGAGACAGGCAGTTACACTGCGATTCTAAGAGCTGAGAAAACGCGTTTATTTCGGGCTGAAAAACACGTTTTGAAAACTGTGCTGTTCCTGCCCTATAACTTACATGGTGGTGACCAAAGTTGCCAAAACGTGTTTATTTCTGCTGAAAAACACGTTTTGACAATTTCAGCACACTGGGGTTAAGGGCTGACTCAGTGTGCTCTTCTGAGACAGGCAGTTACACTGCGATTCTAAGAGCTGAGAAAACGCGTTTATTTCGGGCTGAAAAACACGTTTTGAAAACTGTGCTGTTCCTGCCCTATAACTTACATGGTGGTGACCAAAGTTGCCAAAACGTGTTTATTTCTGCTGAAAAACACGTTTTGACAATTTCAGCACACTGGGGTTAAGGGCTGACTCAGTGTGCTCTTCTGAGACAGGCAGTTACACTGCGATTCTAAGAGCTGAGAAAACGCGTTTATTTCGGGCTGAAAAACACGTTTTGAAAACTGTGCTGTTCCTGCCCTATAACTTACATGGTGGTGACCAAAGTTGCCAAAACGTGTTTATTTCTGCTGAAAAACACGTTTTGACAATTTCAGCACACTGGGGTTAAGGGCTGACTCAGTGTGCTCTTCTGAGACAGGCAGTTACACTGCGATTCTAAGAGCTGAGAAAACGCGTTTATTTCGGGCTGAAAAACACGTTTTGAAAACTGTGCTGTTCCTGCCCTATAACTTACATGGTGGTGACCAAAGTTGCCAAAACGTGTTTATTTCTGCTGTAAAACACGTTTTGACAATTTCAGCACACTGGGGTTAAGGGCTGACTCAGTGTGATCTTCTGAGACAGGCAGTTACACTGCGATTCTAAGAGCTGAGAAAACGCGTTTATTTCGGGCTGAAAAACACGTTTTGAAAACTGTGCTGTTCCTGCCCTATAAGTTACATGGTGCTGACCAAAGTTGCCAAAACGTGTTTATTTCTGCTGTAAAACACGTTTTGACAATTTCAGCACACTGGGGTTAAGGGCTGACTCACTGTGCTCTTCTGAGACAGGCAGTTACACCGTGATTCTAAGGGCTGAGAAAACGCGTTTATTTCGGGCTGAAAAACACGTTTTGAAAACTGTGCTGTTCCTGCCATATAACTTACATGGTGGTGACCAAAGTTGCCAAAACGTGTTTATTTCTGCTGAAAAACACGTTTTGACAATTTCAGCACACTGGGGTTAAGGGCTGACTCAGTGTGCTCTTCTGAGCCAGGCAGTTACACTGTGATTCTAAGGGCTGAGAAAACGCGTTTATTTCGGGCTGAAAAACACGTTTTGAAAACTGTGCTGTTCCTGCCCTATAAGTTACATGGTGCTGACCAAAGTTGCCAAAACGTGTTTATTTCTGCTGTAAAACACGTTTTGACAATTTCAGCACACTGGGGTTAAGGGCTGACTCAGTGTGCTCTTCTGAGACAGGCAGTTACACTGCGATTCTAAGAGCTGAGAAAACGCGTTTATTTCGGGCTGAAAAACACGTTTTGAAAACTGTGCTGTTCCTGCCATATAACTTACATGGTGGTGACCAAAGTTGCCAAAACGTGTTTATTTCTGCTGAAAAACACGTTTTGACAATTTCAGCACACTGGGGTTAAGGGCTGACTCAGTTTGCTCTTCTGAGCCAGGCAGTTACACTGTGATTCTAAGGGCTGAGAAAACGCGTTTATTTCGGGCTGAAAAACACGTTTTGAAAACTGTGCTGTTCCTGCCCTATAACTTACATGGTGGTGACCAAAGTTGCCAAAACGTGTTTATTTCTGCTGAAAAACACGTTTTGACAATTTCAGCACACTGGGGTTAAGGGCTGACTCAGTGTGCTCTTCTGAGCCATGCAGTTACACTGTGATTCTAAGGGCTGAGAAAACGCGTTTATTTCGGGCTGAAAAACACGTTTTGAAAACTGTGCTGTTCCTGCCCTATAAGTTACATGGTGCTGACCAAAGTTGCCAAAACGTGTTTATTTCTGCTGTAAAACACGTTTTGACAATTTCAGCACACTGGGGTTAAGGGCTGACTCAGTGTGCTCTTCTGAGACAGGCATTTACACTGCGATTCTAAGAGCTGAGAAAACGCGTTTATTTCGGGCTGAAAAACACGTTTTGAAAACTGTGCTGTTCCTGCCCTATAACTTACATGGTGGTGACCAAAGTTGCCAAAACGTGTTTATTTCTGCTGAAAAACACGTTTTGACAATTTCAGCACACTGGGGTTAAGGGCTGACTCAGTGTGCTCTTCTGAGCCAGGCAGTTACACTGTGATTCTAAGGGCTGAGAAAACGCGTTTATTTCGGGCTGAAAAACACGTTTTGAAAACTGTGCTGTTCCTGCCCTATAAGTTACATGGTGCTGACCAAAGTTGCCAAAACGTGTTTATTTCTGCTGTAAAACACGTTTTGACAATTTCAGCACACTGGGGTTAAGGGCTGACTCAGTGTGCTCTTCTGAGACAGGCAGTTACACTGTGATTCTAAGGGCTGAGAAAACGCGTTTATTTCGGGCTGAAAAACACGTTTTGAAAACTGTGCTGTTCCTGCCCTATAACTTACATGGTGGTGACCAAAGTTGCCAAAACGTGTTTATTTCTGCTGTAAAACACGTTTTGACAATTTCAGCACACTGGGGTTAAGGGCTGACTCAGTGTGCTCTTCTAAGCCAGGCAGTTACACTGTGATTCTAAGGGCTGAGAAAACGCGTTTATTTCGAGCTGAAAAACACGTTTTGAAAACTGTGCTGTTCCTGCCATATAACTTACATGGTGGTGACCAAAGTTGCCAAAACGTGTTTATTTCTGCTGAAAAACACGTTTTGACAATTTCAGCACCCTGGGGTTAAGGGCTGACTCACTGTGCTCTTCTGAGACAGGCAGTTACACTGTGATTCTAAGGGCAGAGAAAACGCGTTTATTTCGGGCTGAAAAACACGTTTTGAAAACTGTGCTGTTCCTGCCATATAACTTACCTGGTGGTGACCAAAGTTGCCAAAACGTGTTTATTTCTGCTGAAAAACACGTTTTGACAATTTCAGCACACTGGGGTTAAGGGCTGACTCACTGTGCTCTTCTGAGACAGGCAGTTACACTGTGATTCTAAGGGCTGAGAAAACGCGTTTATTTCGGGCTGAAAAACACGTTTTGAAAACTGTGCTGTTCCTGCCATATAACTTACATGGTGGTGACCAAAGTTGCCAAAACGTGTTTATTTCTGCTGAAAAACACGTTTTGACAATTTCAGCACACTGGGGTTAAGGGCTGACTCAGTTTGCTATTCTGAGCCACGCAGTTACACTGTGATTCTAAGGGCTGAGAAAACGCGTTTATTTCGGGCTGAAAAACACGTTTTGAAAACTGTGCTGTTCCTGCCCTATAACTTACATGGTGGTGACCAAAGTTGCCAAAACGTGTTTATTTCTGCTGAAAAACACGTTTTGACAATTTCAGCACACTGGGGTTAAGGGCTGACTCAGTGTGCTCTTCTGAGCCAGGCAGTTACACTGTGATTCTAAGGGCTGAGAAAACGCGTTTATTTCGGGCTGAAAAACACGTTTTGAAAACTGTGCTGTTCCTGCCCTATAACTTACATGGTGGTGACCAAAGTTGCCAAAACGTGTTTATTTCTGCTGTAAAACACGTTTAGACAATTTCAGCACACTGGGGTTAAGGGCTGACTCAGTGTGCTCTTCTGAGCCAGGCAGTTACACTGTGATTCTAAGGGCTGAGAAAACGCGTTTATTTCGGGCTGAAAAACACGTTTTGAAAACTGTGCTGTTCCTGCCCTATAACTTACATGGTGGTGACCAAAGTTGCCAAAACGTGTTTATTTCTGCTGAAAAACACGTTTTGACAATTTCAGCACACTGGGGTTAAGGGCTGACTCAGTTTGCTCTTCTGAGCCAGGCAGTTACACTGTGATTCTAAGGGCTGAGAAAACGCGTTTATTTCGGGCTGAAAAACACGTTTTGAAAACTGTGCTGTTCCTGCCCTATAACTTACATGGTGGTGACCAAAGTTGCCAAAACGTGTTTATTTCTGCTGAAAAACACGTTTTGACAATTTCAGCACACTGGGGTTAAGGGCTGACTCAGTTTGCTCTTCTGAGCCAGGCAGTTACACTGTGATTCTAAGGGCTGAGAAAACGCGTTTATTTCGGGCTGAAAAACACGTTTTGAAAACTGTGCTGTTCCTGCCCTATAACTTACATGGTGGTGACCAAAGTTGCCAAAACGTGTTTATTTCTGCTGTAAAACACGTTTTGACAATTTCAGCACACTGGGGTTAAGGGCTGACTCAGTGTGCTCTTCTGAGCCAGGCAGTTACACTGTGATTCTAAGGGCTGAGAAAACGCGTTCATTTCGAGCTGAAAAACACTTTTTGAAAACTGTGCTGTTCCTGCCATATAACTTACATGGTGGTGACCAAAGTTGCCAAAACGTGTTTATTTCTGCTGAAAAACACGTTTTGACAATTTCAGCACACTGGGGTTAAGGGCTGACTCACTGTGCTCTTCTGAGACAGGCAGTTACACTGTGATTCTAAGGGCAGAGAAAACGCGTTTATTTCAGGCTGAAAAACACGTTTTGAAAACTGTGCTGTTCCTGCCATATAACTTACCTGGTGGTGACCAAAGTTGCCAAAACGTGTTTATTTCTGCTGAAAAACACGTTTTGACAATTTCAGCACACTGGGGTTAAGGGCTGACTCACTGTGCTCTTCTGAGACAGGCAGTTACACTGTGATTCTAAGGGCTGAGAAAACGCGTTTATTTCGGGCTGAAAAACACGTTTTGAAAACTGTGCTGTTCCTGCCATATAACTTACATGGTGGTGACCAAAGTTGCCAAAACGTGTTTATTTCTGCTGAAAAACACGTTTTGACAATTTCAGCACACTGGGGTTAAGGGCTGACTCAGTGTGCTCTTCTGAGACAGGCAGTTACACTGTGATTCTAAGGGCTGAGAAAACGCGTTTATTTCGGGCTGAAAAACACGTTTTGAAAACTGTGCTGTTCCTGCCCTATAACTTACATGGTGGTGACCAAAGTTGCCAAAACGTGTTTATTTCTGCTGAAAAACACGTTTTGACAATTTCAGCACACTGGGGTTAAGGGCTGACTCAGTTTGCTCTTCTGAGCCAGGCAGTTACACTGTGATTCTAAGGGCTGAGAAAACGCGTTTATTTCGGGCTGAAAAACACGTTTTGAAAACTGTGCTGTTCCTGCCCTATAAGTTACATGGTGCTGACCAAAGTTGCCAAAACGTGTTTATTTCTGCTGTAAAACACGTTTTGACAATTTCAGCACACTGGGGTTAAGGGCTGACTCAGTGTGCTCTTCTGAGACAGGCAGTTACACTGCGATTCTAAGAGCTGAGAAAACGCGTTTATTTCGGGCTGAAAAACACGTTTTGAAAACTGTGCTGTTCCTGCCATATAACTTACATGGTGGTGACCAAAGTTGCCAAAACGTGTTTATTTCTGCTGAAAAACACGTTTTGACAATTTCAGCACACTGGGGTTAAGGGCTGACTCAGTTTGCTCTTCTGAGCCAGGCATTTACACTGTGATTCTAAGGGCTGAGAAAACGCGTTTATTTCGGGCTGAAAAACACGTTTTGAAAACTGTGCTGCTCCTGCCCTATAACTTACATGGTGGTGACCAAAGTTGCCAAAACGTGTTTATTTCTGCTGTAAAACACGTTTAGACAATTTCAGCACACTGGGGTTAAGGGCTGACTCAGTGTGCTCTTCTGAGCCAGGCAGTTACACTGTGATTCTAAGGGCTGAGAAAACGCGTTTATTTCGGGCTGAAAAACACGTTTTGAAAACTGTGCTGTTCCTGCCCTATAACTTACATGGTGGTGACCAAAGTTGCCAAAACGTGTTTATTTCTGCTGAAAAACACGTTTTGACAATTTCAGCACACTGGGGTTAACGGCTGACTCAGTTTGCTCTTCTGAGCCAGGCAGTTACACTGTGATTCTAAGGGCAGAGAAAACGCGTTTATTTCAGACTGAAAAACACGTTTTGAAAACTGTGCTGTTCCTGCCATATAACTTACCTGGTGGTGACCAAAGTTGCCAAAACGTGTTTATTTCTGCTGAAAAACACGTTTTGACAATTTCAGCACACTGGGGTTAAGGGCTGACTCACTGTGCTCTTCTGAGACAGGCAGTTACACTGTGATTCTAAGGGCTGAGAAAACGCGTTTATTTCGGGCTGAAAAACACGTTTTGAAAACTGTGCTGTTCCTGCCATATAACTTACATGGTGGTGACCAAAGTTGCCAAAACGTGTTTATTTCTGCTGAAAAACACGTTTTGACAATTTCAGCACACTGGGGTTAAGGGCTGACTCAGTGTGCTCTTCTGAGCCAGGCAGTTACACTGTGATTCTAAGGGCTGAGAAAACGCGTTTATTTCGGGCTGAAAAACACGTTTTGAAAACTGTGCTGTTCCTGCCCTATAAGTTACATGGTGCTGACCAAAGTTGCCAAAACGTGTTTATTTCTGCTGTAAAACACGTTTTGACAATTTCAGCACACTGGGGTTAAGGGCTGACTCAGTGTGCTCTTCTGAGACAGGCAGTTACACTGCGATTCTAAGAGCTGAGAAAACGCGTTTATTTCGGGCTGAAAAACACGTTTTGAAAACTGTGCTGTTCCTGCCATATAACTTACATGGTGGTGACCAAAGTTGCCAAAACGTGTTAATTTCTGCTGAAAAACACGTTTTGACAATTTCAGCACACTGGGGTTAAGGGCTGACTCAGTGTGCTCTTCTGAGACAGGCATTTACACTGCGATTCTAAGAGCTGAGAAAACGCGTTTATTTCGGGCTGAAAAACACGTTTTGAAAACTGTGCTGTTCCTGCCCTATAACTTACATGGTGGTGACCAAAGTTGCCAAAACGTGTTTATTTCTGCTGAAAAACACGTTTTGACAATTTCAGCACACTGGGGTTAAGGGCTGACTCAGTGTGCTCTTCTGAGACAGGCAGTTACACTGCGATTCTAAGAGCTGAGAAAACGCGTTTATTTCGGGCTGAAAAACACGTTTTGAAAACTGTGCTGTTCCTGCCCTATAACTTACATGGTGGTGACCAAAGTTGCCAAAACGTGTTTATTTCTGCTGAAAAACACGTTTTGACAATTTCAGCACACTGGGGTTAAGGGCTGACTCAGTTTGCTCTTCTGAGCCAGGCATTTACACTGTGATTCTAAGGGCTGAGAAAACGCGTTTATTTCGGGCTGAAAAACACGTTTTGAAAACTGTGCTGTTCCTGCCCTATAACTTACATGGTGGTGACCAAAGTTGCCAAAACGTGTTTATTTCTGCTGTAAAACACGTTTTGACAATTTCAGCACACTGGGGTTAAGGGCTGACTCAGTGTGCTCTTCTGAGCCAGGCAGTTACACTGTGATTCTAAGGGCTGAGAAAACGCGTTTATTTCGGGCTGAAAAACACGTTTTGAAAACTGTGCTGTTCCTGCCCTATAACTTACATGGTGGTGACCAAAGTTGCCAAAACGTGTTTATTTCTGCTGAAAAACACGTTTTGACAATTTCAGCACACTGGGGTTAAGGGCTGACTCAGTTTGCTCTTCTGAGCCAGGCAGTTACACTGTGATTCTAAGGGCTGAGAAAACGCGTTTATTTCGGGCTGAAAAACACGTTTTGAAAACTGTGCTGTTCCTGCCCTATAACTTACATGGTGGTGACCAAAGTTGCCAAAACGTGTTTATTTCTGCTGTAAAACACGTTTTGACAATTTCAGCACACTGGGGTTAAGGGCTGACTCAGTTTGCTCTTCTGAGACAGGCAGTTACACTGTGATTCTAAGGGCTGAGAAAACGCGTTTATTTCGGGCTGAAAAACACGTTTTGAAAACTGTGCTGTTCCTGCCCTATAACTTACATGGTGGTGACCAAAGTTGCCAAAACGTGTTTATTTCTGCTGAAAAACACGTTTTGACAATTTCAGCACACTGGGGTTAAGGGCTGACTCAGTGTGCTCTTCTGAGACAGGCAGTTACACTGCGATTCTAAGAGCTGAGAAAACGCGTTTATTTCGGGCTGAAAAACACGTTTTGAAAACTGTGCTGTTCCTGCCCTATAACTTACATGGTGGTGACCAAAGTTGCCAAAACGTGTTTATTTCTGCTGAAAAACACGTTTTGACAATTTCAGCACACTGGGGTTAAGGGCTGATTCAGTTTGCTCTTCTGAGCCAGGCAGTTACACTGTGATTCTAAGTGCTGAGAAAACGCGTTTATTTCGGGCTGAAAAACACGTTTTGAAAACTGTGCTGTTTATGCCCTATAACTTACATGGTGGTGACCAAAGTTGCCAAAACGTGTTTATTTCTGCTGTAAAACACGTTTTGACAATTTCAGCACACTGGGGTTAAGGGCTGACTCACTGTGCTCTTCTGAGACAGGCAGTTACACTGCGATTCTAAGAGCTGAGAAAACGCGTTTATTTCGGGCTGAAAAACACGTTTTGAAAACTGTGCTGTTCCTGCCATATAACTTACATGGTGGTGACCAAAGTTGCCAAAACGTGTTTATTTCTGCTGAAAAACACGTTTTGACAATTTCAGCACACTGGGGTTAAGGGCTGACTCACTGTGCTCTTCTGAGACAGGCAGTTACACTGTGATTCTAAGGGCTGAGAAAACGCGTTTATTTCGGGCTGAAAAACACGTTTTGAAAACTGTGCTGTTCCTGCCCTATAAGTTACATGGTGCTGACCAAAGTTGCCAAAACGTGTTTATTTCTGCTGTAAAACACGTTTTGACAATTTCAGCACACTGGGGTTAAGGGCTGACTCAGTGTGCTCTTCTGAGACAGGCAGTTACACTGCGATTCTAAGAGCTGAGAAAACGCGTTTATTTCGGGCTGAAAAACACGTTTTGAAAACTGTGCTGTTCCTGCCCTATAACTTACATGGTGGTGACCAAAGTTGCCAAAACGTGTTTATTTCTGCTGAAAAACACGTTTTGACAATTTCAGCACACTGGGGTTAAGGGCTGACTCAGTGTGCTCTTCTGAGACAGGCAGTTACACTGCGATTCTAAGAACTGAGAAAACGCGTTTATTTCGGGCTGAAAAACACGTTTTGAAAACTGTGCTGTTCCTGCCCTATAACTTACATGGTGGTGACCAAAGTTGCCAAAACGTGTTTATTTCTGCTGAAAAACACGTTTTGACAATTTCAGCACACTGGGGTTAAGGGCTGACTCAGTGTGCTCTTCTGAGACAGGCAGTTACACTGCGATTCTAAGAGCTGAGAAAACGCGTTTATTTCGGGCTGAAAAACACGTTTTGAAAACTGTGCTGTTCCTGCCCTATAACTTACATGGTGGTGACCAAAGTTGCCAAAACGTGTTTATTTCTGCTGAAAAACACGTTTTGACAATTTCAGCACACTGGGGTTAAGGGCTGACTCAGTGTGCTCTTCTGAGACAGGCAGTTACACTGCGATTCTAAGAGCTGAGAAAACGCGTTTATTTCGGGCTGAAAAACACGTTTTGAAAACTGTGCTGTTCCTGCCCTATAACTTACATGGTGGTGACCAAAGTTGCCAAAACGTGTTTATTTCTGCTGTAAAACACGTTTTGACAATTTCAGCACACTGGGGTTAAGGGCTGACTCAGTGTGATCTTCTGAGACAGGCAGTTACACTGCGATTCTAAGAGCTGAGAAAACGCGTTTATTTCGGGCTGAAAAACACGTTTTGAAAACTGTGCTGTTCCTGCCCTATAAGTTACATGGTGCTGACCAAAGTTGCCAAAACGTGTTTATTTCTGCTGTAAAACACGTTTTGACAATTTCAGCACACTGGGGTTAAGGGCTGACTCACTGTGCTCTTCTGAGACAGGCAGTTACACCGTGATTCTAAGGGCTGAGAAAACGCGTTTATTTCGGGCTGAAAAACACGTTTTGAAAACTGTGCTGTTCCTGCCATATAACTTACATGGTGGTGACCAAAGTTGCCAAAACGTGTTTATTTCTGCTGAAAAACACGTTTTGACAATTTCAGCACACTGGGGTTAAGGGCTGACTCAGTGTGCTCTTCTGAGCCAGGCAGTTACACTGTGATTCTAAGGGCTGAGAAAACGCGTTTATTTCGGGCTGAAAAACACGTTTTGAAAACTGTGCTGTTCCTGCCCTATAAGTTACATGGTGCTGACCAAAGTTGCCAAAACGTGTTTATTTCTGCTGTAAAACACGTTTTGACAATTTCAGCACACTGGGGTTAAGGGCTGACTCAGTGTGCTCTTCTGAGACAGGCAGTTACACTGCGATTCTAAGAGCTGAGAAAACGCGTTTATTTCGGGCTGAAAAACACGTTTTGAAAACTGTGCTGTTCCTGCCATATAACTTACATGGTGGTGACCAAAGTTGCCAAAACGTGTTTATTTCTGCTGAAAAACACGTTTTGACAATTTCAGCACACTGGGGTTAAGGGCTGACTCAGTTTGCTCTTCTGAGCCAGGCAGTTACACTGTGATTCTAAGGGCTGAGAAAACGCGTTTATTTCGGGCTGAAAAACACGTTTTGAAAACTGTGCTGTTCCTGCCCTATAACTTACATGGTGGTGACCAAAGTTGCCAAAACGTGTTTATTTCTGCTGAAAAACACGTTTTGACAATTTCAGCACACTGGGGTTAAGGGCTGACTCAGTGTGCTCTTCTGAGCCAGGCAGTTACACTGTGATTCTAAGGGCTGAGAAAACGCGTTTATTTCGGGCTGAAAAACACGTTTTGAAAACTGTGCTGTTCCTGCCCTATAAGTTACATGGTGCTGACCAAAGTTGCCAAAACGTGTTTATTTCTGCTGTAAAACACGTTTTGACAATTTCAGCACACTGGGGTTAAGGGCTGACTCAGTGTGCTCTTCTGAGACAGGCATTTACACTGCGATTCTAAGAGCTGAGAAAACGCGTTTATTTCGGGCTGAAAAACACGTTTTGAAAACTGTGCTGTTCCTGCCCTATAACTTACATGGTGGTGACCAAAGTTGCCAAAACGTGTTTATTTCTGCTGAAAAACACGTTTTGACAATTTCAGCACACTGGGGTTAAGGGCTGACTCAGTGTGCTCTTCTGAGCCAGGCAGTTACACTGTGATTCTAAGGGCTGAGAAAACGCGTTTATTTCGGGCTGAAAAACACGTTTTGAAAACTGTGCTGTTCCTGCCCTATAAGTTACATGGTGCTGACCAAAGTTGCCAAAACGTGTTTATTTCTGCTGTAAAACACGTTTTGACAATTTCAGCACACTGGGGTTAAGGGCTGACTCAGTGTGCTCTTCTGAGACAGGCAGTTACACTGTGATTCTAAGGGCTGAGAAAACGCGTTTATTTCGGGCTGAAAAACACGTTTTGAAAACTGTGCTGTTCCTGCCCTATAACTTACATGGTGGTGACCAAAGTTGCCAAAACGTGTTTATTTCTGCTGTAAAACACGTTTTGACAATTTCAGCACGCTGGGGTTAAGGGCTGACTCAGTGTGCTCTTCTGAGCCAGGCAGTTACACTGTGATTCTAAGGGCTGAGAAAACGCGTTTATTTCGAGCTGAAAAACACGTTTTGAAAACTGTGCTGTTCCTGCCATATAACTTACATGGTGGTGACCAAAGTTGCCAAAACGTGTTTATTTCTGCTGAAAAACACGTTTTGACAATTTCAGCACACTGGGGTTAAGGGCTGACTCACTGTGCTCTTCTGAGACAGGCAGTTACACTGTGATTCTAAGGGCAGAGAAAACGCGTTTATTTCGGGCTGAAAAACACGTTTTGAAAACTGTGCTGTTCCTGCCATATAACTTACCTGGTGGTGACCAAAGTTGCCAAAACGTGTTTATTTCTGCTGAAAAACACGTTTTGACAATTTCAGCACACTGGGGTTAAGGGCTGACTCACTGTGCTCTTCTGAGACAGGCAGTTACACTGTGATTCTAAGGGCTGAGAAAACGCGTTTATTTCGGGCTGAAAAACACGTTTTGAAAACTGTGCTGTTCCTGCCATATAACTTACATGGTGGTGACCAAAGTTGCCAAAACGTGTTTATTTCTGCTGAAAAACACGTTTTGACAATTTCAGCACACTGGGGTTAAGGGCTGACTCAGTTTGCTATTCTGAGCCACGCAGTTACACTGTGATTCTAAGGGCTGAGAAAACGCGTTTATTTCGGGCTGAAAAACACGTTTTGAAAACTGTGCTGTTCCTGCCCTATAACTTACATGGTGGTGACCAAAGTTGCCAAAACGTGTTTATTTCTGCTGAAAAACACGTTTTGACAATTTCAGCACACTGGGGTTAAGGGCTGACTCAGTGTGCTCTTCTGAGCCAGGCAGTTACACTGTGATTCTAAGGGCTGAGAAAACGCGTTTATTTCGGGCTGAAAAACACGTTTTGAAAACTGTGCTGTTCCTGCCCTATAACTTACATGGTGGTGACCAAAGTTGCCAAAACGTGTTTATTTCTGCTGTAAAACACGTTTAGACAATTTCAGCACACTGGGGTTAAGGGCTGACTCAGTGTGCTCTTCTGAGCCAGGCAGTTACACTGTGATTCTAAGGGCTGAGAAAACGCGTTTATTTCGGGCTGAAAAACACGTTTTGAAAACTGTGCTGTTCCTGCCCTATAACTTACATGGTGGTGACCAAAGTTGCCAAAACGTGTTTATTTCTGCTGAAAAACACGTTTTGACAATTTCAGCACACTGGGGTTAAGGGCTGACTCAGTTTGCTCTTCTGAGCCAGGCAGTTACACTGTGATTCTAAGGGCTGAGAAAACGCGTTTATTTCGGGCTGAAAAACACGTTTTGAAAACTGTGCTGTTCCTGCCCTATAACTTACATGGTGGTGACCAAAGTTGCCAAAACGTGTTTATTTCTGCTGAAAAACACGTTTTGACAATTTCAGCACACTGGGGTTAAGGGCTGACTCAGTTTGCTCTTCTGAGCCAGGCAGTTACACTGTGATTCTAAGGGCTGAGAAAACGCGTTTATTTCGGGCTGAAAAACACGTTTTGAAAACTGTGCTGTTCCTGCCCTATAACTTACATGGTGGTGACCAAAGTTGCCAAAACGTGTTTATTTCTGCTGTAAAACACGTTTTGACAATTTCAGCACACTGGGGTTAAGGGCTGACTCAGTGTGCTCTTCTGAGCCAGGCAGTTACACTGTGATTCTAAGGGCTGAGAAAACGCGTTCATTTCGAGCTGAAAAACACTTTTTGAAAACTGTGCTGTTCCTGCCATATAACTTACATGGTGGTGACCAAAGTTGCCAAAACGTGTTTATTTCTGCTGAAAAACACGTTTTGACAATTTCAGCACACTGGGGTTAAGGGCTGACTCACTGTGCTCTTCTGAGACAGGCAGTTACACTGTGATTCTAAGGGCAGAGAAAACGCGTTTATTTCAGGCTGAAAAACACGTTTTGAAAACTGTGCTGTTCCTGCCATATAACTTACCTGGTGGTGACCAAAGTTGCCAAAACGTGTTTATTTCTGCTGAAAAACACGTTTTGACAATTTCAGCACACTGGGGTTAAGGGCTGACTCACTGTGCTCTTCTGAGACAGGCAGTTACACTGTGATTCTAAGGGCTGAGAAAACGCGTTTATTTCGGGCTGAAAAACACGTTTTGAAAACTGTGCTGTTCCTGCCCTATAACTTACATGGTGGTGACCAAAGTTGCCAAAACGTGTTTATTTCTGCTGAAAAACACGTTTTGACAATTTCAGCACACTGGGGTTAAGGGCTGACTCAGTTTGCTCTTCTGAGCCAGGCAGTTACACTGTGATTCTAAGGGCTGAGAAAACGCGTTTATTTCGGGCTGAAAAACACGTTTTGAAAACTGTGCTGTTTATGCCCTATAACTTACATGGTGGTGACCAAAGTTGCCAAAACGTGTTTATTTCTGCTGTAAAACACGTTTTGACAATTTCAGCACACTGGGGTTAAGGGCTGACTCAGTGTGCTCTTCTGAGACAGGCAGTTACACTGCGATTCTAAGAGCTGAGAAAACGCGTTTATTTCGGGCTGAAAAACACGTTTTGAAAACTGTGCTGTTCCTGCCCTATAACTTACATGGTGGTGACCAAAGTTGCCAAAACGTGTTTATTTCTGCTGAAAAACACGTTTTGACAATTTCAGCACACTGGGGTTAAGGGCTGACTCAGTGTGCTCTTCTGAGACAGGCAGTTACACTGCGATTCTAAGAGCTGAGAAAACGCGTTTATTTCGGGCTGAAAAACACGTTTTGAAAACTGTGCTGTTCCTGCCCTATAACTTACATGGTGGTGACCAAAGTTGCCAAAACGTGTTTATTTCTGCTGAAAAACACGTTTTGACAATTTCAGCACACTGGGGTTAAGGGCTGACTCAGTGTGCTCTTCTGAGACAGGCAGTTACACTGCGATTCTAAGAGCTGAGAAAACGCGTTTATTTCGGGCTGAAAAACACGTTTTGAAAACTGTGCTGTTCCTGCCCTATAACTTACATGGTGGTGACCAAAGTTGCCAAAACGTGTTTATTTCTGCTGAAAAACACGTTTTGACAATTTCAGCACACTGGGGTTAAGGGCTGACTCAGTGTGCTCTTCTGAGACAGGCAGTTACACTGCGATTCTAAGAGCTGAGAAAACGCGTTTATTTCGGGCTGAAAAACACGTTTTGAAAACTGTGCTGTTCCTGCCCTATAACTTACATGGTGGTGACCAAAGTTGCCAAAACGTGTTTATTTCTGCTGAAAAACACGTTTTGACAATTTCAGCACACTGGGGTTAAGGGCTGACTCAGTGTGCTCTTCTGAGACAGGCAGTTACACTGCGATTCTAAGAGCTGAGAAAACGCGTTTATTTCGGGCTGAAAAACACGTTTTGAAAACTGTGCTGTTCCTGCCCTATAACTTACATGGTGGTGACCAAAGTTGCCAAAACGTGTTTATTTCTGCTGTAAAACACGTTTTGACAATTTCAGCACACTGGGGTTAAGGGCTGACTCAGTGTGATCTTCTGAGACAGGCAGTTACACTGCGATTCTAAGAGCTGAGAAAACGCGTTTATTTCGGGCTGAAAAACACGTTTTGAAAACTGTGCTGTTCCTGCCCTATAAGTTACATGGTGCTGACCAAAGTTGCCAAAACGTGTTTATTTCTGCTGTAAAACACGTTTTGACAATTTCAGCACACTGGGGTTAAGGGCTGACTCACTGTGCTCTTCTGAGACAGGCAGTTACACCGTGATTCTAAGGGCTGAGAAAACGCGTTTATTTCGGGCTGAAAAACACGTTTTGAAAACTGTGCTGTTCCTGCCATATAACTTACATGGTGGTGACCAAAGTTGCCAAAACGTGTTTATTTCTGCTGAAAAACACGTTTTGACAATTTCAGCACACTGGGGTTAAGGGCTGACTCAGTGTGCTCTTCTGAGCCAGGCAGTTACACTGTGATTCTAAGGGCTGAGAAAACGCGTTTATTTCGGGCTGAAAAACACGTTTTGAAAACTGTGCTGTTCCTGCCCTATAAGTTACATGGTGCTGACCAAAGTTGCCAAAACGTGTTTATTTCTGCTGTAAAACACGTTTTGACAATTTCAGCACACTGGGGTTAAGGGCTGACTCAGTGTGCTCTTCTGAGACAGGCAGTTACACTGCGATTCTAAGAGCTGAGAAAACGCGTTTATTTCGGGCTGAAAAACACGTTTTGAAAACTGTGCTGTTCCTGCCATATAACTTACATGGTGGTGACCAAAGTTGCCAAAACGTGTTTATTTCTGCTGAAAAACACGTTTTGACAATTTCAGCACACTGGGGTTAAGGGCTGACTCAGTTTGCTCTTCTGAGCCAGGCAGTTACACTGTGATTCTAAGGGCTGAGAAAACGCGTTTATTTCGGGCTGAAAAACACGTTTTGAAAACTGTGCTGTTCCTGCCCTATAACTTACATGGTGGTGACCAAAGTTGCCAAAACGTGTTTATTTCTGCTGAAAAACACGTTTTGACAATTTCAGCACACTGGGGTTAAGGGCTGACTCAGTGTGCTCTTCTGAGCCAGGCAGTTACACTGTGATTCTAAGGGCTGAGAAAACGCGTTTATTTCGGGCTGAAAAACACGTTTTGAAAACTGTGCTGTTCCTGCCCTATAAGTTACATGGTGCTGACCAAAGTTGCCAAAACGTGTTTATTTCTGCTGTAAAACACGTTTTGACAATTTCAGCACACTGGGGTTAAGGGCTGACTCAGTGTGCTCTTCTGAGACAGGCATTTACACTGCGATTCTAAGAGCTGAGAAAACGCGTTTATTTCGGGCTGAAAAACACGTTTTGAAAACTGTGCTGTTCCTGCCCTATAACTTACATGGTGGTGACCAAAGTTGCCAAAACGTGTTTATTTCTGCTGAAAAACACGTTTTGACAATTTCAGCACACTGGGGTTAAGGGCTGACTCAGTGTGCTCTTCTGAGCCAGGCAGTTACACTGTGATTCTAAGGGCTGAGAAAACGCGTTTATTTCGGGCTGAAAAACACGTTTTGAAAACTGTGCTGTTCCTGCCCTATAAGTTACATGGTGCTGACCAAAGTTGCCAAAACGTGTTTATTTCTGCTGTAAAACACGTTTTGACAATTTCAGCACACTGGGGTTAAGGGCTGACTCAGTGTGCTCTTCTGAGACAGGCAGTTACACTGTGATTCTAAGGGCTGAGAAAACGCGTTTATTTCGGGCTGAAAAACACGTTTTGAAAACTGTGCTGTTCCTGCCCTATAAGTTACATGGTGGTGACCAAAGTTGCCAAAACGTGTTTATTTCTGCTGTAAAACACGTTTTGACAATTTCAGCACACTGGGGTTAAGGGCTGACTCACTGTGCTCTTCTGAGACAGGCAGTTACACTGCGATTCTAAGAGCTGAGAAAACGCGTTTATTTCGGGCTGAAAAACACGTTTTGAAAACTGTGCTGTTCCTGCCATATAACTTACATGGTGGTGACCAAAGTTGCCAAAACGTGTTTATTTCTGCTGAAAAACACGTTTTGACAATTTCAGCACACTGGGGTGAAGGGCTGGCTCACTGTGCTCTTCTGAGACAGGCAGTTACACTGTGATTCTAAGGGCAGAGAAAACGCGTTTATTTCGGGCTGAAAAACACGTTTTGAAAACTGTGCTGTTCCTGCCATATAACTTACCTGGTGGTGACCAAAGTTGCCAAAACGTGTTTATTTCTGCTGAAAAACACGTTTTGACAATTTCAGCACACTGGGGTTAAGGGCTGACTCACTGTGCTCTTCTGAGACAGGCAGTTACACTGTGATTCTAAGGGCTGAGAAAACGCGTTTATTTCGGGCTGAAAAACACGTTTTGAAAACTGTGCTGTTCCTGCCATATAACTTACATGGTGGTGACCAAAGTTGCCAAAACGTGTTTATTTCTGCTGAAAAACACGTTTTGACAATTTCAGCACACTGGGGTTAAGGGCTGACTCAGTGTGCTCTTCTGAGCCAGGCAGTTACACTGTGATTCTAAGGGCTGAGAAAACGCGTTTATTTCGGGCTGAAAAACACGTTTTGAAAACTGTGCTGTTCCTGCCCTATAAGTTACATGGTGCTGACCAAAGTTGCCAAAACGTGTTTATTTCTGCTGTAAAACACGTTTTGACAATTTCAGCACACTGGGGTTAAGGGCTGACTCAGTGTGCTCTTCTGAGACAGGCAGTTACACTGCGATTCTAAGAGCTGAGAAAACGCGTTTATTTCGGGCTGAAAAACACGTTTTGAAAACTGTGCTGTTCCTGCCCTATAACTTACATGGTGGTGACCAAAGTTGCCAAAACGTGTTTATTTCTGCTGAAAAACACGTTTTGACAATTTCAGCACACTGGGGTTAAGGGCTGACTCAGTGTGCTCTTCTGAGACAGGCATTTACACTGCGATTCTAAGAGCTGAGAAAACGCGTTTATTTCGGGCTGAAAAACACGTTTTGAAAACTGTGCTGTTCCTGCCCTATAACTTACATGGTGGTGACCAAAGTTGCCAAAACGTGTTTATTTCTGCTGAAAAACACGTTTTGACAATTTCAGCACACTGGGGTTAAGGGCTGACTCAGTGTGCTCTTCTGAGACAGGCAGTTACACTGCGATTCTAAGAGCTGAGAAAACGCGTTTATTTCGGGCTGAAAAACACGTTTTGAAAACTGTGCTGTTCCTGCCCTATAACTTACATGGTGGTGACCAAAGTTGCCAAAACGTGTTTATTTCTGCTGAAAAACACGTTTTGACAATTTCAGCACACTGGGGTTAAGGGCTGACTCAGTTTGCTCTTCTGAGCCAGGCAGTTACACTGTGATTCTAAGGGCTGAGAAAACGCGTTTATTTCGGGCTGAAAAACACGTTTTGAAAACTGTGCTGTTCCTGCCCTATAACTTACATGGTGGTGACCAAAGTTGCCAAAACGTGTTTATTTCTGCTGAAAAACACGTTTTGACAATTTCAGCACACTGGGGTTAAGGGCTGACTCAGTGTGCTCTTCTGAGACAGGCAGTTACACTGCGATTCTAAGAGCTGAGAAAACGCGTTTATTTCGGGCTGAAAAACACGTTTTGAAAACTGTGCTGTTCCTGCCCTATAACTTACATGGTGGTGACCAAAGTTGCCAAAACGTGTTTATTTCTGCTGAAAAACACGTTTTGACAATTTCAGCACACTGGGGTTAAGGGCTGACTCAGTTTGCTCTTCTGAGCCAGGCAGTTACACTGTGATTCTAAGGGCTGAGAAAACGCGTTTATTTCGGGCTGAAAAACACGTTTTGAAAACTGTGCTGTTCCTGCCCTATAACTTACATGGTGGTGACCAAAGTTGCCAAAACGTGTTTATTTCTGCTGAAAAACACGTTTTGACAATTTCAGCACACTGGGGTTAAGGGCTGACTCAGTGTGCTCTTCTGAGACAGGCAGTTACACTGCGATTCTAAGAGCTGAGAAAACGCGTTTATTTCGGGCTGAAAAACACGTTTTGAAAACTGTGCTGTTCCTGCCCTATAACTTACATGGTGGTGACCAAAGTTGCCAAAACGTGTTTATTTCTGCTGAAAAACACGTTTTGACAATTTCAGCACACTGGGGTTAAGGGCTGACTCAGTGTGCTCTTCTGAGCCAGGCAGTTACACTGTGATTCTAAGGGCTGAGAAAACGCGTTTATTTCGGGCTGAAAAACACGTTTTGAAAACTGTGCTGTTCCTGCCCTATAAGTTACATGGTGCTGACCAAAGTTGCCAAAACGTGTTTATTTCTGCTGTAAAACACGTTTTGACAATTTCAGCACACTGGGGTTAAGGGCTGACTCAGTGTGCTCTTCTGAGACAGGCAGTTACACTGTGATTCTAAGGGCTGAGAAAACGCGTTTATTTCGGGCTGAAAAACACGTTTTGAAAACTGTGCTGTTCCTGCCCTATAAGTTACATGGTGGTGACCAAAGTTGCCAAAACGTGTTTATTTCTGCTGTAAAACACGTTTTGACAATTTCAGCACACTGGGGTTAAGGGCTGACTCACTGTGCTCTTCTGAGACAGGCAGTTACACTGCGATTCTAAGAGCTGAGAAAACGCGTTTATTTCGGGCTGAAAAACACGTTTTGAAAACTGTGCTGTTCATGCCATATAACTTACATGGTGGTGACCAAAGTTGCCAAAACGTGTTTATTTCTGCTGAAAAACACGTTTTGACAATTTCAGCACACTGGGGTTAAGGGCTGACTCAGTGTGCTCTTCTGAGACAGGCAGTTACACTGCGATTCTAAGAGCTGAGAAAACGCGTTTATTTCGGGCTGAAAAACACGTTTTGAAAACTGTGCTGTTCCTGCCCTATAACTTACATGGTGGTGACCAAAGTTGCCAAAACGTGTTTATTTCTGCTGAAAAACACGTTTTGACAATTTCAGCACACTGGGGTTAAGGGCTGACTCAGTGTGCTCTTCTGAGACAGGCAGTTACACTGCGATTCTAAGAGCTGAGAAAACGCGTTTATTTCGGGCTGAAAAACACGTTTTGAAAACTGTGCTGTTCCTGCCCTATAACTTACATGGTGGTGACCAAAGTTGCCAAAACGTGTTTATTTCTGCTGTAAAACACGTTTTGACAATTTCAGCACACTGGGGTTAAGGGCTGACTCAGTGTGATCTTCTGAGACAGGCAGTTACACTGCGATTCTAAGAGCTGAGAAAACGCGTTTATTTCGGGCTGAAAAACACGTTTTGAAAACTGTGCTGTTCCTGCCCTATAAGTTACATGGTGCTGACCAAAGTTGCCAAAACGTGTTTATTTCTGCTGTAAAACACGTTTTGACAATTTCAGCACACTGGGGTTAAGGGCTGACTCACTGTGCTCTTCTGAGACAGGCAGTTACACCGTGATTCTAAGGGCTGAGAAAACGCGTTTATTTCGGGCTGAAAAACACGTTTTGAAAACTGTGCTGTTCCTGCCATATAACTTACATGGTGGTGACCAAAGTTGCCAAAACGTGTTTATTTCTGCTGAAAAACACGTTTTGACAATTTCAGCACACTGGGGTTAAGGGCTGACTCAGTGTGCTCTTCTGAGCCAGGCAGTTACACTGTGATTCTAAGGGCTGAGAAAACGCGTTTATTTCGGGCTGAAAAACACGTTTTGAAAACTGTGCTGTTCCTGCCCTATAAGTTACATGGTGCTGACCAAAGTTGCCAAAACGTGTTTATTTCTGCTGTAAAACACGTTTTGACAATTTCAGCACACTGGGGTTAAGGGCTGACTCAGTGTGCTCTTCTGAGACAGGCAGTTACACTGCGATTCTAAGAGCTGAGAAAACGCGTTTATTTCGGGCTGAAAAACACGTTTTGAAAACTGTGCTGTTCCTGCCATATAACTTACATGGTGGTGACCAAAGTTGCCAAAACGTGTTTATTTCTGCTGAAAAACACGTTTTGACAATTTCAGCACACTGGGGTTAAGGGCTGACTCAGTTTGCTCTTCTGAGCCAGGCAGTTACACTGTGATTCTAAGGGCTGAGAAAACGCGTTTATTTCGGGCTGAAAAACACGTTTTGAAAACTGTGCTGTTCCTGCCCTATAACTTACATGGTGGTGACCAAAGTTGCCAAAACGTGTTTATTTCTGCTGAAAAACACGTTTTGACAATTTCAGCACACTGGGGTTAAGGGCTGACTCAGTGTGCTCTTCTGAGCCAGGCAGTTACACTGTGATTCTAAGGGCTGAGAAAACGCGTTTATTTCGGGCTGAAAAACACGTTTTGAAAACTGTGCTGTTCCTGCCCTATAAGTTACATGGTGCTGACCAAAGTTGCCAAAACGTGTTTATTTCTGCTGTAAAACACGTTTTGACAATTTCAGCACACTGGGGTTAAGGGCTGACTCAGTGTGCTCTTCTGAGACAGGCATTTACACTGCGATTCTAAGAGCTGAGAAAACGCGTTTATTTCGGGCTGAAAAACACGTTTTGAAAACTGTGCTGTTCCTGCCCTATAACTTACATGGTGGTGACCAAAGTTGCCAAAACGTGTTTATTTCTGCTGAAAAACACGTTTTGACAATTTCAGCACACTGGGGTTAAGGGCTGACTCAGTGTGCTCTTCTGAGCCAGGCAGTTACACTGTGATTCTAAGGGCTGAGAAAACGCGTTTATTTCGGGCTGAAAAACACGTTTTGAAAACTGTGCTGTTCCTGCCCTATAAGTTACATGGTGCTGACCAAAGTTGCCAAAACGTGTTTATTTCTGCTGTAAAACACGTTTTGACAATTTCAGCACACTGGGGTTAAGGGCTGACTCAGTGTGCTCTTCTGAGACAGGCAGTTACACTGTGATTCTAAGGGCTGAGAAAACGCGTTTATTTCGGGCTGAAAAACACGTTTTGAAAACTGTGCTGTTCCTGCCCTATAAGTTACATGGTGGTGACCAAAGTTGCCAAAACGTGTTTATTTCTGCTGTAAAACACGTTTTGACAATTTCAGCACACTGGGGTTAAGGGCTGACTCACTGTGCTCTTCTGAGACAGGCAGTTACACTGCGATTCTAAGAGCTGAGAAAACGCGTTTATTTCGGGCTGAAAAACACGTTTTGAAAACTGTGCTGTTCCTGCCATATAACTTACATGGTGGTGACCAAAGTTGCCAAAACGTGTTTATTTCTGCTGAAAAACACGTTTTGACAATTTCAGCACACTGGGGTGAAGGGCTGGCTCACTGTGCTCTTCTGAGACAGGCAGTTACACTGTGATTCTAAGGGCAGAGAAAACGCGTTTATTTCGGGCTGAAAAACACGTTTTGAAAACTGTGCTGTTCCTGCCATATAACTTACCTGGTGGTGACCAAAGTTGCCAAAACGTGTTTATTTCTGCTGAAAAACACGTTTTGACAATTTCAGCACACTGGGGTTAAGGGCTGACTCACTGTGCTCTTCTGAGACAGGCAGTTACACTGTGATTCTAAGGGCTGAGAAAACGCGTTTATTTCGGGCTGAAAAACACGTTTTGAAAACTGTGCTGTTCCTGCCATATAACTTACATGGTGGTGACCAAAGTTGCCAAAACGTGTTTATTTCTGCTGAAAAACACGTTTTGACAATTTCAGCACACTGGGGTTAAGGGCTGACTCAGTGTGCTCTTCTGAGCCAGGCAGTTACACTGTGATTCTAAGGGCTGAGAAAACGCGTTTATTTCGGGCTGAAAAACACGTTTTGAAAACTGTGCTGTTCCTGCCCTATAAGTTACATGGTGCTGACCAAAGTTGCCAAAACGTGTTTATTTCTGCTGTAAAACACGTTTTGACAATTTCAGCACACTGGGGTTAAGGGCTGACTCAGTGTGCTCTTCTGAGACAGGCAGTTACACTGCGATTCTAAGAGCTGAGAAAACGCGTTTATTTCGGGCTGAAAAACACGTTTTGAAAACTGTGCTGTTCCTGCCCTATAACTTACATGGTGGTGACCAAAGTTGCCAAAACGTGTTTATTTCTGCTGAAAAACACGTTTTGACAATTTCAGCACACTGGGGTTAAGGGCTGACTCAGTGTGCTCTTCTGAGACAGGCATTTACACTGCGATTCTAAGAGCTGAGAAAACGCGTTTATTTCGGGCTGAAAAACACGTTTTGAAAACTGTGCTGTTCCTGCCCTATAACTTACATGGTGGTGACCAAAGTTGCCAAAACGTGTTTATTTCTGCTGAAAAACACGTTTTGACAATTTCAGCACACTGGGGTTAAGGGCTGACTCAGTGTGCTCTTCTGAGACAGGCAGTTACACTGCGATTCTAAGAGCTGAGAAAACGCGTTTATTTCGGGCTGAAAAACACGTTTTGAAAACTGTGCTGTTCCTGCCCTATAACTTACATGGTGGTGACCAAAGTTGCCAAAACGTGTTTATTTCTGCTGAAAAACACGTTTTGACAATTTCAGCACACTGGGGTTAAGGGCTGACTCAGTTTGCTCTTCTGAGCCAGGCAGTTACACTGTGATTCTAAGGGCTGAGAAAACGCGTTTATTTCGGGCTGAAAAACACGTTTTGAAAACTGTGCTGTTCCTGCCCTATAACTTACATGGTGGTGACCAAAGTTGCCAAAACGTGTTTATTTCTGCTGAAAAACACGTTTTGACAATTTCAGCACACTGGGGTTAAGGGCTGACTCAGTGTGCTCTTCTGAGACAGGCAGTTACACTGCGATTCTAAGAGCTGAGAAAACGCGTTTATTTCGGGCTGAAAAACACGTTTTGAAAACTGTGCTGTTCCTGCCCTATAACTTACATGGTGGTGACCAAAGTTGCCAAAACGTGTTTATTTCTGCTGAAAAACACGTTTTGACAATTTCAGCACACTGGGGTTAAGGGCTGACTCAGTGTGCTCTTCTGAGCCAGGCAGTTACACTGTGATTCTAAGGGCTGAGAAAACGCGTTTATTTCGGGCTGAAAAACACGTTTTGAAAACTGTGCTGTTCCTGCCCTATAAGTTACATGGTGCTGACCAAAGTTGCCAAAACGTGTTTATTTCTGCTGTAAAACACGTTTTGACAATTTCAGCACACTGGGGTTAAGGGCTGACTCAGTGTGCTCTTCTGAGACAGGCAGTTACACTGTGATTCTAAGGGCTGAGAAAACGCGTTTATTTCGGGCTGAAAAACACGTTTTGAAAACTGTGCTGTTCCTGCCCTATAAGTTACATGGTGGTGACCAAAGTTGCCAAAACGTGTTTATTTCTGCTGTAAAACACGTTTTGACAATTTCAGCACACTGGGGTTAAGGGCTGACTCACTGTGCTCTTCTGAGACAGGCAGTTACACTGCGATTCTAAGAGCTGAGAAAACGCGTTTATTTCGGGCTGAAAAACACGTTTTGAAAACTGTGCTGTTCATGCCATATAACTTACATGGTGGTGACCAAAGTTGCCAAAACGTGTTTATTTCTGCTGTAAAACACGTTTTGACAATTTCAGCACACTGGGGTTAAGGGCTGACTCACTGTGCTCTTCTGAGACAGGCAGTTACACTGCGATTCTAAGAGCTGAGAAAACGCGTTTATTTCGGGCTGAAAAACACGTTTTGAAAACTGTGCTGTTCCTGCCATATAACTTACATGGTGGTGACCAAAGTTGCCAAAACGTGTTTATTTCTGCTGAAAAACACGTTTTGACAATTTCAGCACACTGGGGTTAAGGGCTGACTCACTGTGCTCTTCTGAGACAGGCAGTTACACTGTGATTCTAAGGGCTGAGAAAACGCGTTTATTTCGGGCTGAAAAACACGTTTTGAAAACTGTGCTGTTCCTGCCCTATAAGTTACATGGTGCTGACCAAAGTTGCCAAAACGTGTTTATTTCTGCTGTAAAACACGTTTTGACAATTTCAGCACACTGGGGTTAAGGGCTGACTAAGTGTGCTCTTCTGAGACAGGCAGTTACACTGCGATTCTAAAAGCTGAGAAAACGCGTTTATTTCGGGCTGAAAAACACGTTTTGAAAACTGTGCTGTTCCTGCCATATAACTTACCTGGTGGTGACCAAAGTTGCCAAAACGTGTTTATTTCTGCTGAAAAACACGTTTTGACAATTTCAGCACACTGGGGTTAAGGGCTGACTCACTGTGCTCTTCTGAGACAGGCAGTTACACTGTGATTCTAAGGGCAGAGAAAACGCGTTTATTTCGGGCTGAAAAACACGTTTTGAAAACTGTGCTGTTCCTGCCATATAACTTACCTGGTGGTGACCAAAGTTGCCAAAACGTGTTTATTTCTGCTGAAAAACACGTTTTGACAATTTCAGCACACTGGGGTTAAGGGCTGACTCACTGTGCTCTTCTGAGACAGGCAGTTACACTGCGATTCTAAGAGCTGAGAAAACGCGTTTATTTCGGGCTGAAAAACACGTTTTGAAAACTGTGCTGTTCCTGCCATATAACTTACATGGTGGTGACCAAAGTTGCCAAAACGTGTTTATTTCTGCTGAAAAACACGTTTTGACAATTTCAGCACACTGGGGTTAAGGGCTGACTCAGTTTGCTCTTCTGAGCCAGGCAGTTACACTGTGATTCTAAGGGCTGAGAAAACGCGTTTATTTCGGGCTGAAAAACACGTTTTGAAAACTGTGCTGTTCCTGCCCTATAACTTACATGGTGGTGACCAAAGTTGCCAAAACGTGTTTATTTCTGCTGAAAAACACGTTTTGACAATTTCAGCACACTGGGGTTAAGGGCTGACTCAGTGTGCTCTTCTGAGCCAGGCAGTTACACTGTGATTCTAAGGGCTGAGAAAACGCGTTTATTTCGGGCTGAAAAACACGTTTTGAAAACTGTGCTGTTCCTGCCCTATAAGTTACATGGTGCTGACCAAAGTTGCCAAAACGTGTTTATTTCTGCTGTAAAACACGTTTTGACAATTTCAGCACACTGGGGTTAAGGGCTGACTCAGTGTGCTCTTCTGAGACAGGCATTTACACTGCGATTCTAAGAGCTGAGAAAACGCGTTTATTTCGGGCTGAAAAACACGTTTTGAAAACTGTGCTGTTCCTGCCCTATAACTTACATGGTGGTGACCAAAGTTGCCAAAACGTGTTTATTTCTGCTGAAAAACACGTTTTGACAATTTCAGCACACTGGGGTTAAGGGCTGACTCAGTGTGCTCTTCTGAGCCAGGCAGTTACACTGTGATTCTAAGGGCTGAGAAAACGCGTTTATTTCGGGCTGAAAAACACGTTTTGAAAACTGTGCTGTTCCTGCCCTATAAGTTACATGGTGCTGACCAAAGTTGCCAAAACGTGTTTATTTCTGCTGTAAAACACGTTTTGACAATTTCAGCACACTGGGGTTAAGGGCTGACTCAGTGTGCTCTTCTGAGACAGGCAGTTACACTGTGATTCTAAGGGCTGAGAAAACGCGTTTATTTCGGGCTGAAAAACACGTTTTGAAAACTGTGCTGTTCCTGCCCTATAAGTTACATGGTGGTGACCAAAGTTGCCAAAACGTGTTTATTTCTGCTGTAAAACACGTTTTGACAATTTCAGCACACTGGGGTTAAGGGCTGACTCACTGTGCTCTTCTGAGACAGGCAGTTACACTGCGATTCTAAGAGCTGAGAAAACGCGTTTATTTCGGGCTGAAAAACACGTTTTGAAAACTGTGCTGTTCCTGCCATATAACTTACATGGTGGTGACCAAAGTTGCCAAAACGTGTTTATTTCTGCTGAAAAACACGTTTTGACAATTTCAGCACACTGGGGTGAAGGGCTGGCTCACTGTGCTCTTCTGAGACAGGCAGTTACACTGTGATTCTAAGGGCAGAGAAAACGCGTTTATTTCGGGCTGAAAAACACGTTTTGAAAACTGTGCTGTTCCTGCCATATAACTTACCTGGTGGTGACCAAAGTTGCCAAAACGTGTTTATTTCTGCTGAAAAACACGTTTTGACAATTTCAGCACACTGGGGTTAAGGGCTGACTCACTGTGCTCTTCTGAGACAGGCAGTTACACTGTGATTCTAAGGGCTGAGAAAACGCGTTTATTTCGGGCTGAAAAACACGTTTTGAAAACTGTGCTGTTCCTGCCATATAACTTACATGGTGGTGACCAAAGTTGCCAAAACGTGTTTATTTCTGCTGAAAAACACGTTTTGACAATTTCAGCACACTGGGGTTAAGGGCTGACTCAGTGTGCTCTTCTGAGCCAGGCAGTTACACTGTGATTCTAAGGGCTGAGAAAACGCGTTTATTTCGGGCTGAAAAACACGTTTTGAAAACTGTGCTGTTCCTGCCCTATAAGTTACATGGTGCTGACCAAAGTTGCCAAAACGTGTTTATTTCTGCTGTAAAACACGTTTTGACAATTTCAGCACACTGGGGTTAAGGGCTGACTCAGTGTGCTCTTCTGAGACAGGCAGTTACACTGCGATTCTAAGAGCTGAGAAAACGCGTTTATTTCGGGCTGAAAAACACGTTTTGAAAACTGTGCTGTTCCTGCCCTATAACTTACATGGTGGTGACCAAAGTTGCCAAAACGTGTTTATTTCTGCTGAAAAACACGTTTTGACAATTTCAGCACACTGGGGTTAAGGGCTGACTCAGTGTGCTCTTCTGAGACAGGCATTTACACTGCGATTCTAAGAGCTGAGAAAACGCGTTTATTTCGGGCTGAAAAACACGTTTTGAAAACTGTGCTGTTCCTGCCCTATAACTTACATGGTGGTGACCAAAGTTGCCAAAACGTGTTTATTTCTGCTGAAAAACACGTTTTGACAATTTCAGCACACTGGGGTTAAGGGCTGACTCAGTGTGCTCTTCTGAGACAGGCAGTTACACTGCGATTCTAAGAGCTGAGAAAACGCGTTTATTTCGGGCTGAAAAACACGTTTTGAAAACTGTGCTGTTCCTGCCCTATAACTTACATGGTGGTGACCAAAGTTGCCAAAACGTGTTTATTTCTGCTGAAAAACACGTTTTGACAATTTCAGCACACTGGGGTTAAGGGCTGACTCAGTTTGCTCTTCTGAGCCAGGCAGTTACACTGTGATTCTAAGGGCTGAGAAAACGCGTTTATTTCGGGCTGAAAAACACGTTTTGAAAACTGTGCTGTTCCTGCCCTATAACTTACATGGTGGTGACCAAAGTTGCCAAAACGTGTTTATTTCTGCTGAAAAACACGTTTTGACAATTTCAGCACACTGGGGTTAAGGGCTGACTCAGTGTGCTCTTCTGAGACAGGCAGTTACACTGCGATTCTAAGAGCTGAGAAAACGCGTTTATTTCGGGCTGAAAAACACGTTTTGAAAACTGTGCTGTTCCTGCCCTATAACTTACATGGTGGTGACCAAAGTTGCCAAAACGTGTTTATTTCTGCTGAAAAACACGTTTTGACAATTTCAGCACACTGGGGTTAAGGGCTGACTCAGTGTGCTCTTCTGAGCCAGGCAGTTACACTGTGATTCTAAGGGCTGAGAAAACGCGTTTATTTCGGGCTGAAAAACACGTTTTGAAAACTGTGCTGTTCCTGCCCTATAAGTTACATGGTGCTGACCAAAGTTGCCAAAACGTGTTTATTTCTGCTGTAAAACACGTTTTGACAATTTCAGCACACTGGGGTTAAGGGCTGACTCAGTGTGCTCTTCTGAGACAGGCAGTTACACTGTGATTCTAAGGGCTGAGAAAACGCGTTTATTTCGGGCTGAAAAACACGTTTTGAAAACTGTGCTGTTCCTGCCCTATAAGTTACATGGTGGTGACCAAAGTTGCCAAAACGTGTTTATTTCTGCTGTAAAACACGTTTTGACAATTTCAGCACACTGGGGTTAAGGGCTGACTCACTGTGCTCTTCTGAGACAGGCAGTTACACTGCGATTCTAAGAGCTGAGAAAACGCGTTTATTTCGGGCTGAAAAACACGTTTTGAAAACTGTGCTGTTCATGCCATATAACTTACATGGTGGTGACCAAAGTTGCCAAAACGTGTTTATTTCTGCTGTAAAACACGTTTTGACAATTTCAGCACACTGGGGTTAAGGGCTGACTCACTGTGCTCTTCTGAGACAGGCAGTTACACTGCGATTCTAAGAGCTGAGAAAACGCGTTTATTTCGGGCTGAAAAACACGTTTTGAAAACTGTGCTGTTCCTGCCATATAACTTACATGGTGGTGACCAAAGTTGCCAAAACGTGTTTATTTCTGCTGAAAAACACGTTTTGACAATTTCAGCACACTGGGGTTAAGGGCTGACTCACTGTGCTCTTCTGAGACAGGCAGTTACACTGTGATTCTAAGGGCTGAGAAAACGCGTTTATTTCGGGCTGAAAAACACGTTTTGAAAACTGTGCTGTTCCTGCCCTATAAGTTACATGGTGCTGACCAAAGTTGCCAAAACGTGTTTATTTCTGCTGTAAAACACGTTTTGACAATTTCAGCACACTGGGGTTAAGGGCTGACTAAGTGTGCTCTTCTGAGACAGGCAGTTACACTGCGATTCTAAAAGCTGAGAAAACGCGTTTATTTCGGGCTGAAAAACACGTTTTGAAAACTGTGCTGTTCCTGCCATATAACTTACCTGGTGGTGACCAAAGTTGCCAAAACGTGTTTATTTCTGCTGAAAAACACGTTTTGACAATTTCAGCACACTGGGGTTAAGGGCTGACTCACTGTGCTCTTCTGAGACAGGCAGTTACACTGTGATTCTAAGGGCAGAGAAAACGCGTTTATTTCGGGCTGAAAAACACGTTTTGAAAACTGTGCTGTTCCTGCCATATAACTTACCTGGTGGTGACCAAAGTTGCCAAAACGTGTTTATTTCTGCTGAAAAACACGTTTTGACAATTTCAGCACACTGGGGTTAAGGGCTGACTCACTGTGCTCTTCTGAGACAGGCAGTTACACTGTGATTCTAAGGGCTGAGAAAACGCGTTTATTTCGGGCTGAAAAACACGTTTTGAAAACTGTGCTGTTCCTGCCATATAACTTACATGGTGGTGACCAAAGTTGCCAAAACGTGTTTATTTCTGCTGAAAAACACGTTTTGACAATTTCAGCACACTGGGGTTAAGGGCTGACTCAGTTTGCTCTTCTGAGCCAGGCAGTTACACTGTGATTCTAAGGGCTGAGAAAACGCGTTTATTTCGGGCTGAAAAACACGTTTTGAAAACTGTGCTGTTCCTGCCCTATAACTTACATGGTGGTGACCAAAGTTGCCAAAACGTGTTTATTTCTGCTGAAAAACACGTTTTGACAATTTCAGCACACTGGGGTTAAGGGCTGACTCAGTTTGCTCTTCTGAGCCAGGCAGTTACACTGTGATTCTAAGGGCTGAGAAAACGCGTTTATTTCGGGCTGAAAAACACGTTTTGAAAACTGTGCTGTTCCTGCCCTATAACTTACATGGTGGTGACCAAAGTTGCCAAAACGTGTTTATTTCTGCTGTAAAACACGTTTTGACAATTTCAGCACACTGGGGTTAAGGGCTGACTCAGTGTGCTCTTCTGAGCCAGGCAGTTACACTGTGATTCTAAGGGCTGAGAAAACGCGTTTATTTCGAGCTGAAAAACACGTTTTGAAAACTGTGCTGTTCCTGCCATATAACTTACATGGTGGTGACCAAAGTTGCCAAAACGTGTTTATTTCTGCTGAAAAACACGTTTTGACAATTTCAGCACACTGGGGTTAAGGGCTGACTCACTGTGCTCTTCTGAGACAGGCAGTTACACTGTGATTCTAAGGGCAGAGAAAACGCGTTTATTTCAGGCTGAAAAACACGTTTTGAAAACTGTGCTGTTCCTGCCATATAACTTACCTGGTGGTGACCAAAGTTGCCAAAACGTGTTTATTTCTGCTGAAAAACACGTTTTGACAATTTCAGCACACTGGGGTTAAGGGCTGACTCACTGTGCTCTTCTGAGACAGGCAGTTACACTGTGATTCTAAGGGCTGAGAAAACGCGTTTATTTCGGGCTGAAAAACACGTTTTGAAAACTGTGCTGTTCCTGCCCTATAAGTTACATGGTGCTGACCAAAGTTGCCAAAACGTGTTTATTTCTGCTGTAAAACACGTTTTGACAATTTCAGCACACTGGGGTTAAGGGCTGACTCAGTGTGCTCTTCTGAGCCAGGCAGTTACACTGTGATTCTAAGGGCTGAGAAAACGCGTTTATTTCGGGCTGAAAAACACGTTTTGAAAACTGTGCTGTTCCTGCCCTATAAGTTACATGGTGCTGACCAAAGTTGCCAAAACGTGTTTATTTCTGCTGTAAAACACGTTTTGACAATTTCAGCACACTGGGGTTAAGGGCTGACTCAGTGTGCTCTTCTGAGACAGGCAGTTACACTGCGATTCTAAGAGCTGAGAAAACGCGTTTATTTCGGGCTGAAAAACACGTTTTGAAAACTGTGCTGTTCCTGCCATATAACTTACATGGTGGTGACCAAAGTTGCCAAAACGTGTTTATTTCTGCTGAAAAACACGTTTTGACAATTTCAGCACACTGGGGTTAAGGGCTGACTCAGTGTGCTCTTCTGAGACAGGCATTTACACTGCGATTCTAAGAGCTGAGAAAACGCGTTTATTTCGGGCTGAAAAACACGTTTTGAAAACTGTGCTGTTCCTGCCCTATAACTTACATGGTAGTGACCAAAGTTGCCAAAACGTGTTTATTTCTGCTGAAAAACACGTTTTGACAATTTCAGCACACTGGGGTTAAGGGCTGACTCAGTGTGCTCTTCTGAGCCAGGCAGTTACACTGTGATTCTAAGGGCTGAGAAAACGCGTTTATTTCGGGCTGAAAAACACGTTTTGAAAACTGTGCTGTTCCTGCCCTATAAGTTACATGGTGCTGACCAAAGTTGCCAAAACGTGTTTATTTCTGCTGTAAAACACGTTTTGACAATTTCAGCACACTGGGGTTAAGGGCTGACTCAGTGTGCTCTTCTGAGACAGGCAGTTACACTGTGATTCTAAGGGCTGAGAAAACGCGTTTATTTCGGGCTGAAAAACACGTTTTGAAAACTGTGCTGTTCCTGCCCTATAAGTTACATGGTGGTGACCAAAGTTGCCAAAACGTGTTTATTTCTGCTGTAAAACACGTTTTGACAATTTCAGCACACTGGGGTTAAGGGCTGACTCACTGTGCTCTTCTGAGACAGGCAGTTACACTGCGATTCTAAGAGCTGAGAAAACGCGTTTATTTCGGGCTGAAAAACACGTTTTGAAAACTGTGCTGTTCCTGCCATATAACTTACATGGTGGTGACCAAAGTTGCCAAAACGTGTTTATTTCTGCTGAAAAACACGTTTTGACAATTTCAGCACACTGGGGTGAAGGGCTGGCTCACTGTGCTCTTCTGAGACAGGCAGTTACACTGTGATTCTAAGGGCAGAGAAAACGCGTTTATTTCGGGCTGAAAAACACGTTTTGAAAACTGTGCTGTTCCTGCCATATAACTTACCTGGTGGTGACCAAAGTTGCCAAAACGTGTTTATTTCTGCTGAAAAACACGTTTTGACAATTTCAGCACACTGGGGTTAAGGGCTGACTCACTGTGCTCTTCTGAGACAGGCAGTTACACTGTGATTCTAAGGGCTGAGAAAACGCGTTTATTTCGGGCTGAAAAACACGTTTTGAAAACTGTGCTGTTCCTGCCATATAACTTACATGGTGGTGACCAAAGTTGCCAAAACGTGTTTATTTCTGCTGAAAAACACGTTTTGACAATTTCAGCACACTGGCGTTAAGGGCTGACTCAGTGTGCTCTTCTGAGCCAGGCAGTTACACTGTGATTCTAAGGGCTGAGAAAACGCGTTTATTTCGGGCTGAAAAACACGTTTTGAAAACTGTGCTGTTCCTGCCCTATAAGTTACATGGTGCTGACCAAAGTTGCCAAAACGTGTTTATTTCTGCTGTAAAACACGTTTTGACAATTTCAGCACACTGGGGTTAAGGGCTGACTCAGTGTGCTCTTCTGAGACAGGCAGTTACACTGCGATTCTAAGAGCTGAGAAAACGCGTTTATTTCGGGCTGAAAAACACGTTTTGAAAACTGTGCTGTTCCTGCCCTATAACTTACATGGTGGTGACCAAAGTTGCCAAAACGTGTTTATTTCTGCTGAAAAACACGTTTTGACAATTTCAGCACACTGGGGTTAAGGGCTGACTCAGTTTGCTCTTCTGAGCCAGGCAGTTACACTGTGATTCTAAGGGCTGAGAAAACGCGTTTATTTCGGGCTGAAAAACACGTTTTGAAAACTGTGCTGTTCCTGCCCTATAACTTACATGGTGGTGACCAAAGTTGCCAAAACGTGTTTATTTCTGCTGAAAAACACGTTTTGACAATTTCAGCACACTGGGGTTAAGGGCTGACTCAGTGTGCTCTTCTGAGACAGGCAGTTACACTGCGATTCTAAGAGCTGAGAAAACGCGTTTATTTCGGGCTGAAAAACACGTTTTGAAAACTGTGCTGTTCCTGCCCTATAACTTACATGGTGGTGACCAAAGTTGCCAAAACGTGTTTATTTCTGCTGAAAAACACGTTTTGACAATTTCAGCACACTGGGGTTAAGGGCTGACTCAGTGTGCTCTTCTGAGCCAGGCAGTTACACTGTGATTCTAAGGGCTGAGAAAACGCGTTTATTTCGGGCTGAAAAACACGTTTTGAAAACTGTGCTGTTCCTGCCCTATAAGTTACATGGTGCTGACCAAAGTTGCCAAAACGTGTTTATTTCTGCTGTAAAACACGTTTTGACAATTTCAGCACACTGGGGTTAAGGGCTGACTCAGTGTGCTCTTCTGAGACAGGCAGTTACACTGTGATTCTAAGGGCTGAGAAAACGCGTTTATTTCGGGCTGAAAAACACGTTTTGAAAACTGTGCTGTTCCTGCCCTATAAGTTACATGGTGGTGACCAAAGTTGCCAAAACGTGTTTATTTCTGCTGTAAAACACGTTTTGACAATTTCAGCACACTGGGGTTAAGGGCTGACTCACTGTGCTCTTCTGAGACAGGCAGTTACACTGCGATTCTAAGAGCTGAGAAAACGCGTTTATTTCGGGCTGAAAAACACGTTTTGAAAACTGTGCTGTTCCTGCCATATAACTTACATGGTGGTGACCAAAGTTGCCAAAACGTGTTTATTTCTGCTGAAAAACACGTTTTGACAATTTCAGCACACTGGGGTGAAGGGCTGGCTCACTGTGCTCTTCTGAGACAGGCAGTTACACTGTGATTCTAAGGGCAGAGAAAACGCGTTTATTTCGGGCTGAAAAACACGTTTTGAAAACTGTGCTGTTCCTGCCATATAACTTACCTGGTGGTGACCAAAGTTGCCAAAACGTGTTTATTTCTGCTGAAAAACACGTTTTGACAATTTCAGCACACTGGGGTTAAGGGCTGACTCACTGTGCTCTTCTGAGACAGGCAGTTACACTGTGATTCTAAGGGCTGAGAAAACGCGTTTATTTCGGGCTGAAAAACACGTTTTGAAAACTGTGCTGTTCCTGCCATATAACTTACATGGTGGTGACCAAAGTTGCCAAAACGTGTTTATTTCTGCTGAAAAACACGTTTTGACAATTTCAGCACACTGGGGTTAAGGGCTGACTCAGTGTGCTCTTCTGAGCCAGGCAGTTACACTGTGATTCTAAGGGCTGAGAAAACGCGTTTATTTCGGGCTGAAAAACACGTTTTGAAAACTGTGCTGTTCCTGCCCTATAAGTTACATGGTGCTGACCAAAGTTGCCAAAACGTGTTTATTTCTGCTGTAAAACACGTTTTGACAATTTCAGCACACTGGGGTTAAGGGCTGACTCAGTGTGCTCTTCTGAGACAGGCAGTTACACTGCGATTCTAAGAGCTGAGAAAACGCGTTTATTTCGGGCTGAAAAACACGTTTTGAAAACTGTGCTGTTCCTGCCCTATAACTTACATGGTGGTGACCAAAGTTGCCAAAACGTGTTTATTTCTGCTGAAAAACACGTTTTGACAATTTCAGCACACTGGGGTTAAGGGCTGACTCAGTGTGCTCTTCTGAGACAGGCATTTACACTGCGATTCTAAGAGCTGAGAAAACGCGTTTATTTCGGGCTGAAAAACACGTTTTGAAAACTATGCTGTTCCTGCCCTATAACTTACATGGTGGTGACCAAAGTTGCCAAAACGTGTTTATTTCTGCTGAAAAACACGTTTTGACAATTTCAGCACACTGGGGTTAAGGGCTGACTCAGTGTGCTCTTCTGAGACAGGCAGTTACACTGCGATTCTAAGAGCTGAGAAAACGCGTTTATTTCGGGCTGAAAAACACGTTTTGAAAACTGTGCTGTTCCTGCCCTATAACTTACATGGTGGTGACCAAAGTTGCCAAAACGTGTTTATTTCTGCTGAAAAACACGTTTTGACAATTTCAGCACACTGGGGTTAAGGGCTGACTCAGTTTGCTCTTCTGAGCCAGGCAGTTACACTGTGATTCTAAGGGCTGAGAAAACGCGTTTATTTCGGGCTGAAAAACACGTTTTGAAAACTGTGCTGTTCCTGCCCTATAACTTACATGGTGGTGACCAAAGTTGCCAAAACGTGTTTATTTCTGCTGAAAAACACGTTTTGACAATTTCAGCACACTGGGGTTAAGGGCTGACTCAGTGTGCTCTTCTGAGACAGGCAGTTACACTGCGATTCTAAGAGCTGAGAAAACGCGTTTATTTCGGGCTGAAAAACACGTTTTGAAAACTGTGCTGTTCCTGCCCTATAACTTACATGGTGGTGACCAAAGTTGCCAAAACGTGTTTATTTCTGCTGAAAAACACGTTTTGACAATTTCAGCACACTGGGGTTAAGGGCTGACTCAGTGTGCTCTTCTGAGCCAGGCAGTTACACTGTGATTCTAAGGGCTGAGAAAACGCGTTTATTTCGGGCTGAAAAACACGTTTTGAAAACTGTGCTGTTCCTGCCCTATAAGTTACATGGTGCTGACCAAAGTTGCCAAAACGTGTTTATTTCTGCTGTAAAACACGTTTTGACAATTTCAGCACACTGGGGTTAAGGGCTGACTCAGTGTGCTCTTCTGAGACAGGCAGTTACACTGTGATTCTAAGGGCTGAGAAAACGCGTTTATTTCGGGCTGAAAAACACGTTTTGAAAACTGTGCTGTTCCTGCCCTATAAGTTACATGGTGGTGACCAAAGTTGCCAAAACGTGTTTATTTCTGCTGTAAAACACGTTTTGACAATTTCAGCACACTGGGGTTAAGGGCTGACTCACTGTGCTCTTCTGAGACAGGCAGTTACACTGCGATTCTAAGAGCTGAGAAAACGCGTTTATTTCGGGCTGAAAAACACGTTTTGAAAACTGTGCTGTTCATGCCATATAACTTACATGGTGGTGACCAAAGTTGCCAAAACGTGTTTATTTCTGCTGTAAAACACGTTTTGACAATTTCAGCACACTGGGGTTAAGGGCTGACTCACTGTGCTCTTCTGAGACAGGCAGTTACACTGCGATTCTAAGAGCTGAGAAAACGCGTTTATTTCGGGCTGAAAAACACGTTTTGAAAACTGTGCTGTTCCTGCCATATAACTTACATGGTGGTGACCAAAGTTGCCAAAACGTGTTTATTTCTGCTGAAAAACACGTTTTGACAATTTCAGCACACTGGGGTTAAGGGCTGACTCAGTTTGCTCTTCTGAGCCAGGCAGTTACACTGTGATTCTAAGGGCTGAGAAAACGCGTTTATTTCGGGCTGAAAAACACGTTTTGAAAACTGTGCTGTTCCTGCCCTATAAGTTACATGGTGCTGACCAAAGTTGCCAAAACGTGTTTATTTCTGCTGTAAAACACGTTTTGACAATTTCAGCACACTGGGGTTAAGGGCTGACTAAGTGTGCTCTTCTGAGACAGGCAGTTACACTGCGATTCTAAAAGCTGAGAAAACGCGTTTATTTCGGGCTGAAAAACACGTTTTGAAAACTGTGCTGTTCCTGCCATATAACTTACCTGGTGGTGACCAAAGTTGCCAAAACGTGTTTATTTCTGCTGAAAAACACGTTTTGACAATTTCAGCACACTGGGGTTAAGGGCTGACTCACTGTGCTCTTCTGAGACAGGCAGTTACACTGTGATTCTAAGGGCAGAGAAAACGCGTTTATTTCGGGCTGAAAAACACGTTTTGAAAACTGTGCTGTTCCTGCCATATAACTTACCTGGTGGTGACCAAAGTTGCCAAAACGTGTTTATTTCTGCTGAAAAACACGTTTTGACAATTTCAGCACACTGGGGTTAAGGGCTGACTCACTGTGCTCTTCTGAGACAGGCAGTTACACTGTGATTCTAAGGGCTGAGAAAACGCGTTTATTTCGGGCTGAAAAACACGTTTTGAAAACTGTGCTGTTCCTGCCATATAACTTACATGGTGGTGACCAAAGTTGCCAAAACGTGTTTATTTCTGCTGAAAAACACGTTTTGACAATTTCAGCACACTGGGGTTAAGGGCTGACTCAGTGTGCTCTTCTGAGCCAGGCAGTTACACTGTGATTCTAAGGGCTGAGAAAACGCGTTTATTTCGGGCTGAAAAACACGTTTTGAAAACTGTGCTGTTCCTGCCCTATAAGTTACATGGTGCTGACCAAAGTTGCCAAAACGTGTTTATTTCTGCTGTAAAACACGTTTTGACAATTTCAGCACACTGGGGTTAAGGGCTGACTCAGTGTGCTCTTCTGAGACAGGCAGTTACACTGCGATTCTAAGAGCTGAGAAAACGCGTTTATTTCGGGCTGAAAAACACGTTTTGAAAACTGTGCTGTTCCTGCCATATAACTTACATGGTGGTGACCAAAGTTGCCAAAACGTGTTTATTTCTGCTGAAAAACACGTTTTGACAATTTCAGCACACTGGGGTTAAGGGCTGACTCAGTTTGCTCTTCTGAGCCAGGCATTTACACTGTGATTCTAAGGGCTGAGAAAACGCGTTTATTTCGGGCTGAAAAACACGTTTTGAAAACTGTGCTGTTCCTGCCCTATAACTTACATGGTGGTGACCAAAGTTGCCAAAACGTGTTTATTTCTGCTGTAAAACACGTTTAGACAATTTCAGCACACTGGGGTTAAGGGCTGACTCAGTGTGCTCTTCTGAGCCAGGCAGTTACACTGTGATTCTAAGGGCTGAGAAAACGCGTTTATTTTGGGCTGAAAAACACGTTTTGAAAACTGTGCTGTTCCTGCCCTATAACTTACATGGTGGTGACCAAAGTTGCCAAAACGTGTTTATTTCTGCTGAAAAACACGTTTTGAGAATTTCAGCACACTGGGGTTAAGGGCTGACTCAGTTTGCTCTTCTGAGCCAGGCAGTTACACTGTGATTCTAAGGGCTGAGAAAACGCGTTTATTTCGGGCTGAAAAACACGTTTTGAAAACTGTGCTGTTCCTGCCCTATAAGTTACATGGTGCTGACCAAAGTTGCCAAAACGTGTTTATTTCTGCTGTAAAACACGTTTTGACAATTTCAGCACACTGGGGTTAAGGGCTGACTCAGTGTGCTCTTCTGAGACAGGCAGTTACACTGCGATTCTAAGAGCTGAGAAAACGCGTTTATTTCGGGCTGAAAAACACGTTTTGAAAACTGTGCTGTTCCTGCCCTATAACTTACATGGTGGTGACCAAAGTTGCCAAAACGTGTTTATTTCTGCTGAAAAACACGTTTTGACAATTTCAGCACACTGGGGTTAAGGGCTGACTCAGTGTGCTCTTCTGAGACAGGCATTTACACTGCGATTCTAAGAGCTGAGAAAACGCGTTTATTTCGGGCTGAAAAACACGTTTTGAAAACTGTGCTGTTCCTGCCCTATAACTTACATGGTGGTGACCAAAGTTGCCAAAACGTGTTTATTTCTGCTGAAAAACACGTTTTGACAATTTCAGCACACTGGGGTTAAGGGCTGACTCAGTGTGCTCTTCTGAGACAGGCAGTTACACTGCGATTCTAAGAGCTGAGAAAACGTGTTTATTTCGGGCTGAAAAACACGTTTTGAAAACTGTGCTGTTCCTGCCCTATAACTTACATGGTGGTGACCAAAGTTGCCAAAACGTGTTTATTTCTGCTGAAAAACACGTTTTGACAATTTCAGCACACTGGGGTTAAGGGCTGACTCAGTTTGCTCTTCTGAGCCAGGCAGTTACACTGTGATTCTAAGGGCTGAGAAAACGCGTTTATTTCGGGCTGAAAAACACGTTTTGAAAACTGTGCTGTTCCTGCCCTATAACTTACATGGTGGTGACCAAAGTTGCCAAAACGTGTTTATTTCTGCTGAAAAACACGTTTTGACAATTTCAGCACACTGGGGTTAAGGGCTGACTCAGTGTGCTCTTCTGAGACAGGCAGTTACACTGCGATTCTAAGAGCTGAGAAAACGCGTTTATTTCGGGCTGAAAAACACGTTTTGAAAACTGTGCTGTTCCTGCCCTATAACTTACATGGTGGTGACCAAAGTTGCCAAAACGTGTTTATTTCTGCTGAAAAACACGTTTTGACAATTTCAGCACACTGGGGTTAAGGGCTGACTCAGTGTGCTCTTCTGAGACAGGCAGTTACACTGTGATTCTAAGGGCTGAGAAAAAGCGTTTATTTCGGGCTGAAAAACACGTATTGAAAACTGTGCTGTTCCTGCCCTATAAGTTACATGGTGGTGACCAAAGTTGCCAAAACGTGTTTATTTCTGCTGTAAAACACGTTTTGACAATTTCAGCACACTGGGGTTAAGGGCTGACTCACTGTGCTCTTCTGAGACAGGCAGTTACACTGCGATTCTAAGAGCTGAGAAAACGCGTTTATTTCGGGCTGAAAAACACGTTTTGAAAACTGTGCTGTTCATGCCATATAACTTACATGGTGGTGACCAAAGTTGCCAAAACGTGTTTATTTCTGCTGTAAAACACGTTTTGACAATTTCAGCACACTGGGGTTAAGGGCTGACTCACTGTGCTCTTCTGAGACAGGCAGTTACACTGCGATTCTAAGAGCTGAGAAAACGCGTTTATTTCGGGCTGAAAAACACGTTTTGAAAACTGTGCTGTTCCTGCCATATAACTTACATGGTGGTGACCAAAGTTGCCAAAACGTGTTTATTTCTGCTGAAAAACACGTTTTGACAATTTCAGCACACTGGGGTTAAGGGCTGACTCACTGTGCTCTTCTGAGACAGGCAGTTACACTGTGATTCTAAGGGCTGAGAAAACGCGTTTATTTCGGGCTGAAAAACACGTTTTGAAAACTGTGCTGTTCCTGCCCTATAAGTTACATGGTGCTGACCAAAGTTGCCAAAACGTGTTTATTTCTGCTGTAAAACACGTTTTGACAATTTCAGCACACTGGGGTTAAGGGCTGACTAAGTGTGCTCTTCTGAGACAGGCAGTTACACTGCGATTCTAAAAGCTGAGAAAACGCGTTTATTTCGGGCTGAAAAACATGTTTTGAAAACTGTGCTGTTCCTGCCATATAACTTACCTGGTGGTGACCAAAGTTGACAAATGTGTTTATTTCTGCTGAAAAACACGTTTTGACAATTTCAGCACACTGGGGTTAAGGGCTGACTCACTGTGCTCTTCTGAGACAGGCAGTTACACTGTGATTCTAAGGGCAGAGAAAACGCGTTTATTTCGGGCTGAAAAACACGTTTTGAAAACTGTGCTGTTCCTGCCATATAACTTACCTGGTGGTGACCAAAGTTGCCAAAACGTGTTTATTTCTGCTGAAAAACACGTTTTGACAATTTCAGCACACTGGGGTTAAGGGCTGACTCACTGTGCTCTTCTGAGACAGGCAGTTACACTGTGATTCTAAGGGCTGAGAAAACGCGTTTATTTCGGGCTGAAAAACACGTTTTGAAAACTGTGCTGTTCCTGCCATATAACTTACATGGTGGTGACCAAAGTTGCCAAAACGTGTTTATTTCTGCTGAAAAACACGTTTTGACAATTTCAGCACACTGGGGTTAAGGGCTGACTCAGTGTGCTCTTCTGAGACAGGCAGTTACACTGCGATTCTAAGAGCTGAGAAAACGCGTTTATTTCGGGCTGAAAAACACGTTTTGAAAACTGTGCTGTTCCTGCCCTATAACTTACATGGTGGTGACCAAAGTTGCCAAAACGTGTTTATTTCTGCTGAAAAACACGTTTTGACAATTTCAGCACACTGGGGTTAAGGGCTGACTCAGTGTGCTCTTCTGAGCCAGGCAGTTACACTGTGATTCTAAGGGCTGAGAAAACGCGTTTATTTCGGGCTGAAAAACACGTTTTGAAAACTGTGCTGTTCCTGCCCTATAAGTTACATGGTGCTGACCAAAGTTGCCAAAACGTGTTTATTTCTGCTGTAAAACACGTTTTGACAATTTCAGCACACTGGGGTTAAGGGCTGACTCAGTGTGCTCTTCTGAGACAGGCAGTTACACTGTGATTCTAAGGGCTGAGAAAAAGCGTTTATTTCGGGCTGAAAAACACGTTTTGAAAACTGTGCTGTTCCTGCCCTATAAGTTACATGGTGGTGACCAAAGTTGCCAAAACGTGTTTATTTCTGCTGTAAAACACGTTTTGACAATTTCAGCACACTGGGGTTAAGGGCTGACTCACTGTGCTCTTCTGAGACAGGCAGTTACACTGCGATTCTAAGAGCTGAGAAAACGCGTTTATTTCGGGCTGAAAAACACGTTTTGAAAACTGTGCTGTTCATGCCATATAACTTACATGGTGGTGACCAAAGTTGCCAAAACGTGTTTATTTCTGCTGTAAAACACGTTTTGACAATTTCAGCACACTGGGGTTAAGGGCTGACTCACTGTGCTCTTCTGAGACAGGCAGTTACACTGCGATTCTAAGAGCTGAGAAAACGCGTTTATTTCGGGCTGAAAAACACGTTTTGAAAACTGTGCTGTTCCTGCCATATAACTTACATGGTGGTGACCAAAGTTGCCAAAACGTGTTTATTTCTGCTGAAAAACACGTTTTGACAATTTCAGCACACTGGGGTTAAGGGCTGACTCACTGTGCTCTTCTGAGACAGGCAGTTACACTGTGATTCTAAGGGCTGAGAAAACGCGTTTATTTCGGGCTGAAAAACACGTTTTGAAAACTGTGCTGTTCCTGCCCTATAAGTTACATGGTGCTGACCAAAGTTGCCAAAACGTGTTTATTTCTGCTGTAAAACACGTTTTGACAATTTCAGCACACTGGGGTTAAGGGCTGACTAAGTGTGCTCTTCTGAGACAGGCAGTTACACTGCGATTCTAAAAGCTGAGAAAACGCGTTTATTTCGGGCTGAAAAACATGTTTTGAAAACTGTGCTGTTCCTGCCATATAACTTACCTGGTGGTGACCAAAGTTGACAAATGTGTTTATTTCTGCTGAAAAACACGTTTTGACAATTTCAGCACACTGGGGTTAAGGGCTGACTCACTGTGCTCTTCTGAGACAGGCAGTTACACTGTGATTCTAAGGGCAGAGAAAACGCGTTTATTTCGGGCTGAAAAACACGTTTTGAAAACTGTGCTGTTCCTGCCATATAACTTACCTGGTGGTGACCAAAGTTGCCAAAACGTGTTTATTTCTGCTGAAAAACACGTTTTGACAATTTCAGCACACTGGGGTTAAGGGCTGACTCACTGTGCTCTTCTGAGACAGGCAGTTACACTGTGATTCTAAGGGCTGAGAAAACGCGTTTATTTCGGGCTGAAAAACACGTTTTGAAAACTGTGCTGTTCCTGCCATATAACTTACATGGTGGTGACCAAAGTTGCCAAAACGTGTTTATTTCTGCTGAAAAACACGTTTTGACAATTTCAGCACACTGGGGTTAAGGGCTGACTCAGTGTGCTCTTCTGAGCCAGGCAGTTACACTGTGATTCTAAGGGCTGAGAAAACGCGTTTATTTCGGGCTGAAAAACACGTTTTGAAAACTGTGCTGTTCCTGCCCTATAAGTTACATGGTGCTGACCAAAGTTGCCAAAACGTGTTTATTTCTGCTGTAAAACACGTTTTGACAATTTCAGCACACTGGGGTTAAGGGCTGACTCAGTGTGCTCTTCTGAGACAGGCAGTTACACTGCGATTCTAAGAGCTGAGAAAACGCGTTTATTTCGGGCTGAAAAACACGTTTTGAAAACTGTGCTGTTCCTGCCATATAACTTACATGGTGGTGACCAAAGTTGCCAAAACGTGTTTATTTCTGCTGAAAAACACGTTTTGACAATTTCAGCACACTGGGGTTAAGGGCTGACTCAGTTTGCTCTTCTGAGCCAGGCATTTACACTGTGATTCTAAGGGCTGAGAAAACGCGTTTATTTCGGGCTGAAAAACACGTTTTGAAAACTGTGCTGTTCCTGCCCTATAACTTACATGGTGGTGACCAAAGTTGCCAAAACGTGTTTATTTCTGCTGTAAAACACGTTTAGACAATTTCAGCACACTGGGGTTAAGGGCTGACTCAGTGTGCTCTTCTGAGCCAGGCAGTTACACTGTGATTCTAAGGGCTGAGAAAACGCGTTTATTTTGGGCTGAAAAACACGTTTTGAAAACTGTGCTGTTCCTGCCCTATAACTTACATGGTGGTGACCAAAGTTGCCAAAACGTGTTTATTTCTGCTGAAAAACACGTTTTGAGAATTTCAGCACACTGGGGTTAAGGGCTGACTCAGTTTGCTCTTCTGAGCCAGGCAGTTACACTGTGATTCTAAGGGCTGAGAAAACGCGTTTATTTCGGGCTGAAAAACACGTTTTGAAAACTGTGCTGTTCCTGCCCTATAACTTACATGGTGGTGACCAAAGTTGCCAAAACGTGTTTATTTCTGCTGAAAAACACGTTTTGACAATTTCAGCACACTGGGGTTAAGGGCTGACTCAGTTTGCTCTTCTGAGCCAGGCAGTTACACTGTGATTCTAAGGGCTGAGAAAACGCGTTTATTTCGGGCTGAAAAACACGTTTTGAAAACTGTGCTGTTCCTGCCCTATAACTTACATGGTGGTGACCAAAGTTGCCAAAACGTGTTTATTTCTGCTGTAAAACACGTTTTGACAATTTCAGCACACTGGGGTTAAGGACTGACTCAGTGTGCTCTTCTGAGCCAGGCAGTTACACTGTGATTCTAAGGGCTGAGAAAACGCGTTTATTTCGAGCTGAAAAACACGTTTTGAAAACTGTGCTGTTCCTGCCATATAACTTACATGGTGGTGACCAAAGTTGCCAAAACGTGTTTATTTCTGCTGAAAAACACGTTTTGACAATTTCAGCACACTGGGGTTAAGGGCTGACTCACTGTGCTCTTCTGAGACAGGCAGTTACACTGTGATTCTAAGGGCAGAGAAAACGCGTTTATTTCGGGCTGAAAAACACGTTTTGAAAACTGTGCTGTTCCTGCCATATAACTTACATGGTGGTGACCAAAGTTGCCAAAACGTGTTTATTTCTGCTGAAAAACACGTTTTGACAATTTCAGCACACTGGGGTTAAGGGCTGACTCAGTGTGCTCTTCTGAGCCAGGCAGTTACACTGTGATTCTAAGGGCTGAGAAAACGCGTTTATTTCGGGCTGAAAAACACGTTTTGAAAACTGTGCTGTTCCTGCCCTATAAGTTACATGGTGCTGACCAAAGTTGCCAAAACGTGTTTATTTCTGCTGTAAAACACGTTTTGACAATTTCAGCACACTGGGGTTAAGGGCTGACTCAGTGTGCTCTTCTGAGACAGGCAGTTACACTGTGATTCTAAGGGCTGAGAAAACGCGTTTATTTCGGGCTGAAAAACACGTTTTGAAAACTGTGCTGTTCCTGCCCTATAAGTTACATGGTGGTGACCAAAGTTGCCAAAACGTGTTTATTTCTGCTGTAAAACACGTTTTGACAATTTCAGCACACTGGGGTTAAGGGCTGACTCACTGTGCTCTTCTGAGACAGGCAGTTACACTGCGATTCTAAGAGCTGAGAAAACGCGTTTATTTCGGGCTGAAAAACACATTTTGAAAACTGTGCTGTTCATGCCATATAACTTACATGGTGGTGACCAAAGTTGCCAAAACGTGTTTATTTCTGCTGTAAAACACGTTTTGACAATTTCAGCACACTGGGGTTAAGGGCTGACTCACTGTGCTCTTCTGAGACAGGCAGTTACACTGCGATTCTAAGAGCTGAGAAAACGCGTTTATTTCGGGCTGAAAAACACGTTTTGAAAACTGTGCTGTTCCTGCCATATAACTTACATGGTGGTGACCAAAGTTGCCAAAACGTGTTTATTTCTGCTGAAAAACACGTTTTGACAATTTCAGCACACTGGGGTTAAGGGCTGACTCACTGTGCTCTTCTGAGACAGGCAGTTACACTGTGATTCTAAGGGCTGAGAAAACGCGTTTATTTCGGGCTGAAAAACACGTTTTGAAAACTGTGCTGTTCCTGCCCTATAAGTTACATGGTGCTGACCAAAGTTGCCAAAACGTGTTTATTTCTGCTGAAAAACACGTTTTGACAATTTCAGCACACTGGGGTTAAGGGCTGACTCACTGTGCTCTTCTGAGACAGGCAGTTACACTGTGATTCTAAGGGCTGAGAAAACGCGTTTATTTCGGGCTGAAAAACACGTTTTGAAAACTGTGCTGTTCCTGCCATATAACTTACATGGTGGTGACCAAAGTTGCCAAAACGTGTTTATTTCTGCTGAAAAACACGTTTTGACAATTTCAGCACACTGGGGTTAAGGGCTGACTCAGTGTGCTCTTCTGAGCCAGGCAGTTACACTGTGATTCTAAGGGCTGAGAAAACGCGTTTATTTCGGGCTGAAAAACACGTTTTGAAAACTGTGCTGTTCCTGCCCTATAAGTTACATGGTGCTGACCAAAGTTGCCAAAACGTGTTTATTTCTGCTGTAAAACACGTTTTGACAATTTCAGCACACTGGGGTTAAGGGCTGACTCAGTGTGCTCTTCTGAGACAGGCAGTTACACTGCGATTCTAAGAGCTGAGAAAACGCGTTTATTTCGGGCTGAAAAACACGTTTTGAAAACTGTGCTGTTCCTGCCATATAACTTACATGGTGGTGACCAAAGTTGCCAAAACGTGTTTATTTCTGCTGAAAAACACGTTTTGACAATTTCAGCACACTGGGGTTAAGGGCTGACTCAGTTTGCTCTTCTGAGCCAGGCATTTACACTGTGATTCTAAGGGCTGAGAAAACGCGTTTATTTCGGGCTGAAAAACACGTTTTGAAAACTGTGCTGCTCCTGCCCTATAACTTACATGGTGGTGACCAAAGTTGCCAAAACGTGTTTATTTCTGCTGTAAAACACGTTTAGACAATTTCAGCACACTGGGGTTAAGGGCTGACTCAGTGTGCTCTTCTGAGCCAGGCAGTTACACTGTGATTCTAAGGGCTGAGAAAACGCGTTTATTTCGGGCTGAAAAACACGTTTTGAAAACTGTGCTGTTCCTGCCCTATAACTTACATGGTGGTGACCAAAGTTGCCAAAACGTGTTTATTTCTGCTGAAAAACACGTTTTGACAATTTCAGCACACTGGGGTTAAGGGCTGACTCAGTGTGCTCTTCTGAGCCAGGCAGTTACACTGTGATTCTAAGGGCTGAGAAAACGCGTTTATTTCGGGCTGAAAAACATGTTTTGAAAACTGTGCTGTTCCTGCCATATAACTTACCTGGTGGTGACCAAAGTTGACAAATGTGTTTATTTCTGCTGAAAAACACGTTTTGACAATTTCAGCACACTGGGGTTAAGGGCTGACTCACTGTGCTCTTCTGAGACAGGCAGTTACACTGTGATTCTAAGGGCAGAGAAAACGCGTTTATTTCGGGCTGAAAAACACGTTTTGAAAACTGTGCTGTTCCTGCCATATAACTTACCTGGTGGTGACCAAAGTTGCCAAAACGTGTTTATTTCTGCTGAAAAACACGTTTTGACAATTTCAGCACACTGGGGTTAAGGGCTGACTCACTGTGCTCTTCTGAGACAGGCAGTTACACTGTGATTCTAAGGGCTGAGAAAACGCGTTTATTTCGGGCTGAAAAACACGTTTTGAAAACTGTGCTGTTCCTGCCATATAACTTACATGGTGGTGACCAAAGTTGCCAAAACGTGTTTATTTCTGCTGAAAAACACGTTTTGACAATTTCAGCACACTGGGGTTAAGGGCTGACTCAGTGTGCTCTTCTGAGACAGGCAGTTACACTGCGATTCTAAGAGCTGAGAAAACGCGTTTATTTCGGGCTGAAAAACACGTTTTGAAAACTGTGCTGTTCCTGCCCTATAACTTACATGGTGGTGACCAAAGTTGCCAAAACGTGTTTATTTCTGCTGAAAAACACGTTTTGACAATTTCAGCACACTGGGGTTAAGGGCTGACTCAGTGTGCTCTTCTGAGCCAGGCAGTTACACTGTGATTCTAAGGGCTGAGAAAACGCGTTTATTTCGGGCTGAAAAACACGTTTTGAAAACTGTGCTGTTCCTGCCCTATAAGTTACATGGTGCTGACCAAAGTTGCCAAAACGTGTTTATTTCTGCTGTAAAACACGTTTTGACAATTTCAGCACACTGGGGTTAAGGGCTGACTCAGTGTGCTCTTCTGAGACAGGCAGTTACACTGTGATTCTAAGGGCTGAGAAAAAGCGTTTATTTCGGGCTGAAAAACACGTTTTGAAAACTGTGCTGTTCCTGCCCTATAAGTTACATGGTGGTGACCAAAGTTGCCAAAACGTGTTTATTTCTGCTGTAAAACACGTTTTGACAATTTCAGCACACTGGGGTTAAGGGCTGACTCACTGTGCTCTTCTGAGACAGGCAGTTACACTGCGATTCTAAGAGCTGAGAAAACGCGTTTATTTCGGGCTGAAAAACACGTTTTGAAAACTGTGCTGTTCATGCCATATAACTTACATGGTGGTGACCAAAGTTGCCAAAACGTGTTTATTTCTGCTGTAAAACACGTTTTGACAATTTCAGCACACTGGGGTTAAGGGCTGACTCACTGTGCTCTTCTGAGACAGGCAGTTACACTGCGATTCTAAGAGCTGAGAAAACGCGTTTATTTCGGGCTGAAAAACACGTTTTGAAAACTGTGCTGTTCCTGCCATATAACTTACATGGTGGTGACCAAAGTTGCCAAAACGTGTTTATTTCTGCTGAAAAACACGTTTTGACAATTTCAGCACACTGGGGTTAAGGGCTGACTCACTGTGCTCTTCTGAGACAGGCAGTTACACTGTGATTCTAAGGGCTGAGAAAACGCGTTTATTTCGGGCTGAAAAACACGTTTTGAAAACTGTGCTGTTCCTGCCCTATAAGTTACATGGTGCTGACCAAAGTTGCCAAAACGTGTTTATTTCTGCTGTAAAACACGTTTTGACAATTTCAGCACACTGGGGTTAAGGGCTGACTAAGTGTGCTCTTCTGAGACAGGCAGTTACACTGCGATTCTAAAAGCTGAGAAAACGCGTTTATTTCGGGCTGAAAAACATGTTTTGAAAACTGTGCTGTTCCTGCCATATAACTTACCTGGTGGTGACCAAAGTTGACAAATGTGTTTATTTCTGCTGAAAAACACGTTTTGACAATTTCAGCACACTGGGGTTAAGGGCTGACTCACTGTGCTCTTCTGAGACAGGCAGTTACACTGTGATTCTAAGGGCAGAGAAAACGCGTTTATTTCGGGCTGAAAAACACGTTTTGAAAACTGTGCTGTTCCTGCCATATAACTTACCTGGTGGTGACCAAAGTTGCCAAAACGTGTTTATTTCTGCTGAAAAACACGTTTTGACAATTTCAGCACACTGGGGTTAAGGGCTGACTCACTGTGCTCTTCTGAGACAGGCAGTTACACTGTGATTCTAAGGGCTGAGAAAACGCGTTTATTTCGGGCTGAAAAACACGTTTTGAAAACTGTGCTGTTCCTGCCATATAACTTACCTGGTGGTGACCAAAGTTGCCAAAACGTGTTTATTTCTGCTGAAAAACACGTTTTGACAATTTCAGCACACTGGGGTTAAGGGCTGACTCAGTGTGCTCTTCTGAGCCAGGCAGTTACACTGTGATTCTAAGGGCTGAGAAAACGCGTTTATTTCGGGCTGAAAAACACGTTTTGAAAACTGTGCTGTTCCTGCCCTATAAGTTACATGGTGCTGACCAAAGTTGCCAAAACGTGTTTATTTCTGCTGTAAAACACGTTTTGACAATTTCAGCACACTGGGGTTAAGGGCTGACTCAGTGTGCTCTTCTGAGACAGGCAGTTACACTGCGATTCTAAGAGCTGAGAAAACGCGTTTATTTCGGGCTGAAAAACACGTTTTGAAAACTGTGCTGTTCCTGCCATATAACTTACATGGTGGTGACCAAAGTTGCCAAAACGTGTTTATTTCTGCTGAAAAACACGTTTTGACAATTTCAGCACACTGGGGTTAAGGGCTGACTCAGTTTGCTCTTCTGAGCCAGGCATTTACACTGTGATTCTAAGGGCTGAGAAAACGCGTTTATTTCGGGCTGAAAAACACGTTTTGAAAACTGTGCTGTTCCTGCCCTATAACTTACATGGTGGTGACCAAAGTTGCCAAAACGTGTTTATTTCTGCTGTAAAACACGTTTAGACAATTTCAGCACACTGGGGTTAAGGGCTGACTCAGTGTGCTCTTCTGAGCCAGGCAGTTACACTGTGATTCTAAGGGCTGAGAAAACGCGTTTATTTTGGGCTGAAAAACACGTTTTGAAAACTGTGCTGTTCCTGCCCTATAACTTACATGGTGGTGACCAAAGTTGCCAAAACGTGTTTATTTCTGCTGAAAAACACGTTTTGAGAATTTCAGCACACTGGGGTTAAGGGCTGACTCAGTTTGCTCTTCTGAGCCAGGCAGTTACACTGTGATTCTAAGGGCTGAGAAAACGCGTTTATTTCGGGCTGAAAAACACATTTTGAAAACTGTGCTGTTCCTGCCCTATAACTTACATGGTGGTGACCAAAGTTGCCAAAACGTGTTTATTTCTGCTGAAAAACACGTTTTGACAATTTCAGCACACTGGGGTTAAGGGCTGACTCAGTTTGCTCTTCTGAGCCAGGCAGTTACACTGTGATTCTAAGGGCTGAGAAAACGCGTTTATTTCGGGCTGAAAAACACGTTTTGAAAACTGTGCTGTTCCTGCCCTATAACTTACATGGTGGTGACCAAAGTTGCCAAAACGTGTTTATTTCTGCTGTAAAACACGTTTTGACAATTTCAGCACACTGGGGTTAAGGGCTGACTCAGTGTGCTCTTCTGAGCCAGGCAGTTACACTGTGATTCTAAGGGCTGAGAAAACGCGTTTATTTCGAGCTGAAAAACACGTTTTGAAAACTGTGCTGTTCCTGCCATATAACTTACATGGTGGTGACCAAAGTTGCCAAAACGTGTTTATTTCTGCTGAAAAACACGTTTTGACAATTTCAGCACACTGGGGTTAAGGGCTGACTCACTGTGCTCTTCTGAGACAGGCAGTTACACTGTGATTCTAAGGGCAGAGAAAACGCGTTTATTTCGGGCTGAAAAACACGTTTTGAAAACTGTGCTGTTCCTGCCATATAACTTACATGGTGGTGACCAAAGTTGCCAAAACGTGTTTATTTCTGCTGAAAAACACGTTTTGACAATTTCAGCACACTGGGGTTAAGGGCTGACTCAGTGTGCTCTTCTGAGCCAGGCAGTTACACTGTGATTCTAAGGGCTGAGAAAACGCGTTTATTTCGGGCTGAAAAACACGTTTTGAAAACTGTGCTGTTCCTGCCCTATAAGTTACATGGTGCTGACCAAAGTTGCCAAAACGTGTTTATTTCTGCTGTAAAACACGTTTTGACAATTTCAGCACACTGGGGTTAAGGGCTGACTCAGTGTGCTCTTCTGAGACAGGCAGTTACACTGTGATTCTAAGGGCTGAGAAAACGCGTTTATTTCGGGCTGAAAAACACGTTTTGAAAACTGTGCTGTTCCTGCCCTATAAGTTACATGGTGCTGACCAAAGTTGCCAAAACGTGTTTATTTCTGCTGTAAAACACGTTTTGACAATTTCAGCACACTGGGGTTAAGGGCTGACTCACTGTGCTCTTCTGAGACAGGCAGTTACACTGCGATTCTAAGAGCTGAGAAAACGCGTTTATTTCGGGCTGAAAAACACATTTTGAAAACTGTGCTGTTCATGCCATATAACTTACATGGTGGTGACCAAAGTTGCCAAAACGTGTTTATTTCTGCTGTAAAACACGTTTTGACAATTTCAGCACACTGGGGTTAAGGGCTGACTCACTGTGCTCTTCTGAGACAGGCAGTTACACTGCGATTCTAAGAGCTGAGAAAACGCGTTTATTTCGGGCTGAAAAACACGTTTTGAAAACTGTGCTGTTCCTGCCATATAACTTACATGGTGGTGACCAAAGTTGCCAAAACGTGTTTATTTCTGATGAAAAACACGTTTTGACAATTTCAGCACACTGGGGTTAAGGGCTGACTCACTGTGCTCTTCTGAGACAGGCAGTTACACTGTGATTCTAAGGGCTGAGAAAACGCGTTTATTTCGGGCTGAAAAACACGTTTTGAAAACTGTGCTGTTCCTGCCCTATAAGTTACATGGTGCTGACCAAAGTTGCCAAAACGTGTTTATTTCTGCTGAAAAACACGTTTTGACAATTTCAGCACACTGGGGTTAAGGGCTGACTCACTGTGCTCTTCTGAGACAGGCAGTTACACTGTGATTCTAAGGGCTGAGAAAACGCGTTTATTTCGGGCTGAAAAACACGTTTTGAAAACTGTGCTGTTCCTGCCATATAACTTACATGGTGGTGACCAAAGTTGCCAAAACGTGTTTATTTCTGCTGAAAAACACGTTTTGACAATTTCAGCACACTGGGGTTAAGGGCTGACTCAGTGTGCTCTTCTGAGCCAGGCAGTTACACTGTGATTCTAAGGGCTGAGAAAACGCGTTTATTTCGGGCTGAAAAACACGTTTTGAAAACTGTGCTGTTCCTGCCCTATAAGTTACATGGTGCTGACCAAAGTTGCCAAAACGTGTTTATTTCTGCTGTAAAACACGTTTTGACAATTTCAGCACACTGGGGTTAAGGGCTGACTCAGTGTGCTCTTCTGAGACAGGCAGTTACACTGCGATTCTAAGAGCTGAGAAAACGCGTTTATTTCGGGCTGAAAAACACGTTTTGAAAACTGTGCTGTTCCTGCCATATAACTTACATGGTGGTGACCAAAGTTGCCAAAACGTGTTTATTTCTGCTGAAAAACACGTTTTGACAATTTCAGCACACTGGGGTTAAGGGCTGACTCAGTTTGCTCTTCTGAGCCAGGCATTTACACTGTGATTCTAAGGGCTGAGAAAACGCGTTTATTTCGGGCTGAAAAACACGTTTTGAAAACTGTGCTGCTCCTGCCCTATAACTTACATGGTGGTGACCAAAGTTGCCAAAACGTGTTTATTTCTGCTGTAAAACACGTTTAGACAATTTCAGCACACTGGGGTTAAGGGCTGACTCAGTGTGCTCTTCTGAGCCAGGCAGTTACACTGTGATTCTAAGGGCTGAGAAAACGCGTTTATTTCGGGCTGAAAAACACGTTTTGAAAACTGTGCTGTTCCTGCCCTATAACTTACATGGTGGTGACCAAAGTTGCCAAAACGTGTTTATTTCTGCTGAAAAACACGTTTTGACAATTTCAGCACACTGGGGTTAAGGGCTGACTCAGTTTGCTCTTCTGAGCCAGGCAGTTACACTGTGATTCTAAGGGCTGAGAAAACGCGTTTATTTCGGGCTGAAAAACACGTTTTGAAAACTGTGCTGTTCCTGCCCTATAACTTACATGGTGGTGACCAAAGTTGCCAAAACGTGTTTATTTCTGCTGAAAAACACGTTTTGACAATTTCAGCACACTGGGGTTAAGGGCTGACTCAGTTTGCTCTTCTGAGACAGGCAGTTACACTGTGATTCTAAGGGCAGAGAAAACGCGTTTATTTCAGGCTGAAAAACACGTTTTGAAAACTGTGCTGTTCCTGCCATATAACTTACCTGGTGGTGACCAAAGTTGCCAAAACGTGTTTATTTCTGCTGAAAAACACGTTTTGACAATTTCAGCACACTGGGGTTAAGGGCTGACTCACTGTGCTCTTCTGAGACAGGCAGTTACACTGTGATTCTAAGGGCTGAGAAAACGCGTTTATTTCGGGCTGAAAAACACGTTTTGAAAACTGTGCTGTTCCTGCCATATAACTTACATGGTGGTGACCAAAGTTGCCAAAACGTGTTTATTTCTGCTGAAAAACACGTTTTGACAATTTCAGCACACTGGGGTTAAGGGCTGACTCAGTGTGCTCTTCTGAGCCAGGCAGTTACACTGTGATTCTAAGGGCTGAGAAAACGCGTTTATTTCGGGCTGAAAAACACGTTTTGAAAACTGTGCTGTTCCTGCCCTATAAGTTACATGGTGCTGACCAAAGTTGCCAAAACGTGTTTATTTCTGCTGTAAAACACGTGTTGACAATTTCAGCACACTGGGGTTAAGGGCTGACTCAGTGTGCTCTTCTGAGACAGGCAGTTACACTGCGATTCTAAGAGCTGAGAAAACGCGTTTATTTCGGGCTGAAAAACACGTTTTGAAAACTGTGCTGTTCCTGCCATATAACTTACATGGTGGTGACCAAAGTTGCCAAAACGTGTTTATTTCTGCTGAAAAACACGTTTTGACAATTTCAGCACACTGGGGTTAAGGGCTGACTCAGTGTGCTCTTCTGAGACAGGCATTTACACTGCGATTCTAAGAGCTGAGAAAACGCGTTTATTTCGGGCTGAAAAACACGTTTTGAAAACTGTGCTGTTCCTGCCCTATAACTTACATGGTGGTGACCAAAGTTGCCAAAACGTGTTTATTTCTGCTGAAAAACACGTTTTGACAATTTCAGCACACTGGGGTTAAGGGCTGACTCAGTGTGCTCTTCTGAGACAGGCAGTTACACTGCGATTCTAAGAGCTGAGAAAACGCGTTTATTTCGGGCTGAAAAACACGTTTTGAAAACTGTGCTGTTCCTGCCCTATAACTTACATGGTGGTGACCAAAGTTGCCAAAACGTGTTTATTTCTGCTGAAAAACACGTTTTGACAATTTCAGCACACTGGGGTTAAGGGCTGACTCACTGTGCTCTTCTGAGACAGGCAGTTACACTGTGATTCTAAGGGCTGAGAAAACGCGTTTATTTCGGGCTGAAAAACACGTTTTGAAAACTGTGCTGTTCCTGCCCTATAAGTTACATGGTGCTGACCAAAGTTGCCAAAACGTGTTTATTTCTGCTGAAAAACACGTTTTGACAATTTCAGCACAGTGGGGTTAAGGGCTGACTCACTGTGCTCTTCTGAGACAGGCAGTTACACTGTGATTCTAAGGGCAGAGAAAACGCGTTTATTTCGGGCTGAAAAACACGTTTTGAAAACTGTGCTGTTCCTGCCATATAACTTACCTGGTGGTGACCAAAGTTGCCAAAACGTGTTTATTTCTGCTGAAAAACACGTTTTGACAATTTCAGCAAACTGGGGTTAAGGGCTGACTCACTGTGCTCTTCTGAGACAGGCAGTTACACTGCGATTCTAAGAGCTGAGAAAACGCGTTTATTTCGGGCTGAAAAACACGTTTTGAAAACTGTGCTGTTCCTGCCCTATAACTTACATGGTGGTGACCAAAGTTGCCAAAACGTGTTTATTTCTGCTGAAAAACACGTTTTGACAATTTCAGCACACTGGGGTTAAGGGCTGACTCAGTTTGCTCTTCTGAGCCAGGCAGTTACACTGTGATTCTAAGGGCTGAGAAAACGCGTTTATTTCGGGCTGAAAAACACGTTTTGAAAACTGTGCTGTTTATGCCCTATAACTTACATGGTGGTGACCAAAGTTGCCAAAACGTGTTTATTTCTGCTGTAAAACACGTTTTGACAATTTCAGCACACTGGGGTTAAGGGCTGACTCAGTGTGCTCTTCTGAGACAGGCAGTTACACTGCGATTCTAAGAGATGAGAAAACGCGTTTATTTCGGGCTGAAAAACACGTTTTGAAAACTGTGCTGTTCCTGCCCTATAACTTACATGGTGGTGACCAAAGTTGCCAAAACGTGTTTATTTCTGCTGAAAAACACGTTTTGACAATTTCAGCACACTGGGGTTAAGGGCTGACTCAGTGTGCTCTTCTGAGACAGGCAGTTACACTGCGATTCTAAGAGCTGAGAAAACGCGTTTATTTCGGGCTGAAAAACACGTTTTGAAAACTGTGCTGTTCCTGCCCTATAACTTACATGGTGGTGACCAAAGTTGCCAAAACGTGTTTATTTCTGCTGAAAAACACGTTTTGACAATTTCAGCACACTGGGGTTAAGGGCTGACTCAGTGTGCTCTTCTGAGCCAGGCAGTTACACTGTGATTCTAAGGGCTGAGAAAACGCGTTTATTTCGGGCTGAAAAACACGTTTTGAAAACTGTGCTGTTCCTGCCCTATAAGTTACATGGTGCTGACCAAAGTTGCCAAAACGTGTTTATTTCTGCTGTAAAACACGTTTTGACAATTTCAGCACACTGGGGTTAAGGGCTGACTCAGTGTGCTCTTCTGAGACAGGCAGTTACACTGTGATTCTAAGGGCTGAGAAAACGCGTTTATTTCGGGCTGAAAAACACGTTTTGAAAACTGTGCTGTTCCTGCCCTATAAGTTACATGGTGGTGACCAAAGTTGCCAAAACGTGTTTATTTCTGCTGTAAAACACGTTTTGACAATTTCAGCACACTGGGGTTAAGGGCTGACTCACTGTGCTCTTCTGAGACAGGCAGTTACACTGCGATTCTAAGAGCTGAGAAAACGCGTTTATTTCGGGCTGAAAAACACGTTTTGAAAACTGTGCTGTTCATGCCATATAACTTACATGGTGGTGACCAAAGTTGCCAAAACGTGTTTATTTCTGCTGTAAAACACGTTTTGACAATTTCAGCACACTGGGGTTAAGGGCTGACTCACTGTGCTCTTCTGAGACAGGCAGTTACACTGTGATTCTAAGGGCAGAGAAAACGCGTTTATTTCGGGCTGAAAAACACGTTTTGAAAACTGTGCTGTTCCTGCCATATAACTTACCTGGTGGTGACCAAAGTTGCCAAAACGTGTTTATTTCTGCTGAAAAACACGTTTTGACAATTTCAGCACACTGGGGTTAAGGGCTGACTCACTGTGCTCTTCTGAGACAGGCAGTTACACTGTGATTCTAAGGGCTGAGAAAACGCGTTTATTTCGGGCTGAAAAACACGTTTTGAAAACTGTGCTGTTCCTGCCATATAACTTACATGGTGGTGACCAAAGTTGCCAAAACGTGTTTATTTCTGCTGAAAAACACGTTTTGACAATTTCAGCACACTGGGGTTAAGGGCTGACTCAGTGTGCTCTTCTGAGCCAGGCAGTTACACTGTGATTCTAAGGGCTGAGAAAACGCGTTTATTTCGGGCTGTAAAACACGTTTTGAAAACTGTGCTGTTCCTGCCCTATAAGTTACATGGTGCTGACCAAAGTTGCCAAAACGTGTTTATTTCTGCTGTAAAACACGTTTTGACAATTTCAGCACACTGGGGTTAAGGGCTGACTCAGTGTGCTCTTCTGAGACAGGCAGTTACACTGCGATTCTAAGAGCTGAGAAAACGCGTTTATTTCGGGCTGAAAAACACGTTTTGAAAACTGTGCTGTTCCTGCCATATAACTTACATGGTGGTGACCAAAGTTGCCAAAACGTGTTTATTTCTGCTGAAAAACACGTTTTGACAATTTCAGCACACTGGGGTTAAGGGCTGACTCAGTTTGCTCTTCTGAGCCAGGCATTTACACTGTGATTCTAAGGGCTGAGAAAACGCGTTTATTTCGGGCTGAAAAACACGTTTTGAAAACTGTGCTGCTCCTGCCCTATAACTTACATGGTGGTGACCAAAGTTGCCAAAACGTGTTTATTTCTGCTGTAAAACACGTTTAGACAATTTCAGCACACTGGGGTTAAGGGCTGACTCAGTGTGCTCTTCTGAGCCAGGCAGTTACACTGTGATTCTAAGGGCTGAGAAAACGCGTTTATTTCGGGCTGAAAAACACGTTTTGAAAACTGTGCTGTTCCTGCCCTATAACTTACATGGTGGTGACCAAAGTTGCCAAAACGTGTTTATTTCTGCTGAAAAACACGTTTTGACAATTTCAGCACACTGGGGTTAACGGCTGACTCAGTTTGCTCTTCTGAGCCAGGCAGTTACACTGTGATTCTAAGGGCTGAGAAAACGCGTTTATTTCGGGCTGAAAAACACGTTTTGAAAACTGTGCTGTTCCTGCCCTATAACTTACATGGTGGTGACCAAAGTTGCCAAAACGTGTTTATTTCTGCTGAAAAACACGTTTTGACAATTTCAGCACACTGGGGTTAAGGGCTGACTCAGTTTGCTCTTCTGAGCCAGGCAGTTACACTGTGATTCTAAGGGCTGAGAAAACGCGTTTATTTCGGGCTGAAAAACACGTTTTGAAAACTGTGCTGTTCCTGCCCTATAACTTACATGGTGGTGACCAAAGTTGCCAAAACGTGTTTATTTCTGCTGTAAAACACGTTTTGACAATTTCAGCACACTGGGGTTAAGGGCTGACTCAGTGTGCTCTTCTGAGCCAGGCAGTTACACTGTGATTCTAAGGGCTGAGAAAACGCGTTTATTTCGAGCTGAAAAACACGTTTTGAAAACTGTGCTGTTCCTGCCATATAACTTACATGGTGGTGACCAAAGTTGCCAAAACGTGTTTATTTCTGCTGAAAAACACGTTTTGACAATTTCAGCACACTGGGGTTAAGGGCTGACTCACTGTGCTCTTCTGAGACAGGCAGTTACACTGTGATTCTAAGGGCAGAGAAAACGCGTTTATTTCAGGCTGAAAAACACGTTTTGAAAACTGTGCTGTTCCTGCCATATAACTTACCTGGTGGTGACCAAAGTTGCCAAAACGTGTTTATTTCTGCTGAAAAACACGTTTTGACAATTTCAGCACACTGGGGTTAAGGGCTGACTCACTGTGCTCTTCTGAGACAGGCAGTTACACTGCGATTCTAAGAGCTGAGAAAACGCGTTTATTTCGGGCTGAAAAACACGTTTTGAAAACTGTGCTGTTCCTGCCATATAACTTACATGGTGGTGACCAAAGTTGCCAAAACGTGTTTATTTCTGCTGAAAAACACGTTTTGACAATTTCAGCACACTGGGGTTAAGGGCTGACTCAGTGTGCTCTTCTGAGACAGGCATTTACACTGCGATTCTAAGAGCTGAGAAAACGCGTTTATTTCGGGCTGAAAAACACGTTTTGAAAACTGTGCTGTTCCTGCCCTATAACTTACATGGTGGTGACCAAAGTTGCCAAAACGTGTTTATTTCTGCTGAAAAACACGTTTTGACAATTTCAGCACACTGGGGTTAAGGGCTGACTCAGTGTGCTCTTCTGAGACAGGCAGTTACACTGCGATTCTAAGAGCTGAGAAAACGCGTTTATTTCGGGCTGAAAAACACGTTTTGAAAACTGTGCTGTTCCTGCCCTATAACTTACATGGTGGTGACCAAAGTTGCCAAAACGTGTTTATTTCTGCTGAAAAACACGTTTTGACAATTTCAGCACACTGGGGTTAAGGGCTGACTCAGTTTGCTCTTCTGAGCCAGGCATTTACACTGTGATTCTAAGGGCTGAGAAAACGCGTTTATTTCGGGCTGAAAAACACGTTTTGAAAACTGTGCTGTTCCTGCCCTATAACTTACATGGTGGTGACCAAAGTTGCCAAAACGTGTTTATTTCTGCTGAAAAACACGTTTTGACAATTTCAGCACACTGGGGTTAAGGGCTGACTCAGTGTGCTCTTCTGAGACAGGCAGTTACACTGCGATTCTAAGAGCTGAGAAAACGCGTTTATTTCGGGCTGAAAAACACGTTTTGAAAACTGTGCTGTTCCTGCCCTATAACTTACATGGTGGTGACCAAAGTTGCCAAAACGTGTTTATTTCTGCTGAAAAACACGTTTTGACAATTTCAGCACACTGGGGTTAAGGGCTGACTCAGTTTGCTCTTCTGAGCCAGGCATTTACACTGTGATTCTAAGGGCTGAGAAAACGCGTTTATTTCGGGCTGAAAAACACGTTTTGAAAACTGTGCTGTTCCTGCCCTATAACTTACATGGTGGTGACCAAAGTTGCCAAAACGTGTTTATTTCTGCTGTAAAACACGTTTTGACAATTTCAGCACACTGGGGTTAAGGGCTGACTCAGTGTGCTCTTCTGAGCCAGGCAGTTACACTGTGATTCTAAGGGCTGAGAAAACGCGTTTATTTCGGGCTGAAAAACACGTTTTGAAAACTGTGCTGTTCCTGCCCTATAACTTACATGGTGGTGACCAAAGTTGCCAAAACGTGTTTATTTCTGCTGAAAAACACGTTTTGACAATTTCAGCACACTGGGGTTAAGGGCTGACTCAGTTTGCTCTTCTGAGCCAGGCAGTTACACTGTGATTCTAAGGGCTGAGAAAACGCGTTTATTTCGGGCTGAAAAACAGGTTTTGAAAACTGTGCTGTTCCTGCCCTATAACTTACATGGTGGTGACCAAAGTTGCCAAAACGTGTTTATTTCTGCTGAAAAACACGTTTTGACAATTTCAGCACACTGGGGTTAAGGGCTGACTCAGTTTGCTCTTCTGAGCCAGGCAGTTACACTGTGATTCTAAGGGCTGAGAAAACGCGTTTATTTCGGGCTGAAAAACACGTTTTGAAAACTGTGCTGTTCCTGCCCTATAACTTACATGGTGGTGACCAAAGTTGCCAAAACGTGTTTATTTCTGCTGTAAAACACGTTTTGACAATTTCAGCACACTGGGGTTAAGGGCTGACTCAGTTTGCTCTTCTGAGCCAGGCAGTTACACTGTGATTCTAAGGGCTGAGAAAACGCGTTTATTTCGGGCTGAAAAACACGTTTTGAAAACTGTGCTGTTCCTGCCCTATAACTTACATGGTGGTGACCAAAGTTGCCAAAAGGTGTTTATTTCTGCTGTAAAACACGTTTTGACAATTTCAGCACACTGGGGTTAAGGGCTGACTCAGTTTGCTCTTCTGAGACAGGCAGTTACACTGTGATTCTAAGGGCTGAGAAAACGCGTTTATTTCGGGCTGAAAAACACGTTTTGAAAACTGTGCTGTTCCTGCCCTATAACTTACATGGTGGTGACCAAAGTTGCCAAAACGTGTTTATTTCTGCTGTAAAACACGTTTTGACAATTTCAGCACACTGGGGTTAAGGGCTGACTCACTGTGCTCTTCTGAGACAGGCAGTTACACTGCGATTCTAAGAGCTGAGAAAACGCGTTTATTTCGGGCTGAAAAACATGTTTTGAAAACTGTGCTGTTCCTGCCATATAACTTACATGGTGGTGACCAAAGTTGCCAAAACGTGTTTATTTCTGCTGAAAAACACGTTTTGACAATTTCAGCACACTGGGGTTAAGGGCTGACTCAGTGTGCTCTTCTGAGACAGGCAGTTACACTGCGATTCTAAGAGCTGAGAAAACGCGTTTATTTCGGGCTGAAAAACACGTTTTGAAAACTGTGCTGTTCCTGCCCTATAAGTTACATGGTGCTGACCAAAGTTGCCAAAACGTGTTTATTTCTGCTGTAAAACACGTTTTGACAATTTCAGCACACTGGGGTTAAGGGCTGACTCACTGTGCTCTTCTGAGACAGGCAGTTACACTGTGATTCTAAGGGCTGAGAAAACGCGTTTATTTCGGGCTGAAAAACACGTTTTGAAAACTGTGCTGTTCCTGCCCTATAAGTTACATGGTGCTGACCAAAGTTGCCAAAACGTGTTTATTTCTGCTGAAAAACACGTTTTGACAATTTCAGCACAGTGGGGTTAAGGGCTGACTCACTGTGCTCTTCTGAGACAGGCAGTTACACTGTGATTCTAAGGGCAGAGAAAACGCGTTTATTTCGGGCTGAAAAACACGTTTTGAAAACTGTGCTGTTCCTGCCATATAACTTACCTGGTGGTGACCAAAGTTGCCAAAACGTGTTTATTTCTGCTGAAAAACACGTTTTGACAATTTCAGCAAACTGGGGTTAAGGGCTGACTCACTGTGCTCTTCTGAGACAGGCAGTTACACTGCGATTCTAAGAGCTGAGAAAACGCGTTTATTTCGGGCTGAAAAACACGTTTTGAAAACTGTGCTGTTCCTGCCCTATAACTTACATGGTGGTGACCAAAGTTGCCAAAACGTGTTTATTTCTGCTGAAAAACACGTTTTGACAATTTCAGCACACTGGGGTTAAGGGCTGACTCAGTTTGCTCTTCTGAGCCAGGCAGTTACACTGTGATTCTAAGGGCTGAGAAAACGCGTTTATTTCGGGCTGAAAAACACGTTTTGAAAACTGTGCTGTTTATGCCCTATAACTTACATGGTGGTGACCAAAGTTGCCAAAACGTGTTTATTTCTGCTGAAAAACACGTTTTGACAATTTCAGCACACTGGGGTTAAGGGCTGACTCAGTGTGCTCTTCTGAGCCAGGCAGTTACACTGTGATTCTAAGGGCTGAGAAAACGCGTTTATTTCGGGCTGAAAAACACGTTTTGAAAACTGTGCTGTTCCTGCCCTATAAGTTACATGGTGCTGACCAAAGTTGCCAAAACGTGTTTATTTCTGCTGTAAAACACGTTTTGACAATTTCAGCACACTGGGGTTAAGGGCTGACTCAGTGTGCTCTTCTGAGACAGGCAGTTACACTGTGATTCTAAGGGCTGAGAAAACGCGTTTATTTCGGGCTGAAAAACACGTTTTGAAAACTGTGCTGTTCCTGCCCTATAAGTTACATGGTGGTGACCAAAGTTGCCAAAACGTGTTTATTTCTGCTGTAAAACACGTTTTGACAATTTCAGCACACTGGGGTTAAGGGCTGACTCACTGTGCTCTTCTGAGACAGGCAGTTACACTGCGATTCTAAGAGCTGAGAAAACGCGTTTATTTCGGGCTGAAAAACACGTTTTGAAAACTGTGCTGTTCATGCCATATAACTTACATGGTGGTGACCAAAGTTGCCAAAACGTGTTTATTTCTGCTGTAAAACACGTTTTGACAATTTCAGCACACTGGGGTTAAGGGCTGACTCACTGTGCTCTTCTGAGACAGGCAGTTACACTGTGATTCTAAGGGCAGAGAAAACGCGTTTATTTCGGGCTAAAAAACACGTTTTGAAAACTGTGCTGTTCCTGCCATATAACTTACCTGGTGGTGACCAAAGTTGCCAAAACGTGTTTATTTCTGCTGAAAAACACGTTTTGACAATTTCAGCACACTGGGGTTAAGGGCTGACTCAGTGTGCTCTTCTGAGACAGGCAGTTACACTGTGATTCTAAGGGCTGAGAAAACGCGTTTATTTCGGGCTGAAAAACACGTTTTGAAAACTGTGCTGTTCCTGCCATATAACTTACATGGTGGTGACCAAAGTTGCCAAAACGTGTTTATTTCTGCTGAAAAACACGTTTTGACAATTTCAGCACACTGGGGTTAAGGGCTGACTCAGTGTGCTCTTCTGAGCCAGGCAGTTACACTGTGATTCTAAGGGCTGAGAAAACGCGTTTATTTCGGGCTGTAAAACACGTTTTGAAAACTGTGCTGTTCCTGCCCTATAAGTTACATGGTGCTGACCAAAGTTGCCAAAACGTGTTTATTTCTGCTGTAAAACACGTTTTGACAATTTCAGCACACTGGGGTTAAGGGCTGACTCAGTGTGCTCTTCTGAGACAGGCAGTTACACTGCGATTCTAAGAGCTGAGAAAACGCGTTTATTTCGGGCTGAAAAACACGTTTTGAAAACTGTGCTGTTCCTGCCATATAACTTACATGGTGGTGACCAAAGTTGCCAAAACGTGTTTATTTCTGCTGAAAAACACGTTTTGACAATTTCAGCACACTGGGGTTAAGGGCTGACTCAGTTTGCTCTTCTGAGCCAGGCATTTACACTGTGATTCTAAGGGCTGAGAAAACGCGTTTATTTCGGGCTGAAAAACACGTTTTGAAAACTGTGCTGCTCCTGCCCTATAACTTACATGGTGGTGACCAAAGTTGCCAAAACGTGTTTATTTCTGCTGTAAAACACGTTTAGACAATTTCAGCACACTGGGGTTAAGGGCTGACTCAGTGTGCTCTTCTGAGCCAGGCAGTTACACTGTGATTCTAAGGGCTGAGAAAACGCGTTTATTTCGGGCTGAAAAACACGTTTTGAAAACTGTGCTGTTCCTGCCCTATAACTTACATGGTGGTGACCAAAGTTGCCAAAACGTGTTTATTTCTGCTGAAAAACACGTTTTGACAATTTCAGCACACTGGGGTTAACGGCTGACTCAGTTTGCTCTTCTGAGCCAGGCAGTTACACTGTGATTCTAAGGGCTGAGAAAACGCGTTTATTTCGGGCTGAAAAACACGTTTTGAAAACTGTGCTGTTCCTGCCCTATAACTTACATGGTGGTGACCAAAGTTGCCAAAACGTGTTTATTTCTGCTGAAAAACACGTTTTGACAATTTCAGCACACTGGGGTTAAGGGCTGACTCAGTTTGCTCTTCTGAGCCAGGCAGTTACACTGTGATTCTAAGGGCTGAGAAAACGCGTTTATTTCGGGCTGAAAAACACGTTTTGAAAACTGTGCTGTTCCTGCCCTATAACTTACATGGTGGTGACCAAAGTTGCCAAAACGTGTTTATTTCTGCTGTAAAACACGTTTTGACAATTTCAGCACACTGGGGTTAAGGGCTGACTCAGTGTGCTCTTCTGAGCCAGGCAGTTACACTGTGATTCTAAGGGCTGAGAAAACGCGTTTATTTCGAGCTGAAAAACACGTTTTGAAAACTGTGCTGTTCCTGCCATATAACTTACATGGTGGTGACCAAAGTTGCCAAAACGTGTTTATTTCTGCTGAAAAACACGTTTTGACAATTTCAGCACACTGGGGTTAAGGGCTGACTCACTGTGCTCTTCTGAGACAGGCAGTTACACTGTGATTCTAAGGGCAGAGAAAACGCGTTTATTTCAGGCTGAAAAACACGTTTTGAAAACTGTGCTGTTCCTGCCATATAACTTACCTGGTGGTGACCAAAGTTGCCAAAACGTGTTTATTTCTGCTGAAAAACACGTTTTGACAATTTCAGCACACTGGGGTTAAGGGCTGACTCACTGTGCTCTTCTGAGACAGGCAGTTACACTGTGATTCTAAGGGCTGAGAAAACGCGTTTATTTCGGGCTGAAAAACACGTTTTGAAAACTGTGCTGTTCCTGCCATATAACTTACATGGTGGTGACCAAAGTTGCCAAAACGTGTTTATTTCTGCTGAAAAACACGTTTTGACAATTTCAGCACACTGGGGTTAAGGGCTGACTCAGTGTGCTCTTCTGAGCCAGGCAGTTACACTGTGATTCTAAGGGCTGAGAAAACGCATTTATTTCGGGCTGAAAAACACGTTTTGAAAACTGTGCTGTTCCTGCCCTATAAGTTACATGGTGCTGACCAAAGTTGCCAAAACGTGTTTATTTCTGCTGTAAAACACGTTTTGACAATTTCAGCACACTGGGGTTAAGGGCTGACTCAGTGTGCTCTTCTGAGACAGGCAGTTACACTGCGATTCTAAGAGCTGAGAAAACGCGTTTATTTCGGGCTGAAAAACACGTTTTGAAAACTGTGCTGTTCCTGCCATATAACTTACATGGTGGTGACCAAAGTTGCCAAAACGTGTTTATTTCTGCTGAAAAACACGTTTTGACAATTTCAGCACACTGGGGTTAAGGGCTGACTCAGTGTGCTCTTCTGAGACAGGCAGTTACACTGCGATTCTAAGAGCTGAGAAAACGCGTTTATTTCGGGCTGAAAAACACGTTTTGAAAACTGTGCTGTTCCTGCCCTATAACTTACATGGTGGTGACCAAAGTTGCCAAAACGTGTTTATTTCTGCTGAAAAACACGTTTTGACAATTTCAGCACACTGGGGTTAAGGGCTGACTCAGTGTGCTCTTCTGAGACAGGCAGTTACACTGCGATTCTAAGAGCTGAGAAAACGCGTTTATTTCGGGCTGAAAAACACGTTTTGAAAACTGTGCTGTTCCTGCCATATAACTTACCTGGTGGTGACCAAAGTTGCCAAAACGTGTTTATTTCTGCTGAAAAACACGTTTTGACAATTTCAGCACACTGGGGTTAAGGGCTGACTCAGTGTGCTCTTCTGAGACAGGCAGTTACACTGCGATTCTAAGAGCTGAGAAAACGCGTTTATTTCGGGCTGAAAAACACGTTTTGAAAACTGTGCTGTTCCTGCCCTATAACTTACATGGTGGTGACCAAAGTTGCCAAAACGTGTTTATTTCTGCTGAAAAACACGTTTTGACAATTTCAGCACACTGGGGTTAAGGGCTGACTCAGTTTGCTCTTCTGAGCCAGGCAGTTACACTGTGATTCTAAGGGCTGAGAAAACGCGTTTATTTCGGGCTGAAAAACACGTTTTGAAAACTGTGCTGTTCCTGCCCTATAACTTACATGGTGGTGACCAAAGTTGCCAAAACGTGTTTATTTCTGCTGTAAAACACGTTTTGACAATTTCAGCACACTGGGGTTAAGGGCTGACTCAGTTTGCTCTTCTGAGACAGGCAGTTACACTGTGATTCTAAGGGCTGAGAAAACGCGTTTATTTCGGGCTGAAAAACACGTTTTGAAAACTGTGCTGTTCCTGCCCTATAACTTACATGGTGGTGACCAAAGTTGCCAAAACGTGTTTATTTCTGCTGAAAAACACGTTTTGACAATTTCAGCACACTGGGGTTAAGGGCTGACTCAGTGTGCTCTTCTGAGACAGGCAGTTACACTGCGTTTCTAAGAGCTGAGAAAACGCGTTTATTTCGGGCTGAAAAACACGTTTTGAAAACTGTGCTGTTCCTGCCCTATAACTTACATGGTGGTGACCAAAGTTGCCAAAACGTGTTTATTTCTGCTGAAAAACACGTTTTGACAATTTCAGCACACTGGGGTTAAGGGCTGACTCAGTGTGCTCTTCTGAGACAGGCAGTTACACTGCGATTCTAAGAGCTGAGAAAACGCGTTTATTTCGGGCTGAAAAACACGTTTTGAAAACTGTGCTGTTCCTGCCATATAACTTACCTGGTGGTGACCAAAGTTGCCAAAACGTGTTTATTTCTGCTGAAAAACACGTTTTGACAATTTCAGCACACTGGGGTTAAGGGCTGACTCAGTGTGCTCTTCTGAGACAGGCAGTTACACTGCGATTCTAAGAGCTGAGAAAACGCGTTTATTTCGGGCTGAAAAACACGTTTTGAAAACTGTGCTGTTCCTGCCCTATAAGTTACATGGTGCTGACCAAAGTTGCCAAAACGTGTTTATTTCTGCTGTAAAACACGTTTTGACAATTTCAACACACTGGGGTTAAGGGCTGACTCACTGTGCTCTTCTGAGACAGGCAGTTACACTGTGATTCTAAGGGCTGAGAAAACGCGTTTATTTCGGGCTGAAAAACACGTTTTGAAAACTGTGCTGTTCCTGCCCTATAAGTTACATGGTGCTGACCAAAGTTGCCAAAACGTGTTTATTTCTGCTGTAAAACACGTTTTGACAATTTCAGCACACTGGGGTTAAGGGCTGACTCAGTGTGCTCTTCTGAGACAGGCAGTTACACTGCGATTCTAAGAGCTGAGAAAACGCGTTTATTTCGGGCTGAAAAACACGTTTTGAAAACTGTGCTGTTCCTGCCATATAACTTACCTGGTGGTGACCAAAGTTGCCAAAACGTGTTTATTTCTGCTGAAAAACACGTTTTGACAATTTCAGCACAGTGGGGTTAAGGGCTGACTCACTGTGCTCTTCTGAGACAGGCAGTTACACTGTGATTCTAAGGGCAGAGAAAACGCGTTTATTTCGGGCTGAAAAACACGTTTTGAAAACTGTGCTGTTCCTGCCATATAACTTACCTGGTGGTGACCAAAGTTGCCAAAACGTGTTTATTTCTGCTGAAAAACACGTTTTGACAATTTCAGCAAACTGGGGTTAAGGGCTGACTCACTGTGCTCTTCTGAGACAGGCAGTTACACTGCGATTCTAAGAGCTGAGAAAACGCGTTTATTTCGGGCTGAAAAACACGTTTTGAAAACTGTGCTGTTCCTGCCCTATAACTTACATGGTGGTGACCAAAGTTGCCAAAACGTGTTTATTTCTGCTGAAAAACACGTTTTGACAATTTCAGCACACTGGGGTTAAGGGCTGACTCAGTTTGCTCTTCTGAGCCAGGCAGTTACACTGTGATTCTAAGGGCTGAGAAAACGCGTTTATTTCGGGCTGAAAAACACGTTTTGAAAACTGTGCTGTTTATGCCCTATAACTTACATGGTGGTGACCAAAGTTGCCAAAACGTGTTTATTTCTGCTGTAAAACACGTTTTGACAATTTCAGCACACTGGGGTTAAGGGCTGACTCAGTGTGCTCTTCTGAGACAGGCAGTTACACTGCGATTCTAAGAGATGAGAAAACGCGTTTATTTCGGGCTGAAAAACACGTTTTGAAAACTGTGCTGTTCCTGCCCTATAACTTACATGGTGGTGACCAAAGTTGCCAAAACGTGTTTATTTCTGCTGAAAAACACGTTTTGACAATTTCAGCACACTGGGGTTAAGGGCTGACTCAGTGTGCTCTTCTGAGACAGGCAGTTACACTGCGATTCTAAGAGCTGAGAAAACGCGTTTATTTCGGGCTGAAAAACACGTTTTGAAAACTGTGCTGTTCCTGCCCTATAACTTACATGGTGGTGACCAAAGTTGCCAAAACGTGTTTATTTCTGCTGAAAAACACGTTTTGACAATTTCAGCACACTGGGGTTAAGGGCTGACTCAGTGTGCTCTTCTGAGCCAGGCAGTTACACTGTGATTCTAAGGGCTGAGAAAACGCGTTTATTTCGGGCTGAAAAACACGTTTTGAAAACTGTGCTGTTCCTGCCCTATAAGTTACATGGTGCTGACCAAAGTTGCCAAAACGTGTTTATTTCTGCTGTAAAACACGTTTTGACAATTTCAGCACACTGGGGTTAAGGGCTGACTCAGTGTGCTCTTCTGAGACAGGCAGTTACACTGTGATTCTAAGGGCTGAGAAAACGCGTTTATTTCGGGCTGAAAAACACGTTTTGAAAACTGTGCTGTTCCTGCCCTATAAGTTACATGGTGGTGACCAAAGTTGCCAAAACGTGTTTATTTCTGCTGTAAAACACGTTTTGACAATTTCAGCACACTGGGGTTAAGGGCTGACTCACTGTGCTCTTCTGAGACAGGCAGTTACACTGCGATTCTAAGAGCTGAGAAAACGCGTTTATTTCGGGCTGAAAAACACGTTTTGAAAACTGTGCTGTTCATGCCATATAACTTACATGGTGGTGACCAAAGTTGCCAAAACGTGTTTATTTCTGCTGTAAAACACGTTTTGACAATTTCAGCACACTGGGGTTAAGGGCTGACTCACTGTGCTCTTCTGAGACAGGCAGTTACACTGTGATTCTAAGGGCAGAGAAAACGCGTTTATTTCGGGCTGAAAAACACGTTTTGAAAACTGTGCTGTTCCTGCCATATAACTTACCTGGTGGTGACCAAAGTTGCCAAAACGTGTTTATTTCTGCTGAAAAACACGTTTTGACAATTTCAGCACACTGGGGTTAAGGGCTGACTCACTGTGCTCTTCTGAGACAGGCAGTTACACTGTGATTCTAAGGGCTGAGAAAACGCGTTTATTTCGGGCTGAAAAACACGTTTTGAAAACTGTGCTGTTCCTGCCATATAACTTACATGGTGGTGACCAAAGTTGCCAAAACGTGTTTATTTCTGCTGAAAAACACGTTTTGACAATTTCAGCACACTGGGGTTAAGGGCTCACTCAGTGTGCTCTTCTGAGCCAGGCAGTTACACTGTGATTCTAAGGGCTGAGAAAACGCGTTTATTTCGGGCTGTAAAACACGTTTTGAAAACTGTGCTGTTCCTGCCCTATAAGTTACATGGTGCTGACCAAAGTTGCCAAAACGTGTTTATTTCTGCTGTAAAACACGTTTTGACAATTTCAGCACACTGGGGTTAAGGGCTGACTCAGTGTGCTCTTCTGAGACAGGCAGTTACACTGCGATTCTAAGAGCTGAGAAAACGCGTTTATTTCGGGCTGAAAAACACGTTTTGAAAACTGTGCTGTTCCTGCCATATAACTTACATGGTGGTGACCAAAGTTGCCAAAACGTGTTTATTTCTGCTGAAAAATACGTTTTGACAATTTCAGCACACTGGGGTTAAGGGCTGACTCAGTTTGCTCTTCTGAGCCAGGCATTTACACTGTGATTCTAAGGGCTGAGAAAACGCGTTTATTTCGGGCTGAAAAACACGTTTTGAAAACTGTGCTGTTCCTGCCCTATAACTTACATGGTGGTGACCAAAGTTGCCAAAACGTGTTTATTTCTGCTGTAAAACACGTTTAGACAATTTCAGCACACTGGGGTTAAGGGCTGACTCAGTGTGCTCTTCTGAGCCAGGCAGTTACACTGTGATTCTAAGGGCTGAGAAAACGCGTTTATTTTGGGCTGAAAAACACGTTTTGAAAACTGTGCTGTTCCTGCCCTATAACTTACATGGTGGTGACCAAAGTTGCCAAAACGTGTTTATTTCTGCTGAAAAACACGTTTTGACAATTTCAGCACACTGGGGTTAAGGGCTGACTCAGTTTGCTCTTCTGAGCCAGGCAGTTACACTGTGATTCTAAGGGCTGAGAAAACGCGTTTATTTCGGGCTGAAAAACACGTTTTGAAAACTGTGCTGTTCCTGCCCTATAACTTACATGGTGGTGACCAAAGTTGCCAAAACGTGTTTATTTCTGCTGAAAAACACGTTTTGACAATTTCAGCACACTGGGGTTAAGGGCTGACTCAGTTTGCTCTTCTGAGCCAGGCAGTTACACTGTGATTCTAAGGGCTGAGAAAACGCGTTTATTTCGGGCTGAAAAACACGTTTTGAAAACTGTGCTGTTCCTGCCCTATAACTTACATGGTGGTGACCAAAGTTGCCAAAACGTGTTTATTTCTGCTGTAAAACACGTTTTGACAATTTCAGCACACTGGGGTTAAGGGCTGACTCAGTGTGCTCTTCTGAGCCAGGCAGTTACACTGTGATTCTAAGGGCTGAGAAAACGCGTTTATTTCGAGCTGAAAAACACGTTTTGAAAACTGTGCTGTTCCTGCCATATAACTTACATGGTGGTGACCAAAGTTGCCAAAACGTGTTTATTTCTGCTGAAAAACACGTTTTGACAATTTCAGCACACTGGGGTTAAGGGCTGACTCACTGTGCTCTTCTGAGACAGGCAGTTACACTGTGATTCTAAGGGCAGAGAAAACGCGTTTATTTCGGGCTGAAAAACACGTTTTGAAAACTGTGCTGTTCCTGCCATATAACTTACCTGGTGGTGACCAAAGTTGCCAAAACGTGTTTATTTCTGCTGAAAAACACGTTTTGACAATTTCAGCACACTGGGGTTAAGGGCTGACTCACTGTGCTCTTCTGAGACAGGCAGTTACACTGTGATTCTAAGGGCTGAGAAAACGCGTTTATTTCGGGCTGAAAAACACGTTTTGAAAACTGTGCTGTTCCTGCCATATAACTTACATGGTGGTGACCAAAGTTGCCAAAACGTGTTTATTTCTGCTGAAAAACACGTTTTGACAATTTCAGCACACTGGGGTTAAGGGCTGACTCAGTTTGCTCTTCTGAGCCAGGCAGTTACACTGTGATTCTAAGGGCTGAGAAAACGCGTTTATTTCGGGCTGAAAAACACGTTTTGAAAACTGTGCTGTTCCTGCCCTATAACTTACATGGTGGTGACCAAAGTTGCCAAAACGTGTTTATTTCTGCTGTAAAACACGTTTAGACAATTTCAGCACACTGGGGTTAAGGGCTGACTCAGTGTGCTCTTCTGAGCCAGGCAGTTACACTGTGATTCTGAGGGCTGAGAAAACGCGTTTATTTCGGGCTGAAAAACACGTTTTGAAAACTGTGCTGTTCCTGCCCTATAACTTACATGGTGGTGACCAAAGTTGCCAAAACGTGTTTATTTCTGCTGAAAAACACGTTTTGACAATTTCAGCACACTGGGGTTAAGGGCTGACTCAGTTTGCTCTTCTGAGCCAGGCATTTACACTGTGATTCTAAGGGCTGAGAAAACGCGTTTATTTCGGGCTGAAAAACACGTTTTGAAAACTGTGCTGTTCCTGCCCTATAACTTACATGGTGGTGACCAAAGTTGCCAAAACGTGTTTATTTCTGCTGTAAAACACGTTTTGACAATTTCAGCACACTGGGGTTAAGGGCTGACTCAGTGTGCTCTTCTGAGCCAGGCAGTTACACTGTGATTCTAAGGGCTGAGAAAACGCGTTTATTTCGGGCTGAAAAACACGTTTTGAAAACTGTGCTGTTCCTGCCCTATAACTTACATGGTGGTGACCAAAGTTGCCAAAACGTGTTTATTTCTGCTGAAAAACACGTTTTGACAATTTCAGCACACTGGGGTTAAGGGCTGACTCAGTTTGCTCTTCTGAGCCAGGCAGTTACACTGTGATTCTAAGGGCTGAGAAAACGCGTTTATTTCGGGCTGAAAAACACGTTTTGAAAACTGTGCTGTTCCTGCCCTATAACTTACATGGTGGTGACCAAAGTTGCCAAAACGTGTTTATTTCTGCTGAAAAACACGTTTTGACAATTTCAGCACACTGGGGTTAAGGGCTGACTCAGTTTGCTCTTCTGAGCCAGGCAGTTACACTGTGATTCTAAGGGCTGAGAAAACGCGTTTATTTCGGGCTGAAAAACACGTTTTGAAAACTGTGCTGTTCCTGCCCTATAACTTACATGGTGGTGACCAAAGTTGCCAAAACGTGTTTATTTCTGCTGTAAAACACGTTTTGACAATTTCAGCACACTGGGGTTAAGGGCTGACTCAGTTTGCTCTTCTGAGACAGGCAGTTACACTGTGATTCTAAGGGCTGAGAAAACGCGTTTATTTCGGGCTGAAAAACACGTTTTGAAAACTGTGCTGTTCCTGCCCTATAACTTACATGGTGGTGACCAAAGTTGCCAAAACGTGTTTATTTCTGCTGAAAAACACGTTTTGACAATTTCAGCACACTGGGGTTAAGGGCTGACTCAGTGTGCTCTTCTGAGACAGGCAGTTACACTGCGTTTCTAAGAGCTGAGAAAACGCGTTTATTTCGGGCTGAAAAACACGTTTTGAAAACTGTGCTGTTCCTGCCCTATAACTTACATGGTGGTGACCAAAGTTGCCAAAACGTGTTTATTTCTGCTGAAAAACACGTTTTGACAATTTCAGCACACTGGGGTTAAGGGCTGACTCAGTGTGCTCTTCTGAGACAGGCAGTTACACTGCGATTCTAAGAGCTGAGAAAACGCGTTTATTTCGGGCTGAAAAACACGTTTTGAAAACTGTGCTGTTCCTGCCCTATAACTTACATGGTGGTGACCAAAGTTGCCAAAACGTGTTTATTTCTGCTGAAAAACACGTTTTGACAATTTCAGCACACTGGGGTTAAGGGCTGATTCAGTTTGCTCTTCTGAGCCAGGCAGTTACACTGTGATTCTAAGGGCTGAGAAAACGCGTTTATTTCGGGCTGAAAAACACGTTTTGAAAACTGTGCTGTTTATGCCCTATAACTTACATGGTGGTGACCAAAGTTGCCAAAACGTGTTTATTTCTGCTGTAAAACACGTTTTGACAATTTCAGCACACTGGGGTTAAGGGCTGACTCACTGTGCTCTTCTGAGACAGGCAGTTACACTGCGATTCTAAGAGCTGAGAAAACGCGTTTATTTCGGGCTGAAAAACACGTTTTGAAAACTGTGCTGTTCCTGCCATATAACTTACATGGTGGTGACCAAAGTTGCCAAAACGTGTTTATTTCTGCTGAAAAACACGTTTTGACAATTTCAGCACACTGGGGTTAAGGGCTGACTCACTGTGCTCTTCTGAGACAGGCAGTTACACTGTGATTCTAAGGGCTGAGAAAACGCGTTTATTTCGGGCTGAAAAACACGTTTTGAAAACTGTGCTGTTCCTGCCCTATAAGTTACATGGTGCTGACCAAAGTTGCCAAAACGTGTTTATTTCTGCTGTAAAACACGTTTTGACAATTTCAGCACACTGGGGTTAAGGGCTGACTCAGTGTGCTCTTCTGAGACAGGCAGTTACACTGCGATTCTAAGAGCTGAGAAAACGCGTTTATTTCGGGCTGAAAAACACGTTTTGAAAACTGTGCTGTTCCTGCCATATAACTTACCTGGTGGTGACCAAAGTTGCCAAAACGTGTTTATTTCTGCTGAAAAACACGTTTTGACAATTTCAGCACACTGGGGTTAAGGGCTGACTCAGTGTGCTCTTCTGAGACAGGCAGTTACACTGCGATTCTAAGAGCTGAGAAAACGCGTTTATTTCGGGCTGAAAAACACGTTTTGAAAACTGTGCTGTTCCTGCCCTATAAGTTACATGGTGCTGACCAAAGTTGCCAAAACGTGTTTATTTCTGCTGTAAAACACGTTTTGACAATTTCAGCACACTGGGGTTAAGGGCTGACTCACTGTGCTCTTCTGAGACAGGCAGTTACACTGTGATTCTAAGGGCTGAGAAAACGCGTTTATTTCGGGCTGAAAAACACGTTTTGAAAACTGTGCTGTTCCTGCCCTATAAGTTACATGGTGCTGACCAAAGTTGCCAAAACGTGTTTATTTCTGCTGTAAAACACGTTTTGACAATTTCAGCACACTGGGGTTAAGGGCTGACTCAGTGTGCTCTTCTGAGACAGGCAGTTACACTGCGATTCTAAGAGCTGAGAAAACGCGTTTATTTCGGGCTGAAAAACACGTTTTGAAAACTGTGCTGTTCCTGCCATATAACTTACCTGGTGGTGACCAAAGTTGCCAAAACGTGTTTATTTCTGCTGAAAAACACGTTTTGACAATTTCAGCACAGTGGGGTTAAGGGCTGACTCACTGTGCTCTTCTGAGACAGGCAGTTACACTGTGATTCTAAGGGCAGAGAAAACGCGTTTATTTCGGGCTGAAAAACACGTTTTGAAAACTGTGCTGTTCCTGCCATATAACTTACGTGGTGGTGACCAAAGTTGCCAAAACGTGTTTATTTCTGCTGAAAAACACGTTTTGACAATTTCAGCAAACTGGGGTTAAGGGCTGACTCACTGTGCTCTTCTGAGACAGGCAGTTACACTGCGATTCTAAGAGCTGAGAAAACGCGTTTATTTCGGGCTGAAAAACACGTTTTGAAAACTGTGCTGTTCCTGCCCTATAACTTACATGGTGGTGACCAAAGTTGCCAAAACGTGTTTATTTCTGCTGAAAAACACGTTTTGACAATTTCAGCACACTGGGGTTAAGGGCTGACTCAGTTTGCTCTTCTGAGCCAGGCATTTACACTGTGATTCTAAGGGCTGAGAAAACGCGTTTATTTCGGGCTGAAAAACACGTTTTGAAAACTGTGCTGTTCCTGCCCTATAACTTACATGGTGGTGACCAAAGTTGCCAAAACGTGTTTATTTCTGCTGTAAAACACGTTTTGACAATTTCAGCACACTGGGGTTAAGGGCTGACTCAGTGTGCTCTTCTGAGCCAGGCAGTTACACTGTGATTCTAAGGGCTGAGAAAACGCGTTTATTTCGGGCTGAAAAACACGTTTTGAAAACTGTGCTGTTCCTGCCCTATAACTTACATGGTGGTGACCAAAGTTGCCAAAACGTGTTTATTTCTGCTGAAAAACACGTTTTGACAATTTCAGCACACTGGGGTTAAGGGCTGACTCAGTTTGCTCTTCTGAGCCAGGCAGTTACACTGTGATTCTAAGGGCTGAGAAAACGCGTTTATTTCGGGCTGAAAAACACGTTTTGAAAACTGTGCTGTTCCTGCCCTATAACTTACATGGTGGTGACCAAAGTTGCCAAAACGTGTTTATTTCTGCTGAAAAACACGTTTTGACAATTTCAGCACACTGGGGTTAAGGGCTGACTCAGTTTGCTCTTCTGAGCCAGGCAGTTACACTGTGATTCTAAGGGCTGAGAAAACGCGTTTATTTCGGGCTGAAAAACACGTTTTGAAAACTGTGCTGTTCCTGCCCTATAACTTACATGGTGGTGACCAAAGTTGCCAAAACGTGTTTATTTCTGCTGTAAAACACGTTTTGACAATTTCAGCACACTGGGGTTAAGGGCTGACTCAGTTTGCTCTTCTGAGACAGGCAGTTACACTGTGATTCTAAGGGCTGAGAAAACGCGTTTATTTCGGGCTGAAAAACACGTTTTGAAAACTGTGCTGTTCCTGCCCTATAACTTACATGGTGGTGACCAAAGTTGCCAAAACGTGTTTATTTCTGCTGAAAAACACGTTTTGACAATTTCAGCACACTGGGGTTAAGGGCTGACTCAGTGTGCTCTTCTGAGACAGGCAGTTACACTGCGTTTCTAAGAGCTGAGAAAACGCGTTTATTTCGGGCTGAAAAACACGTTTTGAAAACTGTGCTGTTCCTGCCCTATAACTTACATGGTGGTGACCAAAGTTGCCAAAACGTGTTTATTTCTGCTGAAAAACACGTTTTGACAATTTCAGCACACTGGGGTTAAGGGCTGACTCAGTGTGCTCTTCTGAGACAGGCAGTTACACTGCGATTCTAAGAGCTGAGAAAACGCGTTTATTTCGGGCTGAAAAACACGTTTTGAAAACTGTGCTGTTCCTGCCCTATAACTTACATGGTGGTGACCAAAGTTGCCAAAACGTGTTTATTTCTGCTGAAAAACACGTTTTGACAATTTCAGCACACTGGGGTTAAGGGCTGATTCAGTTTGCTCTTCTGAGCCAGGCAGTTACACTGTGATTCTAAGGGCTGAGAAAACGCGTTTATTTCGGGCTGAAAAACACGTTTTGAAAACTGTGCTGTTTATGCCCTATAACTTACATGGTGGTGACCAAAGTTGCCAAAACGTGTTTATTTCTGCTGTAAAACACGTTTTGACAATTTCAGCACACTGGGGTTAAGGGCTGACTCACTGTGCTCTTCTGAGACAGGCAGTTACACTGCGATTCTAAGAGCTGAGAAAACGCGTTTATTTCGGGCTGAAAAACACGTTTTGAAAACTGTGCTGTTCCTGCCATATAACTTACATGGTGGTGACCAAAGTTGCCAAAACGTGTTTATTTCTGCTGAAAAACACGTTTTGACAATTTCAGCACACTGGGGTTAAGGGCTGACTCACTGTGCTCTTCTGAGACAGGCAGTTACACTGTGATTCTAAGGGCTGAGAAAACGCGTTTATTTCGGGCTGAAAAACACGTTTTGAAAACTGTGCTGTTCCTGCCCTATAAGTTACATGGTGCTGACCAAAGTTGCCAAAACGTGTTTATTTCTGCTGTAAAACACGTTTTGACAATTTCAGCACACTGGGGTTAAGGGCTGACTCAGTGTGCTCTTCTGAGACAGGCAGTTACACTGCGATTCTAAGAGCTGAGAAAACGCGTTTATTTCGGGCTGAAAAACACGTTTTGAAAACTGTGCTGTTCCTGCCATATAACTTACCTGGTGGTGACCAAAGTTGCCAAAACGTGTTTATTTCTGCTGAAAAACACGTTTTGACAATTTCAGCACACTGGGGTTAAGGGCTGACTCAGTGTGCTCTTCTGAGACAGGCAGTTACACTGCGATTCTAAGAGCTGAGAAAACGCGTTTATTTCGGGCTGAAAAACACGTTTTGAAAACTGTGCTGTTCCTGCCCTATAAGTTACATGGTGCTGACCAAAGTTGCCAAAACGTGTTTATTTCTGCTGTAAAACACGTTTTGACAATTTCAGCACACTGGGGTTAAGGGCTGACTCACTGTGCTCTTCTGAGACAGGCAGTTACACTGTGATTCTAAGGGCTGAGAAAACGCGTTTATTTCGGGCTGAAAAACACGTTTTGAAAACTGTGCTGTTCCTGCCCTATAAGTTACATGGTGCTGACCAAAGTTGCCAAAACGTGTTTATTTCTGCTGTAAAACACGTTTTGACAATTTCAGCACACTGGGGTTAAGGGCTGACTCAGTGTGCTCTTCTGAGACAGGCAGTTACACTGCGATTCTAAGAGCTGAGAAAACGCGTTTATTTCGGGCTGAAAAACACGTTTTGAAAACTGTGCTGTTCCTGCCATATAACTTACCTGGTGGTGACCAAAGTTGCCAAAACGTGTTTATTTCTGCTGAAAAACACGTTTTGACAATTTCAGCACAGTGGGGTTAAGGGCTGACTCACTGTGCTCTTCTGAGACAGGCAGTTACACTGTGATTCTAAGGGCAGAGAAAACGCGTTTATTTCGGGCTGAAAAACACGTTTTGAAAACTGTGCTGTTCCTGCCATATAACTTACGTGGTGGTGACCAAAGTTGCCAAAACGTGTTTATTTCTGCTGAAAAACACGTTTTGACAATTTCAGCAAACTGGGGTTAAGGGCTGACTCACTGTGCTCTTCTGAGACAGGCAGTTACACTGCGATTCTAAGAGCTGAGAAAACGCGTTTATTTCGGGCTGAAAAACACGTTTTGAAAACTGTGCTGTTCCTGCCCTATAACTTACATGGTGGTGACCAAAGTTGCCAAAACGTGTTTATTTCTGCTGAAAAACACGTTTTTACAATTTCAGCACACTGGGGTTAAGGGCTGACTCAGTTTGCTCTTCTGAGCCAGGCAGTTACACTGTGATTCTAAGGGCTGAGAAAACGCGTTTATTTCGGGCTGAAAAACACGTTTTGAAAACTGTGCTGTTTATGCCCTATAACTTACATGGTGGTGACCAAAGTTGCCAAAACGTGTTTATTTCTGCTGAAAAACACGTTTTGACAATTTCAGCACACTGGGGTTAAGGGCTGACTCAGTGTGCTCTTCTGAGACAGGCAGTTACACTGCGATTCTAAGAGATGAGAAAACGCGTTTATTTCGGGCTGAAAAACACGTTTTGAAAACTGTGCTGTTCCTGCCCTATAACTTACATGGTGGTGACCAAAGTTGCCAAAACGTGTTTATTTCTGCTGAAAAACACGTTTTGACAATTTCAGCACACTGGGGTTAAGGGCTGACTCAGTGTGCTCTTCTGAGACAGGCAGTTACACTGCGATTCTAAGAGCTGAGAAAACGCGTTTATTTCGGGCTGAAAAACACGTTTTGAAAACTGTGCTGTTCCTGCCCTATAACTTACATGGTGGTGACCAAAGTTGCCAAAACGTGTTTATTTCTGCTGAAAAACACGTTTTGACAATTTCAGCACACTGGGGTTAAGGGCTGACTCAGTGTGCTCTTCTGAGCCAGGCAGTTACACTGTGATTCTAAGGGCTGAGAAAACGCGTTTATTTCGGGCTGAAAAACACGTTTTGAAAACTGTGCTGTTCCTGCCCTATAAGTTACATGGTGCTGACCAAAGTTGCCAAAACGTGTTTATTTCTGCTGTAAAACACGTTTTGACAATTTCAGCACACTGGGGTTAAGGGCTGACTCAGTGTGCTCTTCTGAGACAGGCAGTTACACTGTGATTCTAAGGGCTGAGAAAACGCGTTTATTTCGGGCTGAAAAACACGTTTTGAAAACTGTGCTGTTCCTGCCATATAACTTACGTGGTGGTGACCAAAGTTGCCAAAACGTGTTTATTTCTGCTGAAAAACACGTTTTGACAATTTCAGCAAACTGGGGTTAAGGGCTGACTCACTGTGCTCTTCTGAGACAGGCAGTTACACTGCGATTCTAAGAGCTGAGAAAACGCGTTTATTTCGGGCTGAAAAACACGTTTTGAAAACTGTGCTGTTCCTGCCCTATAACTTACATGGTGGTGACCAAAGTTGCCAAAACGTGTTTATTTCTGCTGAAAAACACGTTTTTACAATTTCAGCACACTGGGGTTAAGGGCTGACTCAGTTTGCTCTTCTGAGCCAGGCAGTTACACTGTGATTCTAAGGGCTGAGAAAACGCGTTTATTTCGGGCTGAAAAACACGTTTTGAAAACTGTGCTGTTTATGCCCTATAACTTACATGGTGGTGACCAAAGTTGCCAAAACGTGTTTATTTCTGCTGTAAAACACGTTTTGACAATTTCAGCACACTGGGGTTAAGGGCTGACTCAGTGTGCTCTTCTGAGACAGGCAGTTACACTGCGATTCTAAGAGATGAGAAAACGCGTTTATTTCGGGCTGAAAAACACGTTTTGAAAACTGTGCTGTTCCTGCCCTATAACTTACATGGTGGTGACCAAAGTTGCCAAAACGTGTTTATTTCTGCTGAAAAACACGTTTTGACAATTTCAGCACACTGGGGTTAAGGGCTGACTCAGTGTGCTCTTCTGAGACAGGCAGTTACACTGCGATTCTAAGAGCTGAGAAAACGCGTTTATTTCGGGCTGAAAAACACGTTTTGAAAACTGTGCTGTTCCTGCCCTATAACTTACATGGTGGTGACCAAAGTTGCCAAAACGTGTTTATTTCTGCTGAAAAACACGTTTTGACAATTTCAGCACACTGGGGTTAAGGGCTGACTCAGTGTGCTCTTCTGAGCCAGGCAGTTACACTGTGATTCTAAGGGCTGAGAAAACGCGTTTATTTCGGGCTGAAAAACACGTTTTGAAAACTGTGCTGTTCCTGCCCTATAAGTTACATGGTGCTGACCAAAGTTGCCAAAACGTGTTTATTTCTGCTGTAAAACACGTTTTGACAATTTCAGCACACTGGGGTTAAGGGCTGACTCAGTGTGCTCTTCTGAGACAGGCAGTTACACTGTGATTCTAAGGGCTGAGAAAACGCGTTTATTTCGGTCTGAAAAACACGTTTTGAAAACTGTGCTGTTCCTGCCCTATAAGTTACATGGTGGTGACCAAAGTTGCCAAAACGTGTTTATTTCTGCTGTAAAACACGTTTTGACAATTTCAGCACACTGGGGTTAAGGGCTGACTCACTGTGCTCTTCTGAGACAGGCAGTTACACTGCGATTCTAAGAGCTGAGAAAACGCGTTTATTTCGGGCTGAAAAACACGTTTTGAAAACTGTGCTGTTCATGCCATATAACTTACATGGTGGTGACCAAAGTTGCCAAAACGTGTTTATTTCTGCTGTAAAACACGTTTTGACAATTTCAGCACACTGGGGTTAAGGGCTGACTCACTGTGCTCTTCTGAGACAGGCAGTTACACTGTGATTCTAAGGGCAGAGAAAACGCGTTTATTTCGGGCTGAAAAACACGTTTTGAAAACTGTGCTGTTCCTGCCATATAACTTACCTGGTGGTGACCAAAGTTGCCAAAACGTGTTTATTTCTGCTGAAAAACACGTTTTGACAATTTCAGCACACTGGGGTTAAGGGCTGACTCACTGTGCTCTTCTGAGACAGGCAGTTACACTGTGATTCTAAGGGCTGAGAAAACGCGTTTATTTCGGGCTGAAAAACACGTTTTGAAAACTGTGCTGTTCCTGCCATATAACTTACATGGTGGTGACCAAAGTTGCCAAAACGTGTTTATTTCTGCTGAAAAACACGTTTTGACAATTTCAGCACACTGGGGTTAAGGGCTGACTCAGTGTGCTCTTCTGAGCCAGGCAGTTACACTGTGATTCTAAGGGCTGAGAAAACGCGTTTATTTCGGGCTGTAAAACACGTTTTGAAAACTGTGCTGTTCCTGCCCTATAAGTTACATGGTGCTGACCAAAGTTGCCAAAACGTGTTTATTTCTGCTGTAAAACACGTTTTGACAATTTCAGCACACTGGGGTTAAGGGCTGACTCAGTGTGCTCTTCTGAGCCAGGCAGTTACACTGTGATTCTAAGGGCTGAGAAAACGCGTTTATTTCGGGCTGTAAAACACGTTTTGAAAACTGTGCTGTTCCTGCCCTATAAGTTACATGGTGCTGACCAAAGTTGCCAAAACGTGTTTATTTCTGCTGTAAAACACGTTTTGACAATTTCAGCACACTGGGGTTAAGGGCTGACTCAGTGTGCTCTTCTGAGCCAGGCAGTTACACTGTGATTCTAAGGGCTGAGAATACGCGTTTATTTCGAGCTGAAAAACACGTTTTGAAAACTGTGCTGTTCCTGCCATATAACTTACATGGTGGTGACCAAAGTTGCCAAAACGTGTTTATTTCTGCTGAAAAACACGTTTTGACAATTTCAGCACACTGGGGTTAAGGGCTGACTCACTGTGCTCTTCTGAGACAGGCAGTTACACTGTGATTCTAAGGGCAGAGAAAACGCGTTTATTTCAGGCTGAAAAACACGTTTTGAAAACTGTGCTGTTCCTGCCATATAACTTACCTGGTGGTGACCAAAGTTGCCAAAACGTGTTTATTTCTGCTGAAAAACACGTTTTGACAATTTCAGCACACTGGGGTTAAGGGCTGACTCACTGTGCTCTTCTGAGACAGGCAGTTACACTGTGATTCTAAGGGCTGAGAAAACGCGTTTATTTCGGGCTGAAAAACACGTTTTGAAAACTGTGCTGTTCCTGCCATATAACTTACATGGTGGTGACCAAAGTTGCCAAAACGTGTTTATTTCTGCTGAAAAACACGTTTTGACAATTTCAGCACACTGGGGTTAAGGGCTGACTCAGTGTGCTCTTCTGAGCCAGGCAGTTACACTGTGATTCTAAGGGCTGAGAAAAAGCGTTTATTTCGGGCTGAAAAACACGTTTTGAAAACTGTGCTGTTCCTGCCCTATAAGTTACATGGTGCTGACCAAAGTTGCCAAAACGTGTTTATTTCTGCTGTAAAACACGTTTTGACAATTTCAGCACACTGGGGTTAAGGACTGACTCAGTGTGCTCTTCTGAGACAGGCAGTTACACTGCGATTCTAAGAGCTGAGAAAACGCGTTTATTTCGGGCTGAAAAACACGTTTTGAAAACTGTGCTGTTCCTGCCATATAACTTACATGGTGGTGACCAAAGTTGCCAAAACGTGTTTATTTCTGCTGAAAAACACGTTTTGACAATTTCAGCACACTGGGGTTAAGGGCTGACTCAGTGTGCTCTTCTGAGACAGGCATTTACACTGCGATTCTAAGAGCTGAGAAAACGCGTTTATTTCGGGCTGAAAAACACGTTTTGAAAACTGTGCTGTTCCTGCCCTATAACTTACATGGTGGTGACCAAAGTTGCCAAAACGTGTTTATTTCTGCTGAAAAACACGTTTTGACAATTTCAGCACACTGGGGTTAAGGGCTGACTCAGTGTGCTCTTCTGAGACAGGCAGTTACACTGCGATTCTAAGAGCTGAGAAAACGCGTTTATTTCGGGCTGAAAAACACGTTTTGAAAACTGTGCTGTTCCTGCCCTATAACTTACATGGTGGTGACCAAAGTTGCCAAAACGTGTTTATTTCTGCTGAAAAACACGTTTTGACAATTTCAGCACACTGGGGTTAAGGGCTGACTCAGTTTGCTCTTCTGAGCCAGGCAGTTACACTGTGATTCTAAGGGCTGAGAAAACGCGTTTATTTCGGGCTGAAAAACACGTTTTGAAAACTGTGCTGTTTATGCCCTATAACTTACATGGTGGTGACCAAAGTTGCCAAAACGTGTTTATTTCTGCTGTAAAACACGTTTTGACAATTTCAGCACACTGGGGTTAAGGGCTGACTCAGTGTGCTCTTCTGAGACAGGCAGTTACACTGCGATTCTAAGAGCTGAGAAAACGCGTTTATTTCGGGCTGAAAAACACGTTTTGAAAACTGTGCTGTTCCTGCCCTATAACTTACATGGTGGTGACCAAAGTTGCCAAAACGTGTTTATTTCTGCTGAAAAACACGTTTTGACAATTTCAGCACACTGGGGTTAAGGGCTGACTCAGTGTGCTCTTCTGAGACAGGCAGTTACACTGCGATTCTAAGAGCTGAGAAAACGCGTTTATTTCGGGCTGAAAAACACGTTTTGAAAACTGTGCTGTTCCTGCCCTATAACTTACATGGTGGTGACCAAAGTTGCCAAAACGTGTTTATTTCTGCTGAAAAACACGTTTTGACAATTTCAGCACACTGGGGTTAAGGGCTGACTCAGTGTGCTCTTCTGAGACAGGCAGTTACACTGCGATTCTAAGAGCTGAGAAAACGCGTTTATTTCGGGCTGAAAAACACGTTTTGAAAACTGTGCTGTTCCTGCCCTATAACTTACATGGTGGTGACCAAAGTTGCCAAAACGTGTTTATTTCTGCTGAAAAACACGTTTTGACAATTTCAGCACACTGGGGTTAAGGGCTGACTCAGTGTGCTCTTCTGAGACAGGCAGTTACACTGCGATTCTAAGAGCTGAGAAAACGCGTTTATTTCGGGCTGAAAAACACGTTTTGAAAACTGTGCTGTTCCTGCCCTATAACTTACATGGTGGTGACCAAAGTTGCCAAAACGTGTTTATTTCTGCTGAAAAACACGTTTTGACAATTTCAGCACACTGGGGTTAAGGGCTGACTCAGTGTGCTCTTCTGAGACAGGCAGTTACACTGCGATTCTAAGAGCTGAGAAAACGCGTTTATTTCGGGCTGAAAAACACGTTTTGAAAACTGTGCTGTTCCTGCCCTATAACTTACATGGTGGTGACCAAAGTTGCCAAAACGTGTTTATTTCTGCTGTAAAACACGTTTTGACAATTTCAGCACACTGGGGTTAAGGGCTGACTCAGTGTGCTCTTCTGAGACAGGCAGTTACACTGCGATTCTAAGAGCTGAGAAAACGCGTTTATTTCGGGCTGAAAAACACGTTTTGAAAACTGTGCTGTTCCTGCCCTATAACTTACATGGTGGTGACCAAAGTTGCCAAAACGTGTTTATTTCTGCTGAAAAACACGTTTTGACAATTTCAGCACACTGGGGTTAAGGGCTGACTCAGTTTGCTCTTCTGAGCCAGGCAGTTACACTGTGATTCTAAGGGCTGAGAAAACGCGTTTATTTCGGGCTGAAAAACACGTTTTGAAAACTGTGCTGTTCCTGCCCTATAACTTACATGGTGGTGACCAAAGTTGCCAAAACGTGTTTATTTCTGCTGAAAAACACGTTTTGACAATTTCAGCACACTGGGGTTAAGGGCTGACTCAGTTTGCTCTTCTGAGCCAGGCAGTTACACTGTGATTCTAAGGGCTGAGAAAACGCGTTTATTTCGGGCTGAAAAACACGTTTTGAAAACTGTGCTGTTCCTGCCCTATAACTTACATGGTGGTGACCAAAGTTGCCAAAACGTGTTTATTTCTGCTGTAAAACACGTTTTGACAATTTCAGCACACTGGGGTTAAGGGCTGACTCAGTGTGCTCTTCTGAGACAGGCAGTTACACTGCGATTCTAAGAGCTGAGAAAACGCGTTTATTTCGGGCTGAAAAACACGTTTTGAAAACTGTGCTGTTCCTGCCCTATAAGTTACATGGTGCTGACCAAAGTTGCCAAAACGTGTTTATTTCTGCTGTAAAACACGTTTTGACAATTTCAGCACACTGGGGTTAAGGGCTGACTCACTGTGCTCTTCTGAGACAGGCAGTTACACTGTGATTCTAAGGGCTGAGAAAACGCGTTTATTTCGGGCTGAAAAACACGTTTTGAAAACTGTGCTGTTCCTGCCCTATAAGTTACATGGTGCTGACCAAAGTTGCCAAAACGTGTTTATTTCTGCTGTAAAACACGTTTTGACAATTTCAGCACACTGGGGTTAAGGGCTGACTCAGTGTGCTCTTCTGAGACAGGCAGTTACACTGCGATTCTAAGAGCTGAGAAAACGCGTTTATTTCGGGCTGAAAAACACGTTTTGAAAACTGTGCTGTTCCTGCCATATAACTTACCTGGTGGTGACCAAAGTTGCCAAAACGTGTTTATTTCTGCTGAAAAACACGTTTTGACAATTTCAGCACACTGGGGTTAAGGGCTGACTCACTGTGCTCTTCTGAGACAGGCAGTTACACTGTGATTCTAAGGGCAGAGAAAACGCGTTTATTTCGGGCTGAAAAACACGTTTTGAAAACTGTGCTGTTCCTGCCATATAACTTACCTGGTGGTGACCAAAGTTGCCAAAACGTGTTTATTTCTGCTGAAAAACACGTTTTGACAATTTCAGCAAACTGGGGTTAAGGGCTGACTCACTGTGCTCTTCTGAGACAGGCAGTTACACCGTGATTCTAAGGGCTGAGAAAACGCGTTTATTTCGGGCTGAAAAACACGTTTTGAAAACTGTGCTGTTCCTGCCATATAACTTACATGGTGGTGACCAAAGTTGCCAAAACGTGTTTATTTCTGCTGAAAAACACGTTTTGACAATTTCAGCACACTGGGGTTAAGGGCTGACTCAGTGTGCTCTTCTGAGCCAGGCAGTTACACTGTGATTCTAAGGGCTGAGAAAACGCGTTTATTTCGGGCTGAAAAACACGTTTTGAAAACTGTGCTGTTCCTGCCCTATAAGTTACATGGTGCTGACCAAAGTTGCCAAAACGTGTTTATTTCTGCTGTAAAACATGTTTTGACAATTTCAGCACACTGGGGTTAAGGGCTGACTCAGTGTGCTCTTCTGAGACAGGCAGTTACACTGCGATTCTAAGAGCTGAGAAAACGCGTTTATTTCGGGCTGAAAAACACGTTTTGAAAACTGTGCTGTTCCTGCCATATAACTTACATGGTGGTGACCAAAGTTGCCAAAACGTGTTTATTTCTGCTGAAAAACACGTTTTGACAATTTCAGCACACTGGGGTTAAGGGCTGACTCACTGTGCTCTTCTGAGACAGGCAGTTACACTGTGATTCTAAGGGCAGAGAAAACGCGTTTATTTCGGGCTGAAAAACACGTTTTGAAAACTGTGCTGTTCCTGCCATATAACTTACCTGGTGGTGACCAAAGTTGCCAAAACGTGTTTATTTCTGCTGAAAAACACGTTTTGACAATTTCAGCAAACTGGGGTTAAGGGCTGACTCACTGTGCTCTTCTGAGACAGGCAGTTACACCGTGATTCTAAGGGCTGAGAAAACGCGTGTATTTCGGGCTGAAAAACACGTTTTGAAAACTGTGCTGTTCCTGCCATATAACTTACATGGTGGTGACCAAAGTTGCCAAAACGTGTTTATTTCTGCTGAAAAACACGTTTTGACAATTTCAGCACACTGGGGTTAAGGGCTGACTCAGTGTGCTCTTCTGAGCCAGGCAGTTACACTGTGATTCTAAGGGCTGAGAAAACGCGTTTATTTCGGGCTGAAAAACACGTTTTGAAAACTGTGCTGTTCCTGCCCTATAAGTTACATGGTGCTGACCAAAGTTGCCAAAACGTGTTTATTTCTGCTGTAAAACACGTTTTGACAATTTCAGCACACTGGGGTTAAGGGCTGACTCAGTGTGCTCTTCTGAGACAGGCAGTTACACTGCGATTCTAAGAGCTGAGAAAACGCGTTTATTTCGGGCTGAAAAACACGTTTTGAAAACTGTGCTGTTCCTGCCATATAACTTACATGGTGGTGACCAAAGTTGCCAAAACGTGTTTATTTCTGCTGAAAAACACGTTTTGACAATTTCAGCACACTGGGGTTAAGGGCTGACTCAGTTTGCTCTTCTGAGCCAGGCAGTTACACTGTGATTCTAAGGGCTGAGAAAACGCGTTTATTTCGGGCTGAAAAACACGTTTTGAAAACTGTGCTGTTCCTGCCCTATAACTTACATGGTGGTGACCAAAGTTGCCAAAACGTGTTTATTTCTGCTGAAAAACACGTTTTGACAATTTCAGCACACTGGGGTTAAGGGCTGACTCAGTTTGCTCTTCTGAGCCAGGCAGTTACACTGTGATTCTAAGGGCTGAGAAAACGCGTTTATTTCGGGCTGAAAAACACGTTTTGAAAACTGTGCTGTTCCTGCCCTATAACTTACATGGTGGTGACCAAAGTTGCCAAAACGTGTTTATTTCTGCTGTAAAACACGTTTTGACAATTTCAGCACACTGGGGTTAAGGGCTGACTCAGTGTGCTCTTCTGAGTCAGGCAGTTACACTGTGATTCTAAGGGCTGAGAAAACGCGTTTATTTCGAGCTTAAAAACACGTTTTGAAAACTGTGCTGTTCCTGCCATATAACTTACATGGTGGTGACCAAAGTTGCCAAAACGTGTTTATTTCTGCTGAAAAACACGTTTTGACAATTTCAGCACACTGGGGTTAAGGGCTGACTCAGTGTGCTCTTCTGAGCCAGGCAGTTACACTGTGATTCTAAGGGCTGAGAAAACGCGTTTATTTCGGGCTGTAAAACACGTTTTGAAAACTGTGCTGTTCCTGCCCTATAAGTTACATGGTGCTGACCAAAGTTGCCAAAACGTGTTTATTTCTGCTGTAAAACACGTTTTGACAATTTCAGCACACTGGGGTTAAGGGCTGACTCAGTGTGCTCTTCTGAGCCAGGCAGTTACACTGTGATTCTAAGGGCTGAGAAAACGCGTTTATTTCGGGCTGTAAAACACGTTTTGAAAACTGTGCTGTTCCTGCCCTATAAGTTACATGGTGCTGACCAAAGTTGCCAAAACGTGTTTATTTCTGCTGTAAAACACGTTTTGACAATTTCAGCACACTGGGGTTAAGGGCTGACTCAGTGTGCTCTTCTGAGCCAGGCAGTTACACTGTGATTCTAAGGGCTGAGAATACGCGTTTATTTCGAGCTGAAAAACACGTTTTGAAAACTGTGCTGTTCCTGCCATATAACTTACATGGTGGTGACCAAAGTTGCCAAAACGTGTTTATTTCTGCTGAAAAACACGTTTTGACAATTTCAGCACACTGGGGTTAAGGGCTGACTCACTGTGCTCTTCTGAGACAGGCAGTTACACTGTGATTCTAAGGGCAGAGAAAACGCGTTTATTTCAGGCTGAAAAACACGTTTTGAAAACTGTGCTGTTCCTGCCATATAACTTACCTGGTGGTGACCAAAGTTGCCAAAACGTGTTTATTTCTGCTGAAAAACACGTTTTGACAATTTCAGCACACTGGGGTTAAGGGCTGACTCACTGTGCTCTTCTGAGACAGGCAGTTACACTGTGATTCTAAGGGCTGAGAAAACGCGTTTATTTCGGGCTGAAAAACACGTTTTGAAAACTGTGCTGTTCCTGCCATATAACTTACATGGTGGTGACCAAAGTTGCCAAAACGTGTTTATTTCTGCTGAAAAACACGTTTTGACAATTTCAGCACACTGGGGTTAAGGGCTGACTCAGTGTGCTCTTCTGAGCCAGGCAGTTACACTGTGATTCTAAGGGCTGAGAAAAAGCGTTTATTTCGGGCTGAAAAACACGTTTTGAAAACTGTGCTGTTCCTGCCCTATAAGTTACATGGTGCTGACCAAAGTTGCCAAAACGTGTTTATTTCTGCTGTAAAACACGTTTTGACAATTTCAGCACACTGGGGTTAAGGACTGACTCAGTGTGCTCTTCTGAGACAGGCAGTTACACTGCGATTCTAAGAGCTGAGAAAACGCGTTTATTTCGGGCTGAAAAACACGTTTTGAAAACTGTGCTGTTCCTGCCATATAACTTACATGGTGGTGACCAAAGTTGCCAAAACGTGTTTATTTCTGCTGAAAAACACGTTTTGACAATTTCAGCACACTGGGGTTAAGGGCTGACTCAGTGTGCTCTTCTGAGACAGGCATTTACACTGCGATTCTAAGAGCTGAGAAAACGCGTTTATTTCGGGCTGAAAAACACGTTTTGAAAACTGTGCTGTTCCTGCCCTATAACTTACATGGTGGTGACCAAAGTTGCCAAAACGTGTTTATTTCTGCTGAAAAACACGTTTTGACAATTTCAGCACACTGGGGTTAAGGGCTGACTCAGTGTGCTCTTCTGAGACAGGCAGTTACACTGCGATTCTAAGAGCTGAGAAAACGCGTTTATTTCGGGCTGAAAAACACGTTTTGAAAACTGTGCTGTTCCTGCCCTATAACTTACATGGTGGTGACCAAAGTTGCCAAAACGTGTTTATTTCTGCTGAAAAACACGTTTTGACAATTTCAGCACACTGGGGTTAAGGGCTGACTCAGTTTGCTCTTCTGAGCCAGGCAGTTACACTGTGATTCTAAGGGCTGAGAAAACGCGTTTATTTCGGGCTGAAAAACACGTTTTGAAAACTGTGCTGTTTATGCCCTATAACTTACATGGTGGTGACCAAAGTTGCCAAAACGTGTTTATTTCTGCTGTAAAACACGTTTTGACAATTTCAGCACACTGGGGTTAAGGGCTGACTCAGTGTGCTCTTCTGAGACAGGCAGTTACACTGCGATTCTAAGAGCTGAGAAAACGCGTTTATTTCGGGCTGAAAAACACGTTTTGAAAACTGTGCTGTTCCTGCCCTATAACTTACATGGTGGTGACCAAAGTTGCCAAAACGTGTTTATTTCTGCTGAAAAACACGTTTTGACAATTTCAGCACACTGGGGTTAAGGGCTGACTCAGTGTGCTCTTCTGAGACAGGCAGTTACACTGCGATTCTAAGAGCTGAGAAAACGCGTTTATTTCGGGCTGAAAAACACGTTTTGAAAACTGTGCTGTTCCTGCCCTATAACTTACATGGTGGTGACCAAAGTTGCCAAAACGTGTTTATTTCTGCTGAAAAACACGTTTTGACAATTTCAGCACACTGGGGTTAAGGGCTGACTCAGTGTGCTCTTCTGAGACAGGCAGTTACACTGCGATTCTAAGAGCTGAGAAAACGCGTTTATTTCGGGCTGAAAAACACGTTTTGAAAACTGTGCTGTTCCTGCCCTATAACTTACATGGTGGTGACCAAAGTTGCCAAAACGTGTTTATTTCTGCTGAAAAACACGTTTTGACAATTTCAGCACACTGGGGTTAAGGGCTGACTCAGTGTGCTCTTCTGAGACAGGCAGTTACACTGCGATTCTAAGAGCTGAGAAAACGCGTTTATTTCGGGCTGAAAAACACGTTTTGAAAACTGTGCTGTTCCTGCCCTATAACTTACATGGTGGTGACCAAAGTTGCCAAAACGTGTTTATTTCTGCTGAAAAACACGTTTTGACAATTTCAGCACACTGGGGTTAAGGGCTGACTCAGTGTGCTCTTCTGAGACAGGCAGTTACACTGCGATTCTAAGAGCTGAGAAAACGCGTTTATTTCGGGCTGAAAAACACGTTTTGAAAACTGTGCTGTTCCTGCCCTATAACTTACATGGTGGTGACCAAAGTTGCCAAAACGTGTTTATTTCTGCTGTAAAACACGTTTTGACAATTTCAGCACACTGGGGTTAAGGGCTGACTCAGTGTGCTCTTCTGAGACAGGCAGTTACACTGCGATTCTAAGAGCTGAGAAAACGCGTTTATTTCGGGCTGAAAAACACGTTTTGAAAACTGTGCTGTTCCTGCCCTATAACTTACATGGTGGTGACCAAAGTTGCCAAAACGTGTTTATTTCTGCTGAAAAACACGTTTTGACAATTTCAGCACACTGGGGTTAAGGGCTGACTCAGTTTGCTCTTCTGAGCCAGGCAGTTACACTGTGATTCTAAGGGCTGAGAAAACGCGTTTATTTCGGGCTGAAAAACACGTTTTGAAAACTGTGCTGTTCCTGCCCTATAACTTACATGGTGGTGACCAAAGTTGCCAAAACGTGTTTATTTCTGCTGAAAAACACGTTTTGACAATTTCAGCACACTGGGGTTAAGGGCTGACTCAGTTTGCTCTTCTGAGCCAGGCAGTTACACTGTGATTCTAAGGGCTGAGAAAACGCGTTTATTTCGGGCTGAAAAACACGTTTTGAAAACTGTGCTGTTCCTGCCCTATAACTTACATGGTGGTGACCAAAGTTGCCAAAACGTGTTTATTTCTGCTGAAAAACACGTTTTGACAATTTCAGCACACTGGGGTTAAGGGCTGACTCAGTTTGCTCTTCTGAGCCAGGCAGTTACACTGTGATTCTAAGGGCTGAGAAAACGCGTTTATTTCGGGCTGAAAAACACGTTTTGAAAACTGTGCTGTTCCTGCCCTATAACTTACATGGTGGTGACCAAAGTTGCCAAAACGTGTTTATTTCTGCTGTAAAACACGTTTTGACAATTTCAGCACACTGGGGTTAAGGGCTGACTCAGTGTGCTCTTCTGAGACAGGCAGTTACACTGCGATTCTAAGAGCTGAGAAAACGCGTTTATTTCGGGCTGAAAAACACGTTTTGAAAACTGTGCTGTTCCTGCCCTATAAGTTACATGGTGCTGACCAAAGTTGCCAAAACGTGTTTATTTCTGCTGTAAAACACGTTTTGACAATTTCAGCACACTGGGGTTAAGGGCTGACTCACTGTGCTCTTCTGAGACAGGCAGTTACACTGTGATTCTAAGGGCTGAGAAAACGCGTTTATTTCGGGCTGAAAAACACGTTTTGAAAACTGTGCTGTTCCTGCCCTATAAGTTACATGGTGCTGACCAAAGTTGCCAAAACGTGTTTATTTCTGCTGTAAAACACGTTTTGACAATTTCAGCACACTGGGGTTAAGGGCTGACTCAGTGTGCTCTTCTGAGACAGGCAGTTACACTGCGATTCTAAGAGCTGAGAAAACGCGTTTATTTCGGGCTGAAAAACACGTTTTGAAAACTGTGCTGTTCCTGCCATATAACTTACCTGGTGGTGACCAAAGTTGCCAAAACGTGTTTATTTCTGCTGAAAAACACGTTTTGACAATTTCAGCACACTGGGGTTAAGGGCTGACTCACTGTGCTCTTCTGAGACAGGCAGTTACACTGTGATTCTAAGGGCAGAGAAAACGCGTTTATTTCGGGCTGAAAAACACGTTTTGAAAACTGTGCTGTTCCTGCCATATAACTTACCTGGTGGTGACCAAAGTTGCCAAAACGTGTTTATTTCTGCTGAAAAACACGTTTTGACAATTTCAGCAAACTGGGGTTAAGGGCTGACTCACTGTGCTCTTCTGAGACAGGCAGTTACACCGTGATTCTAAGGGCTGAGAAAACGCGTTTATTTCGGGCTGAAAAACACGTTTTGAAAACTGTGCTGTTCCTGCCATATAACTTACATGGTGGTGACCAAAGTTGCCAAAACGTGTTTATTTCTGCTGAAAAACACGTTTTGACAATTTCAGCACACTGGGGTTAAGGGCTGACTCAGTGTGCTCTTCTGAGCCAGGCAGTTACACTGTGATTCTAAGGGCTGAGAAAACGCGTTTATTTCGGGCTGAAAAACACGTTTTGAAAACTGTGCTGTTCCTGCCCTATAAGTTACATGGTGCTGACCAAAGTTGCCAAAACGTGTTTATTTCTGCTGTAAAACATGTTTTGACAATTTCAGCACACTGGGGTTAAGGGCTGACTCAGTGTGCTCTTCTGAGACAGGCAGTTACACTGCGATTCTAAGAGCTGAGAAAACGCGTTTATTTCGGGCTGAAAAACACGTTTTGAAAACTGTGCTGTTCCTGCCATATAACTTACATGGTGGTGACCAAAGTTGCCAAAACGTGTTTATTTCTGCTGAAAAACACGTTTTGACAATTTCAGCACACTGGGGTTAAGGGCTGACTCACTGTGCTCTTCTGAGACAGGCAGTTACACTGTGATTCTAAGGGCAGAGAAAACGCGTTTATTTCGGGCTGAAAAACACGTTTTGAAAACTGTGCTGTTCCTGCCATATAACTTACCTGGTGGTGACCAAAGTTGCCAAAACGTGTTTATTTCTGCTGAAAAACACGTTTTGACAATTTCAGCAAACTGGGGTTAAGGGCTGACTCACTGTGCTCTTCTGAGACAGGCAGTTACACCGTGATTCTAAGGGCTGAGAAAACGCGTGTATTTCGGGCTGAAAAACACGTTTTGAAAACTGTGCTGTTCCTGCCATATAACTTACATGGTGGTGACCAAAGTTGCCAAAACGTGTTTATTTCTGCTGAAAAACACGTTTTGACAATTTCAGCACACTGGGGTTAAGGGCTGACTCAGTGTGCTCTTCTGAGCCAGGCAGTTACACTGTGATTCTAAGGGCTGAGAAAACGCGTTTATTTCGGGCTGAAAAACACGTTTTGAAAACTGTGCTGTTCCTGCCCTATAAGTTACATGGTGCTGACCAAAGTTGCCAAAACGTGTTTATTTCTGCTGTAAAACACGTTTTGACAATTTCAGCACACTGGGGTTAAGGGCTGACTCAGTGTGCTCTTCTGAGACAGGCAGTTACACTGCGATTCTAAGAGCTGAGAAAACGCGTTTATTTCGGGCTGAAAAACACGTTTTGAAAACTGTGCTGTTCCTGCCATATAACTTACATGGTGGTGACCAAAGTTGCCAAAACGTGTTTATTTCTGCTGAAAAACACGTTTTGACAATTTCAGCACACTGGGGTTAAGGGCTGACTCAGTTTGCTCTTCTGAGCCAGGCAGTTACACTGTGATTCTAAGGGCTGAGAAAACGCGTTTATTTCGGGCTGAAAAACACGTTTTGAAAACTGTGCTGTTCCTGCCCTATAACTTACATGGTGGTGACCAAAGTTGCCAAAACGTGTTTATTTCTGCTGAAAAACACGTTTTGACAATTTCAGCACACTGGGGTTAAGGGCTGACTCAGTTTGCTCTTCTGAGCCAGGCAGTTACACTGTGATTCTAAGGGCTGAGAAAACGCGTTTATTTCGGGCTGAAAAACACGTTTTGAAAACTGTGCTGTTCCTGCCCTATAACTTACATGGTGGTGACCAAAGTTGCCAAAACGTGTTTATTTCTGCTGTAAAACACGTTTTGACAATTTCAGCACACTGGGGTTAAGGGCTGACTCAGTGTGCTCTTCTGAGTCAGGCAGTTACACTGTGATTCTAAGGGCTGAGAAAACGCGTTTATTTCGAGCTTAAAAACACGTTTTGAAAACTGTGCTGTTCCTGCCATATAACTTACATGGTGGTGACCAAAGTTGCCAAAACGTGTTTATTTCTGCTGAAAAACACGTTTTGACAATTTCAGCACACTGGGGTTAAGGTCTGACTCACTGTGCTCTTCTGAGACAGGCAGTTACACTGTGATTCTAAGGGCAGAGAAAACGCGTTAATTTCAGGCTGAAAAACACGTTTTGAAAACTGTGCTGTTCCTGCCATATAACTTACCTGGTGGTGACCAAAGTTGCCAAAACGTGTTTATTTCTGCTGAAAAACACGTTTTGACAATTTCAGCACACTGGGGTTAAGGGCTGACTCACTGTGCTCTTCTGAGACAGGCAGTTACACTGTGATTCTAAGGGCTGAGAAAACGCGTTTATTTCGGGCTGAAAAACACGTTTTGAAAACTGTGCTGTTCCTGCCATATAACTTACATGGTGGTGACCAAAGTTGCCAAAACGTGTTTATTTCTGCTGAAAAACACGTTTTGACAATTTCAGCACACTGGGGTTAAGGGCTGACTCAGTGTGCTCTTCTGAGCCAGGCAGTTACACTGTGATTCTAAGGGCTGAGAAAACGCGTTTATTTCGGGCTGAAAAACACGTTTTGAAAACTGTGCTGTTCCTGCCCTATAAGTTACATGGTGCTGACCAAAGTTGCCAAAACGTGTTTATTTCTGCTGTAAAACACGTTTTGACAATTTCAGCACTCTGGGGTTAAGGGCTGACTCAGTGTGCTCTTCTGAGCCAGGCAGTTACACTGTGATTCTAAGGGCTGAGAAAACGCGTTTATTTCGGGCTGAAAAACACGTTTTGAAAACTGTGCTGTTCCTGCCCTATAAGTTACATGGTGCTGACCAAAGTTGCCAAAACGTGTTTATTTCTGCTGTAAAACACGTTTTGACAATTTCAGCACACTGGGGTTAAGGGCTGACTCAGTGTGCTCTTCTGAGACAGGCAGTTACACTGTGATTCTAAGGGCTGAGAAAACGCGTTTATTTCGGGCTGAAAAACACGTTTTGAAAACTGTGCTGTTCCTGCCATATAACTTACATGGTGGTGACCAAAGTTGCCAAAACGTGTTTATTTCTGCTGAAAAACACGTTTTGACAATTTCAGCACACTGGGGTGAAGGGCTGGCTCACTGTGCTCTTCTGAGACAGGCAGTTACACTGTGATTCTCAGGGCAGAGAAAACGCGTTTATTTCGGGCTGAAAAACACGTTTTGAAAACTGTGCTGTTCCTGCCATATAACTTACCTGGTGGTGACCAAAGTTGCCAAAACGTGTTTATTTCTGCTGAAAAACACGTTTTGACAATTTCAGCACACTGGGGTTAAGGGCTGACTCACTGTGCTCTTCTGAGACAGGCAGTTACACTGTGATTCTAAGGGCTGAGAAAACGCGTTTATTTCGGGCTGAAAAACACGTTTTGAAAACTGTGCTGTTCCTGCCATATAACTTACATGGTGGTGACCAAAGTTGCCAAAACGTGTTTATTTCTGCTGAAAAACACGTTATGACAATTTCAGCACACTGGGGTTAAGGGCTGACTCAGTGTGCTCTTCTGAGCCAGGCAGTTACACTGTGATTCTAAGGGCTGAGAAAACGCGTTTATTTCGGGCTGAAAAACACGTTTTGAAAACTGTGCTGTTCCTGCCCTATAAGTTACATGGTGCTGACCAAAGTTGCCAAAACGTGTTTATTTCTGCTGTAAAACACGTTTTGACAATTTCAGCACACTGGGGTTAAGGGCTGACTCAGTGTGCTCTTCTGAGACAGGCAGTTACACTGCGATTCTAAGAGCTGAGAAAACGCGTTTATTTCGGGCTGAAAAACACGTTTTGAAAACTGTGCTGTTCCTGCCCTATAACTTACATGGTGGTGACCAAAGTTGCCAAAACGTGTTTATTTCTGCTGAAAAACACGTTTTGACAATTTCAGCACACTGGGGTTAAGGGCTGACTCAGTGTGCTCTTCTGAGACAGGCATTTACACTGCGATTCTAAGAGCTGAGAAAACGCGTTTATTTCGGGCTGAAAAACACGTTTTGAAAACTGTGCTGTTCCTGCCCTATAACTTACATGGTGGTGACCAAAGTTGCCAAAACGTGTTTATTTCTGCTGAAAAACACGTTTTGACAATTTCAGCACACTGGGGTTAAGGGCTGACTCAGTGTGCTCTTCTGAGACAGGCAGTTACACTGCGATTCTAAGAGCTGAGAAAACGCGTTTATTTCGGGCTGAAAAACACGTTTTGAAAACTGTGCTGTTCCTGCCCTATAACTTACATGGTGGTGACCAAAGTTGCCAAAACGTGTTTATTTCTGCTGAAAAACACGTTTTGACAATTTCAGCACACTGGGGTTAAGGGCTGACTCAGTTTGCTCTTCTGAGCCAGGCAGTTACACTGTGATTCTAAGGGCTGAGAAAACGCGTTTATTTCGGGCTGAAAAACACGTTTTGAAAACTGTGCTGTTTATGCCCTATAACTTACATGGTGGTGACCAAAGTTGCCAAAACGTGTTTATTTCTGCTGTAAAACACGTTTTGACAATTTCAGCACACTGGGGTTAAGGGCTGACTCAGTGTGCTCTTCTGAGACAGGCAGTTACACTGCGATTCTAAGAGATGAGAAAACGCGTTTATTTCGGGCTGAAAAACACGTTTTGAAAACTGTGCTGTTCCTGCCCTATAACTTACATGGTGGTGACCAAAGTTGCCAAAACGTGTTTATTTCTGCTGTAAAACACGTTTTGACAATTTCAGCACACTGGGGTTAAGGGCTGACTCACTGTGCTCTTCTGAGACAGGCAGTTACACTGCGATTCTAAGAGCTGAGAAAACGCGTTTATTTCGGGCTGAAAAACACGTTTTGAAAAATGTGCTGTTCATGCCATATAACTTACATGGTGGTGACCAAAGTTGCCAAAACGTGTTTATTTCTGCTGTAAAACACGTTTTGACAATTTCAGCACACTGGGGTTAAGGGCTGACTCACTGTGCTCTTCTGAGACAGGCAGTTACACTGCGATTCTAAGAGCTGAGAAAACGCGTTTATTTCGGGCTGAAAAACACGTTTTGAAAACTGTGCTGTTCCTGCCATATAACTTACATGGTGGTGACCAAAGTTGCCAAAACGTGTTTATTTCTGCTGAAAAACACGTTTTGACAATTTCAGCACACTGGGGTTAAGGGCTGACTCACTGTGCTCTTCTGAGACAGACAGTTACACTGTGATTCTAAGGGCTGAGAAAACGCGTTTATTTCGGGCTGAAAAACACGTTTTGAAAACTGTGCTGTTCCTGCCCTATAAGTTACATGGTGCTGACCAAAGTTGCCAAAACGTGTTTATTTCTGCTGTAAAACACGTTTTGACAATTTCAGCACACTGGGGTTAAGGGCTGACTCAGTGTGCTCTTCTGAGACAGGCAGTTACACTGCGATTCTAAGAGCTGAGAAAACGCGTTTATTTCGGGCTGAAAAACACGTTTTGAAAACTGTGCTGTTCCTGCCATATAACTTACCTGGTGGTGACCAAAGTTGCCAAAACGTGTTTATTTCTGCTGAAAAACACGTTTTGACAATTTCAGCACACTGGGGTTAAGGGCTGACTCACTGTGCTCTTCTGAGACAGGCAGTTACACTGTGATTCTAAGGGCAGAGAAAACGCGTTTATTTCGGGCTGAAAACCACGTTTTGAAAACTGTGCTGTTCCTGCCATATAACTTACCTGGTGGTGACCAAAGTTGCCAAAACGTGTTTATTTCTGCTGAAAAACACGTTTTGACAATTTCAGCACACTGGGGTTAAGGGCTGACTCACTGTGCTCTTCTGAGACAGGCAGTTACACTGTGATTCTAAGGGCTGAGAAAACGCGTTTATTTCGGGCTGAAAAACACGTTTTGAAAACTGTGCTGTTCCTGCCATATAACTTACATGGTGGTGACCAAAGTTGCCAAAACGTGTTTATTTCTGCTGAAAAACACGTTTTGACAATTTCAGCACACTGGGGTTAAGGGCTGACTCAGTGTGCTCTTCTGAGCCAGGCAGTTACACTGTGATTCTAAGGGCTGAGAAAACGCGTTTATTTCGGGCTGAAAAACACGTTTTGAAAACTGTGCTGTTCCTGCCCTATAAGTTACATGGTGCTGACCAAAGTTGCCAAAACGTGTTTATTTCTGCTGTAAAACACGTTTTGACAATTTCAGCACACTGGGGTTAAGGGCTGACTCAGTGTGCTCTTCTGAGACAGGCAGTTACACTGCGATTCTAAGAGCTGGGAAAACGCGTTTATTTCGGGCTGAAAAACACGTTTTGAAAACTGTGCTGTTCCTGCCATATAACTTACATGGTGGTGACCAAAGTTGCCAAAACGTGTTTATTTCTGCTGAAAAACACGTTTTGACAATTTCAGCACACTGGGGTTAAGGGCTGACTCAGTTTGCTCTTCTGAGCCAGGCATTTACACTGTGATTCTAAGGGCTGAGAAAACGCGTTTATTTCGGGCTGAAAAACACGTTTTGAAAACTGTGCTGTTCCTGCCCTATAACTTACATGGTGGTGACCAAAGTTGCCAAAACGTGTTTATTTCTGCTGTAAAACACGTTTAGACAATTTCAGCACACTGGGGTTAAGGGCTGACTCAGTGTGCTCTTCTGAGACAGGCAGTTACACTGTGATTCTAAGGGCTGAGAAAACGCGTTTATTTCGGGCTGAAAAACACGTTTTGAAAACTGTGCTGTTCCTGCCCTATAAGTTACATGGTGGTGACCAAAGTTGCCAAAACGTGTTTATTTCTGCTGTAAAACACGTTTTGACAATTTCAGCACACTGGGGTTAAGGGCTGACTCACTGTGCTCTTCTGAGACAGGCAGTTACACTGCGATTCTAAGAGCTGAGAAAACGCGTTTATTTCGGGCTGAAAAACACGTTTTGAAAACTGTGCTGTTCCTGCCATATAACTTACATGGTGGTGACCAAAGTTGCCAAAACGTGTTTATTTCTGCTGAAAAACACGTTTTGACAATTTCAGCACACTGGGGTGAAGGGCTGGCTCACTGTGCTCTTCTGAGACAGGCAGTTACACTGTGATTCTAAGGGCAGAGAAAACGCGTTTATTTCGGGCTGAAAAACACGTTTTGAAAACTGTGCTGTTCCTGCCATATAACTTACCTGGTGGTGACCAAAGTTGCCAAAACGTGTTTATTTCTGCTGAAAAACACGTTTTGACAATTTCAGCACACTGGGGTTAAGGGCTGACTCACTGTGCTCTTCTGAGACAGGCAGTTACACTGTGATTCTAAGGGCTGAGAAAACGCGTTTATTTCGGGCTGAAAAACACGTTTTGAAAACTGTGCTGTTCCTGCCATATAACTTACATGGTGGTGACCAAAGTTGCCAAAACGTGTTTATTTCTGCTGAAAAACACGTTATGACAATTTCAGCACACTGGGGTTAAGGGCTGACTCAGTGTGCTCTTCTGAGCCAGGCAGTTACACTGTGATTCTAAGGGCTGAGAAAACGCGTTTATTTCGGGCTGAAAAACACGTTTTGAAAACTGTGCTGTTCCTGCCCTATAAGTTACATGGTGCTGACCAAAGTTGCCAAAACGTGTTTATTTCTGCTGTAAAACACGTTTTGACAATTTCAGCACACTGGGGTTAAGGGCTGACTCAGTGTGCTCTTCTGAGACAGGCAGTTACACTGCGATTCTAAGAGCTGAGAAAACGCGTTTATTTCGGGCTGAAAAACACGTTTTGAAAACTGTGCTGTTCCTGCCCTATAACTTACATGGTGGTGACCAAAGTTGCCAAAACGTGTTTATTTCTGCTGAAAAACACGTTTTGACAATTTCAGCACACTGGGGTTAAGGGCTGACTCAGTGTGCTCTTCTGAGACAGGCATTTACACTGCGATTCTAAGAGCTGAGAAAACGCGTTTATTTCGGGCTGAAAAACACGTTTTGAAAACTGTGCTGTTCCTGCCCTATAACTTACATGGTGGTGACCAAAGTTGCCAAAACGTGTTTATTTCTGCTGAAAAACACGTTTTGACAATTTCAGCACACTGGGGTTAAGGGCTGACTCAGTGTGCTCTTCTGAGACAGGCAGTTACACTGCGATTCTAAGAGCTGAGAAAACGCGTTTATTTCGGGCTGAAAAACACGTTTTGAAAACTGTGCTGTTCCTGCCCTATAACTTACATGGTGGTGACCAAAGTTGCCAAAACGTGTTTATTTCTGCTGAAAAACACGTTTTGACAATTTCAGCACACTGGGGTTAAGGGCTGACTCAGTGTGCTCTTCTGAGACAGGCAGTTACACTGCGATTCTAAGAGATGAGAAAACGCGTTTATTTCGGGCTGAAAAACACGTTTTGAAAACTGTGCTGTTCCTGCCCTATAACTTACATGGTGGTGACCAAAGTTGCCAAAACGTGTTTATTTCTGCTGTAAAACACGTTTTGACAATTTCAGCACACTGGGGTTAAGGGCTGACTCACTGTGCTCTTCTGAGACAGGCAGTTACACTGCGATTCTAAGAGCTGAGAAAACGCGTTTATTTCGGGCTGAAAAACACGTTTTGAAAACTGTGCTGTTCATGCCATATAACTTACATGGTGGTGACCAAAGTTGCCAAAACGTGTTTATTTCTGCTGTAAAACACGTTTTGACAATTTCAGCACACTGGGGTTAAGGGCTGACTCACTGTGCTCTTCTGAGACAGGCAGTTACACTGCGATTCTAAGAGCTGAGAAAACGCGTTTATTTCGGGCTGAAAAACACGTTTTGAAAACTGTGCTGTTCCTGCCATATAACTTACATGGTGGTGACCAAAGTTGCCAAAACGTGTTTATTTCTGCTGAAAAACACGTTTTGACAATTTCAGCACACTGGGGTTAAGGGCTGACTCACTGTGCTCTTCTGAGACAGGCAGTTACACTGTGATTCTAAGGGCTGAGAAAACGCGTTTATTTCGGGCTGAAAAACACGTTTTGAAAACTGTGCTGTTCCTGCCCTATAAGTTACATGGTGCTGACCAAAGTTGCCAAAACGTGTTTATTTCTGCTGTAAAACACGTTTTGACAATTTCAGCACACTGGGGTTAAGGGCTGACTCAGTGTGCTCTTCTGAGACAGGCAGTTACACTGCGATTCTAAGAGCTGAGAAAACGCGTTTATTTCGGGCTGAAAAACACGTTTTGAAAACTGTGCTGTTCCTGCCATATAACTTACCTGGTGGTGACCAAAGTTGCCAAAACGTGTTTATTTCTGCTGAAAAACACGTTTTGACAATTTCAGCACACTGGGGTTAAGGGCTGACTCACTGTGCTCTTCTGAGACAGGCAGTTACACTGTGATTCTAAGGGCAGAGAAAACGCGTTTATTTCGGGCTGAAAAACACGTTTTGAAAACTGTGCTGTTCCTGCCATATAACTTACCTGGTGGTGACCAAAGTTGCCAAAACGTGTTTATTTCTGCTGAAAAACACGTTTTGACAATTTCAGCACACTGGGGTTAAGGGCTGACTCACTGTGCTCTTCTGAGACAGGCAGTTACACTGTGATTCTAAGGGCTGAGAAAACGCGTTTATTTCGGGCTGAAAAACACGTTTTGAAAACTGTGCTGTTCCTGCCATATAACTTACATGGTGGTGACCAAAGTTGCCAAAACGTGTTTATTTCTGCTGAAAAACACGTTTTGACAATTTCAGCACACTGGGGTTAAGGGCTGACTCAGTGTGCTCTTCTGAGCCAGGCAGTTACACTGTGATTCTAAGGGCTGAGAAAACGCGTTTATTTCGGGCTGAAAAACACGTTTTGAAAACTGTGCTGTTCCTGCCCTATAAGTTACATGGTGCTGACCAAAGTTGCCAAAACGTGTTTATTTCTGCTGTAAAACACGTTTTGACAATTTCAGCACACTGGGGTTAAGGGCTGACTCAGTGTGCTCTTCTGAGACAGGCAGTTACACTGCGATTCTAAGAGCTGAGAAAACGCGTTTATTTCGGGCTGAAAAACACGTTTTGAAAACTGTGCTGTTCCTGCCATATAACTTACATGGTGGTGACCAAAGTTGCCAAAACGTGTTTATTTCTGCTGAAAAACACGTTTTGACAATTTCAGCACACTGGGGTTAAGGGCTGACTCAGTTTGCTCTTCTGAGCCAGGCATTTACACTGTGATTCTAAGGGCTGAGAAAACGCGTTTATTTCGGGCTGAAAAACACGTTTTGAAAACTGTGCTGTTCCTGCCCTATAACTTACATGGTGGTGACCAAAGTTGCCAAAACGTGTTTATTTCTGCTGTAAAACACGTTTAGACAATTTCAGCACACTGGGGTTAAGGGCTGACTCAGTGTGCTCTTCTGAGCCAGGCAGTTACACTGTGATTCTAAGGGCTGAGAAAACGCGTTTATTTTGGGCTGAAAAACACGTTTTGAAAACTGTGCTGTTCCTGCCCTATAACTTACATGGTGGTGACCAAAGTTGCCAAAACGTGTTTATTTCTGCTGAAAAACACGTTTTGACAATTTCAGCACACTGGGGTTAAGGGCTGACTCAGTTTGCTCTTCTGAGCCAGGCAGTTACACTGTGATTCTAAGGGCTGAGAAAACGCGTTTATTTCGGGCTGAAAAACACGTTTTGAAAACTGTGCTGTTCCTGCCCTATAACTTACATGGTGGTGACCAAAGTTGCCAAAACGTGTTTATTTCTGCTGAAAAACACGTTTTGACAATTTCAGCACACTGGGGTTAAGGGCTGACTCAGTGTGCTCTTCTGAGCCAGGCAGTTACACTGTGATTCTAAGGGCTGAGAAAACGCGTTTATTTCGGGCTGAAAAACACGTTTTGAAAACTGTGCTGTTCCTGCCCTATAAGTTACATGGTGCTGACCAAAGTTGCCAAAACGTGTTTATTTCTGCTGTAAAACACGTTTTGACAATTTCAGCACACTGGGGTTAAGGGCTGACTCAGTGTGCTCTTCTGAGACAGGCAGTTACACTGTGATTCTAAGGGCTGAGAAAACGCGTTTATTTCGGGCTGAAAAACACGTTTTGAAAACTGTGCTGTTCCTGCCCTATAAGTTACATGGTGGTGACCAAAGTTGCCAAAACGTGTTTATTTCAACTGTAAAACACGTTTTGACAATTTCAGCACACTGGGGTTAAGGGCTGACTCACTGTGCTCTTCTGAGACAGGCAGTTACACTGCGATTCTAAGAGCTGAGAAAACGCGTTTATTTCGGGCTGAAAAACACATTTTGAAAACTGTGCTGTTCATGCCATATAACTTACATGGTGGTGACCAAAGTTGCCAAAACGTGTTTATTTCTGCTGTAAAACACGTTTTGACAATTTCAGCACACTGGGGTTAAGGGCTGACTCACTGTGCTCTTCTGAGACAGGCAGTTACACTGCGATTCTAAGAGCTGAGAAAACGCGTTTATTTCGGGCTGAAAAACACGTTTTGAAAACTGTGCTGTTCCTGCCATATAACTTACATGGTGGTGACCAAAGTTGCCAAAACGTGTTTATTTCTGCTGAAAAACACGTTTTGACAATTTCAGCACACTGGGGTTAAGGGCTGACTCACTGTGCTCTTCTGAGACAGGCAGTTACACTGTGATTCTAAGGGCTGAGAAAACGCGTTTATTTCGGGCTGAAAAACACGTTTTGAAAACTGTGCTGTTCCTGCCCTATAAGTTACATGGTGCTGACCAAAGTTGCCAAAACGTGTTTATTTCTGCTGTAAAACACGTTTTGACAATTTCAGCACACTGGGGTTAAGGGCTGACTCAGTGTGCTCTTCTGAGACAGGCAGTTACACTGCGATTCTAAGAGCTGAGAAAACGCGTTTATTTCGGGCTGAAAAACACGTTTTGAAAACTGTGCTGTTCCTGCCATATAACTTACCTGGTGGTGACCAAAGTTGCCAAAACGTGTTTATTTCTGCTGAAAAACACGTTTTGACAATTTCAGCACACTGGGGTTAAGGGCTGACTCACTGTGCTCTTCTGAGACAGGCAGTTACACTGTGATTCTAAGGGCAGAGAAAACGCGTTTATTTCGTGCTGAAAAACACGTTTTGAAAACTGTGCTGTTCCTGCCATATAACTTACCTGGTGGTGACCAAAGTTGCCAAAACGTGTTTATTTCTGCTGAAAAACACGTTTTGACAATTTCAGCACACTGGGGTTAAGGGCTGACTCACTGTGCTCTTCTGAGACAGGCAGTTACACTGTGATTCTAAGGGCTGAGAAAACGCGTTTATTTCGGGCTGAAAAACACGTTTTGAAAACTGTGCTGTTCCTGCCATATAACTTACATGGTGGTGACCAAAGTTGCCAAAACGTGTTTATTTCTGCTGAAAAACACGTTTTGACAATTTCAGCACACTGGGGTTAAGGGCTGACTCAGTGTGCTCTTCTGAGCCAGGCAGTTACACTGTGATTCTAAGGGCTGAGAAAACGCGTTTATTTCGGGCTGAAAAACACGTTTTGAAAACTGTGCTGTTCCTGCCCTATAAGTTACATGGTGCTGACCAAAGTTGCCAAAACGTGTTTATTTCTGCTGTAAAACACGTTTTGACAATTTCAGCACACTGGGGTTAAGGGCTGACTCAGTGTGCTCTTCTGAGACAGGCAGTTACACTGCGATTCTAAGAGCTGAGAAAACGCGTTTATTTCGGTCTGAAAAACACGTTTTGAAAACTGTGCTGTTCCTGCCCTATAACTTACATGGTGGTGACCAAAGTTGCCAAAACGTGTTTATTTCTGCTGAAAAACACGTTTTGACAATTTCAGCACACTGGGGTTAAGGGCTGACTCACTGTGCTCTTCTGAGACAGGCAGTTACACTGTGATTCTAAGGGCAGAGAAAACGCGTTTATTTCAGGCTGAAAAACACGTTTTGAAAACTGTGCTGTTCCTGCCATATAACTTACCTGGTGGTGACCAAAGTTGCCAAAACGTGTTTATTTCTGCTGAAAAACACGTTTTGACAATTTCAGCACACTGGGGTTAAGGGCTGACTCACTGTGCTCTTCTGAGACAGGCAGTTACACTGTGATTCTAAGGGCTGAGAAAACGCGTTTATTTCGGGCTGAAAAACACGTTTTGAAAACTGTGCTGTTCCTGCCATATAACTTACATGGTGGTGACCAAAGTTGCCAAAACGTGTTTATTTCTGCTGAAAAACACGTTTTGACAATTTCAGCACACTGGGGTTAAGGGCTGACTCAGTGTGCTCTTCTGAGCCAGGCAGTTACACTGTGATTCTAAGGGCTGAGAAAACGCGTTTATTTCGGGCTGAAAAACACGTTTTGAAAACTGTGCTGTTCCTGCCCTATAAGTTACATGGTGCTGACCAAAGTTGCCAAAACGTGTTTATTTCTGCTGTAAAACACGTTTTGACAATTTCAGCACACTGGGGTTAAGGGCTGACTCAGTGTGCTCTTCTGAGACAGGCAGTTACACTGCGATTCTAAGAGCTGAGAAAACGCGTTTATTTCGGGCTGAAAAACACGTTTTGAAAACTGTGCTGTTCCTGCCATATAACTTACATGGTGGTGACCAAAGTTGCCAAAACGTGTTTATTTCTGCTGAAAAACACGTTTTGACAATTTCAGCACACTGGGGTTAAGGGCTGACTCAGTGTGCTCTTCTGAGACAGGCATTTACACTGCGATTCTAAGAGCTGAGAAAACGCGTTTATTTCGGGCTGAAAAACACGTTTTGAAAACTGTGCTGTTCCTGCCCTATAACTTACATGGTGGTGACCAAAGTTGCCAAAACGTGTTTATTTCTGCTGAAAAACACGTTTTGACAATTTCAGCACACTGGGGTTAAGGGCTGACTCAGTTTGCTCTTCTGAGCCAGGCATTTACACTGTGATTCTAAGGGCTGAGAAAACGCGTTTATTTCGGGCTGAAAAACACGTTTTGAAAACTGTGCTGTTCCTGCCCTATAACTTACATGGTGGTGACCAAAGTTGCCAAAACGTGTTTATTTCTGCTGTAAAACACGTTTTGACAATTTCAGCACACTGGGGTTAAGGGCTGACTCAGTGTGCTCTTCTGAGCCAGGCAGTTACACTGTGATTCTAAGGGCTGAGAAAACGCGTTTATTTCGGGCTGAAAAACACGTTTTGAAAACTGTGCTGTTCCTGCCCTATAACTTACATGGTGGTGACCAA